>NC_138185.1:79123709-79510709 GCF_964194105.1 Spermophilus citellus | reverse complement strand
TGGCGAGAAACACTTTCATTGAAAGGGGTTGCAAGCTTCCAAAAATTACGAGTCTCCAGAAATCTCAGCAAATATTTTTTCACCCAAGCTGCATGATACTTTCAGGTAATGATCAGTACACTAAGCCCACTTGGTTCCCCAAATTTCGTTCTTCTATGTTGAAGCGTTCGTTTCCAGTAACAGTTAGAATTTTGGCGTTTCACTCTGTTATCTCCTATATTGATAGATGTATTTGGAACTCTAAATCAAACACGGTTTGTGCTAGCTTCTTGAAACTTGACACAGTAAAGCAGTTTCACATTCTAACTCTATATTTTGTTTCCTTTTCATGTAGCCCTAAGCAGTGACTGGCGAGAAACACTTTCATTGAAAGGGGTTGCAAGCTTCCAAAAATTACGAGTCTCCAGAAATCTCAGCAAATATTTTTTCACCCAAACTGGATGATACTTTCAGGTAATGATCAGTACACTAAGCCCACTTGGTTCCCCAAATTTCGTTCTTCTATGTTGAAGCGTTCGTTTCCAGTAACAGTTTGAATTTTGTCGTTTCACTCTGCTTTCTCCTATATTGATAGATGTATTTGGAACACTAAATCAAACACGGTTTGTGCTAGCTTCTTGAAACTTGACACAGTAAAGCAGTTTCACATTCTAACTCTATGTTTTGTTTCCTTTTCATGTAGCTTTAAGCAGTGACTGGCGAGAAACACCTTCATTGAAAGGGGTTGCAAGCTTCCAAAAATCACGAGTCTCCAGAAATCTCAGCAAATATTTTTTCACCCAAACTGGATGATATTTTCAGGAAATGATCAGTACACTTGGCCCACTTGGTTCTCCATATTTCGTTCTTCTATGTTGAAGCGTTCGTTTACAGTAACAGTTTCCACTCTGGCATTACACTCTGTTTTCTCCTATATTGATAGATGTATTTGGAACTCTAAATCAAACACGGTTTGTGCTAGCTTCTTGAAACTTGACACAGTAATGCAGTTTCACATTCTAACAATATGTTTTGTTTCCTTTTCATGTAGCCCTAAGCAGTGACTGGCGAGAAACACTTTCATTGAAAGGGGTTGCAAGCTTCCAAAAATTACGAGTCTCCAGAAATCTCAGCAAATATTTTTTCACCCAAGCTGCATGATACTTTCAGGTAATGATCAGTACACTAAGCCCACTTGGTTCCCCAAATTTCGTTCTTCTATGTTGAAGCGTTCGTTTCCAGTAACAGTTAGAATTTTGGCGTTTCACTCTGTTTTCTCCTATATTGATAGATGTATTTGGAACTCTAAATCAAACACGGTTTGTGCTAGCTTCTTGAAACTTGACACAGTAAAGCAGTTTCACATTCTAACTCTATGTTTTGTTTCCTTTTCATGTAGCCCTAAGCAGTGACTGGCGAGAAACACTTTCATTGAAAGGGGTTGCAAGCTTCCAAAAATTACGAGTCTCCAGAAATCTCAGCAAATATTTTTTCACCCAAACTGGATGATAGTTTCAGGTAATGATCAGAACACTAAGCCCACTTGGTTCTCCAAATTTCGTTCTTCTATGTTGAAGCGTTCGTTTCCAGTAACAGTTTCCATTCTGGCATTTCACTCTGTTTTCTCCTATATTGATAGATGTATTTGGAACTCTAAATCAAACACGGTTTGTGCTAGCTTCTTGAAACTTGACACAGTAAAGCAGTTTCACATTCTAACTCTATGTTTTGTTTCTTTTTCATGTAGCCCTAAGCAGTGACTGGCGAGAAACACTTTCATTGAAAGGGGTTGCAAGCTTCCAAAAATTACGAGTCTCCAGAAATCTCAGCAAATATTTTTTCTCCCAAACTGCATGATACTTTCAGGTAATGATCAGTACACTAAGCCCACTTGGTTCCCCAAATTTCGTTCTTCTATGTTGAAGCGTTCGTTTCCAGTAACAGTTTGAATTTTGTCGTTTCACTCTGTTTTCTCCTATATTGATAGATGTATTTGGAACTCTAAATCAAACACGGTTTGTGCTAGCTTCTTGAAACTTGACACAGTAAAGCAGTTTCACATTGTAACTCTATGTTTAGTTTCCTTTTCATGTAGCTTTAAGCAGTGACTGGCGAGAAACACTTTCATTGAAAGGGGTTGCAAGCTTCCAAAAATTACGAGTCTCCAGAAATCTCAGCAAATATTTTTTCACCCAAACTGGATGATACTTTCAGGTTATGATCAGTACACTAAGCCCACTTGGTTCTCCAAATTTCATTCTTCTATGTTGAAGCGTTCGTTTCCAGTAACAGTTTCCATTCTGGCATTTCACTCTGTTTTCTCCTATATTGATAGATGTATTTGGAACTCTAAATCAAACACGGTTTGTGCTAGCTTCTTGAAACTTGACACAGTAAAGCAGTTTCACATTCTAACTCTATGTTTTGTTTCCTTTTCATGTAGCCCTAAGCAGTGACTGGCGAGAAACACTTTCATTGAAAGGGGTTGCAAGCTTCCAAAAATTACGAGTCTCCAGAAATCTCAGCAAATATTTTTTCACCCAAACTGGATGATACTTTCAGGTAATGATCAGTACACTAAGCCCACTTGGTTCCCCAAATTTCGTTCAACTATGTTGAAGCGTTCGTTTCCAGTAACACTTTGAATTTTGTCGTTTCACTCTGTTTTCTCCTATATTGATAGATGTACTTGGAACACTAAATCAAACACGGTTTGTGCTAGCTTCTTGAAACTTGACACAGTAAAGCAGTTTCACATTCTAACTCTATGTTTTGTTTCCTTTTCATGTAGCTTTAAGCACTGACTGGCGAGAAAAACCTTCATTGAAAGGGGTTGCAAGCTTCCAAAAATCACGAGTCTCCAGAAATCTCAGCAAATATTTTTTCACCCAAACTGGATGATATTTTCAGGTAATGATCAGTACACTTGGCCCACTTGGTTCTCCATATTTCGTTCTTCTATGTTGAAGCGTTCGTTTACAGTAACAGTTTCCACTCTGGCATTACACTCTGTTTTCTCGTATATTGATAGATGTATTTGGAACTCTAAATCAAACACGGTTTGTGCTAGCTTCTTGAAACTTGACACAGTAATGCAGTTTCACATTCTAACAATATGTTTTGTTTCCTTTTCATGTAGCCCTAAGCAGTGACTGGCGAGAAACACTTTCATTGAAAGGGGTTGCAAGCTTCCAAAAATTACGAGTCTCCAGAAATCTCAGCAAATATTTTTTCACCCAAGCTGCATGATACTTTCAGGTAATGATCAGTACACTAAGCCCACTTAGTTCCCCAAATTTCGTTCTTCTATGTTGAAGCGTTCGTTTCCAGTAACAGTTAGAATTTTGGCGTTTCACTCTGTTTTCTCCTATATTGATAGATGTATTTGGAACTCTAAATCAAACACGGTTTGTGCTAGCTTCTTGAAACTTGACACAGTAATGCAGTTTCACATTCTAACAATATGTTTTGTTTCCTTTTCATGTAGCCCTAAGCAGTGACTGGCGAGAAACACTTTCATTGAAAGGGGTTGCAAGCTTCCAAAAATTACGAGTCTCCAGAAATCTCAGCAAATATTTTTTCACCCAAACTGGATGATAGTTTCAGGTAATGATCAGAACACTAAGCCCACTTGGTTCTCCAAATTTCGTTCTTCTATGTTGAAGCATTCATTTCCAGTAACAGTTTCCATTCTGGCATTTCACTCTGTTTTCTCCTATATTGATAGATGTATTTGGAACTCTAAATCAAACACAGTTTGTGCTAGCTTCTTGAAACTTGACACAGTAAAGCAGTTTCACATTCTAACTCTATGTTTTGTTTCCTTTTCTTGTAGCCCTAAGCAGTGACGGGCGAGAAACACTTTCATTGAAAGGGGTTTCAAGCTTCCAAAAATTACTAGTCTCCAGAAATCTCAGCAAATATATTTTCACCCAAACTGGATGATACTTTCAGGTAATGATCAGTACACTTGGCCCACTTGGTTCTCCATATTTCGTTCTTCTATGTTGAAGCGTTCGTTTACACTCAGAGTTTCCACTCTGGCATTTCACTCTGTTTTCTCCTATATTGATAGATGTATTTGGAACTCTAAATCAAACACGGTTTGTGCTAGCTTCTTGAAACTTGACACAGTAAAGCAGTTTCACATTCTAACTCTATGTTTTGTTTCTTTTTCATGTAGCCCTAAGCAGTGACTGGCGAGAAACACTTTCATTGAAAGGGGTTGGAAGCTTCCAAAAATTACGAGTCTCCAGAAATCTCAGCAAATATTTTTTCACCCAAACTGCATGATACTTTCAGGTAATGATCAGTACACTAAGCCCTCTTGGTTCCCCAAATTTCGTTCTTCTATGTTGAAGCGTTCATTTCCAGTAACAGTTTGAATTTTTGCGTTTCACTCTGTTTTCTCCTATATTGATAGATGTATTTGGAACTCTAAATCAAACACGGTTTGTGCTAATTTCTTGAAACTTGACACAGTAAAGCAGTTTCACATTCTAACTCTATGTTTTGTTTCCTTTTCATGTAGCCCTAAGCAGTGACTGGCGAGAAACACTTTCATTGAAAGGGGTTGCAAGCTTCCAAAAATTACGAGTCTCCAGAAATCTCAGCAAATATTTTTTCACCCAAACTAGATGATACTTTCAGGTAATGATCAGTACACTAAGCCCTCTTGGTTCCCCAAATTTCGTTCTTCTATGTTGAAGCGTTCGTTTACACTAACAGTTTCCACTCTGGCATTTCACTCTGTTTTCTCCTATATTGATAGATGTATTTGGAACTCTAAATCAAACACGGTTTGTGCTAGCTTCTTGAAACTTGACACAGTAAAGCAGTTTCACATTCTAACTCTATGTTTTGTTTCCTTTTCATGTAGCCCTAAGCAGTGACTGGCGAGAAACACTTTCATTGAAAGGGTTTGCAAGCTTCCAAAAATTACGAGTCTCCAGAAATCTCAGCAAATATTTTTTCACCCAAGCTGCATGATACTTTCAGGTAATGATCAGTACACTAATCCCACTTGGTTCCCCAAATTTCGTTCTTCTATGTTGAAGCATTCGTTTCCAGTAACAGTTAGAATTTTGGCGTTTCACTCTGTTTTCTCCTATATTGATAGATGTATTTGGAACTCTAAATCAAACACGGTTTGTGCTAGCTTCTTGAAACTTGACACAGTAAAGCAGTTTCACATTCTAACTCTATGTTTTGTTTCCTTTTCATGTAGCCCTAAGCAGTGACTGGCGAGAAACACTTTCATTGAAAGGGGTTGCAAGCTTCCAAAAATTACGAGTCTCCAGAAATCTCAGCAAATATTTTTTCACCCAAACTGGATGATACTTTCAGGTAATGATCAGTACACTAAGCCCACTTGGTTCCCCAAATTTCGTTCAACTATGTTGAAGCGTTCGTTTCCAGTAACAGTTTGAATTTTGTCGTTTCACTCTGTTTTCTCCTATATTGATAGATGTACTTGGAACACTAAATCAAACACGGTTTGTGCTAGCTTCTTGAAACTTGACACAGTAAAGCAGTTTCACATTCTAACTCTATGTTTTGTTTCCTTTTCATGTAGCTTTAAGCAGTGACTGGCGAGAAAAACCTTCATTGAAAGGGGTTGCAAGCTTCCAAAAATTACGAGTCTCCAGAAATCTCAGCAAATATTTTTTCACCCAAACTGGATGATATTTTCAGGTAATGATCAGTACACTTGGCCCACTTGGTTCTCCATATTTCGTTCTTCTATGTTGAAGCGTTCGTTTACAGTAACAGTTTCCACTCTGGCATTACACTCTGTTTTCTCGTATATTGATAGATGTATTTGGAACTCTAAATCAAACACGGTTTGTGCTAGCTTCTTGAAACTTGACACAGTAATGCAGTTTCACATTCTAACAATATGTTTTGTTTCCTTTTCATGTAGCCCTAAGCAGTGACTGGCGAGAAACACTTTCATTGAAAGGGGTTGCAAGCTTCCAAAAATTACGAGTCTCCAGAAATCTCAGCAAATATTTTTTCACCCAAGCTGCATGATACTTTCAGGTAATGATCAGTACACTAAGCCCACTTGGTTCCCCAAATTTCGTTCTTCTATGTTGAAGCGTTCGTTTCCAGTAACAGTTAGAATTTTGGCGTTTCACTCTGTTATCTCCTATATTGATAGATGTATTTGGAACTCTAAATCAAACACGGTTTGTGCTAGCTTCTTGAAACTTGACACAGTAAAGCAGTTTCACATTCTAACTCTATGTTTTGTTTCCTTTTCATGTAGCCCTAAGCAGTGACTGGCGAGAAACACTTTCATTGAAAGGGGTTGCAAGCTTCCAAAAATTACGAGTCTCCAGAAATCTCAGCAAATATTTTTTCACCCAAACTGGATGATACTTTCAGGTAATGATCAGTACACTAAGCCCACTTGGTTCCCCAAATTTCGTTCTTCTATGTTGAAGCGTTCGTTTCCAGTAACAGTTTGAATTTTGTCGTTTCACTCTGCTTTCTCCTATATTGATAGATGTATTTGGAACACTAAATCAAACACGGTTTGTGCTAGCTTCTTGAAACTTGACACAGTAAAGCAGTTTCACATTCTAACTCTATGTTTTGTTTCCTTTTCATGTAGCTTTAAGCAGTGACTGGCGAGAAACACCTTCATTGAAAGGGGTTGCAAGCTTCCAAAAATCACGAGTCTCCAGAAATCTCAGCAAATATTTTTTCACCCAAACTGGATGATATTTTCAGGAAATGATCAGTACACTTGGCCCACTTGGTTCTCCATATTTCGTTCTTCTATGTTGAAGCGTTCGTTTACAGTAACAGTTTCCACTCTGGCATTACACTCTGTTTTCTCCTATATTGATAGATGTATTTGGAACTCTAAATCAAACACGGTTTGTGCTAGCTTCTTGAAACTTGACACAGTAATGCAGTTTCACATTCTAACAATATGTTTTGTTTCCTTTTCATGTAGCCCTAAGCAGTGACTGGCGAGAAACACTTTCATTGAAAGGGGTTGCAAGCTTCCAAAAATTACGAGTCTCCAGAAATCTCAGCAAATATTTTTTCACCCAAGCTGCATGATACTTTCAGGTAATGATCAGTACACTAAGCCCACTTGGTTCCCCAAATTTCGTTCTTCTATGTTGAAGCGTTCGTTTCCAGTAACAGTTAGAATTTTGGCGTTTCACTCTGTTTTCTCCTATATTGATAGATGTATTTGGAACTCTAAATCAAACACGGTTTGTGCTAGCTTCTTGAAACTTGACACAGTAAAGCAGTTTCACATTCTAACTCTATGTTTTGTTTCCTTTTCATGTAGCCCTAAGCAGTGACTGGCGAGAAACACTTTCATTGAAAGGGGTTGCAAGCTTCCAAAAATTACGAGTCTCCAGAAATCTCAGCAAATATTTTTTCACCCAAACTGGATGATAGTTTCAGGTAATGATCAGAACACTAAGCCCACTTGGTTCTCCAAATTTCGTTCTTCTATGTTGAAGCGTTCGTTTCCAGTAACAGTTTCCATTCTGGCATTTCACTCTGTTTTCTCCTATATTGATAGATGTATTTGGAACTCTAAATCAAACACGGTTTGTGCTAGCTTCTTGAAACTTGACACAGTAAAGCAGTTTCACATTCTAACTCTATGTTTTGTTTCTTTTTCATGTAGCCCTAAGCAGTGACTGGCGAGAAACACTTTCATTGAAAGGGGTTGCAAGCTTCCAAAAATTACGAGTCTCCAGAAATCTCAGCAAATATTTTTTCACCCAAACTGCATGATACTTTCAGGTAATGATCAGTACACTAAGCCCACTTGGTTCCCCAAATTTCGTTCTTCAATGTTGAAGCGTTCGTTTCCAGTAACAGTTTGAATTTTGTCGTTTCACTCTGTTTTCTCCTATATTGATAGATGTATTTGGAACTCTAAATCAAACACGGTTTGTGCTAGCTTCTTGAAACTTGACACAGTAAAGCAGTTTCACATTGTAACTCTATGTTTAGTTTCCTTTTCATATAGCTTTAAGCAGTGACTGGCGAGAAACACTTTCATTGAAAGGGGTTGCAAGCTTCCAAAAATTACGAGTCTCCAGAAATCTCAGCAAATATTTTTTCACCCAAACTGGATGATACTTTCAGGTTATGATCAGTACACTAAGCCCACTTGGTTCTCCAAATTTCATTCTTCTATGTTGAAGCGTTCGTTTCCAGTAACAGTTTCCATTCTGGCATTTCACTCTGTTTTCTCCTATATTGATAGATGTATTTGGAACTCTAAATCAAACACGGTTTGTGCTAGCTTCTTGAAACTTGACACAGTAAAGCAGTTTCACATTCTAACTCTATGTTTTGTTTCCTTTTCATGTAGCCCTAAGCAGTGACTGGCGAGAAACACTTTCATTGAAAGGGGTTGCAAGCTTCCAAAAATTACGAGTCTCCAGAAATCTCAGCAAATATTTTTTCACCCAAACTGGATGATACTTTCAGGTAATGATCAGTACACTAAGCCCACTTGGTTCCCCAAATTTCGTTCAACTATGTTGAAGCGTTCGTTTCCAGTAACACTTTGAATTTTGTCGTTTCACTCTGTTTTCTCCTATATTGATAGATGTACTTGGAACACTAAATCAAACACGGTTTGTGCTAGCTTCTTGAAACTTGACACAGTAAAGCAGTTTCACATTCTAACTCTATGTTTTGTTTCCTTTTCATGTAGCTTTAAGCACTGACTGGCGAGAAAAACCTTCATTGAAAGGGGTTGCAAGCTTCCAAAAATCACGAGTCTCCAGAAATCTCAGCAAATATTTTTTCACCCAAACTGGATGATATTTTCAGGTAATGATCAGTACACTTGGCCCACTTGGTTCTCCATATTTCGTTCTTCTATGTTGAAGCGTTCGTTTACAGTAACAGTTTCCACTCTGGCATTACACTCTGTTTTCTCGTATATTGATAGATGTATTTGGAACTCTAAATCAAACACGGTTTGTGCTAGCTTCTTGAAACTTGACACAGTAATGCAGTTTCACATTCTAACAATATGTTTTGTTTCCTTTTCATGTAGCCCTAAGCAGTGACTGGCGAGAAACACTTTCATTGAAAGGGGTTGCAAGCTTCCAAAAATTACGAGTCTCCAGAAATCTCAGCAAATATTTTTTCACCCAAGCTGCATGATACTTTCAGGTAATGATCAGTACACTAAGCCCACTTGGTTCCCCAAATTTCGTTCTTCTATGTTGAAGCGTTCGTTTCCAGTAACAGTTAGAATTTTGGCGTTTCACTCTGTTTTCTCCTATATTGATAGATGTATTTGGAACTCTAAATCAAACACGGTTTGTGCTAGCTTCTTGAAACTTGACACAGTAATGCAGTTTCACATTCTAACAATATGTTTTGTTTCCTTTTCATGTAGCCCTAAGCAGTGACTGGCGAGAAACACTTTCATTGAAAGGGGTTGCAAGCTTCCAAAAATTACGAGTCTCCAGAAATCTCAGCAAATATTTTTTCACCCAAACTGGATGATAGTTTCAGGTAATGATCAGAACACTAAGCCCACTTGGTTCTCCAAATTTCGTTCTTCTATGTTGAAGCATTCGTTTCCAGTAACAGTTTCCATTCTGGCATTTCACTCTGTTTTCTCCTATATTGATAGATGTATTTGGAACTCTAAATCAAACACAGTTTGTGCTAGCTTCTTGAAACTTGACACAGTAAAGCAGTTTCACATTCTAACTCTATGTTTTGTTTCCTTTTCTTGTAGCCCTAAGCAGTGACGGGCGAGAAACACTTTCATTGAAAGGGGTTTCAAGCTTCCAAAAATTACTAGTCTCCAGAAATCTCAGCAAATATATTTTCACCCAAACTGGATGATACTTTCAGGTAATGATCAGTACACTTGGCCCACTTGGTTCTCCATATTTCGTTCTTCTATGTTGAAGCGTTCGTTTACACTCAGAGTTTCCACTCTGGCATTTCACTCTGTTTTCTCCTATATTGATAGATGTATTTGGAACTCTAAATCAAACACGGTTTGTGCTAGCTTCTTGAAACTTGACACAGTAAAGCAGTTTCACATTCTAACTCTATGTTTTGTTTCTTTTTCATGTAGCCCTAAGCAGTGACTGGCGAGAAACACTTTCATTGAAAGGGGTTGGAAGCTTCCAAAAATTACGAGTCTCCAGAAATCTCAGCAAATATTTTTTCACCCAAACTGCATGATACTTTCAGGTAATGATCAGTACACTAAGCCCACTTGGTTCCCCAAATTTCGTTCTTCTATGTTGAAGCGTTCATTTCCAGTAACAGTTTGAATTTTTGCGTTTCACTCTGTTTTCTCCTATATTGATAGATGTATTTGGAACTCTAAATCAAACACGGTTTGTGCTAATTTCTTGAAACTTGACACAGTAAAGCAGTTTCACATTCTAACTCTATGTTTTGTTTCCTTTTCATGTAGCCCTAAGCAGTGACTGGCGAGAAACACTTTCATTGAAAGGGGTTGCAAGCTTCCAAAAATTACGAGTCTCCAGAAATCTCAGCAAATATTTTTTCACCCAAACTAGATGATACTTTCAGGTAATGATCAGTACACTAAGCCCTCTTGGTTCCCCAAATTTCGTTCTTCTATGTTGAAGCGTTCGTTTACACTAACAGTTTCCACTCTGGCATTTCACTCTGTTTTCTCCTATATTGATAGATGTATTTGGAACTCTAAATCAAACACGGTTTGTGCTAGCTTCTTGAAACTTGACACAGTAAAGCAGTTTCACATTCTAACTCTATGTTTTGTTTCCTTTTCATGTAGCCCTAAGCAGTGACTGGCGAGAAACACTTTCATTGAAAGGGTTTGCAAGCTTCCAAAAATTACGAGTCTCCAGAAATCTCAGCAAATATTTTTTCACCCAAGCTGCATGATACTTTCAGGTAATGATCAGTACACTAATCCCACTTGGTTCCCCAAATTTCGTTCTTCTATGTTGAAGCATTCGTTTCCAGTAACAGTTAGAATTTTGGCGTTTCACTCTGTTTTCTCCTATATTGATAGATGTATTTGGAACTCTAAATCAAACACGGTTTGTGCTAGCTTCTTGAAACTTGACACAGTAAAGCAGTTTCACATTCTAACTCTATGTTTTGTTTCCTTTTCATGTAGCCCTAAGCAGTGACTGGCGAGAAACACTTTCATTGAAAGGGGTTGCAAGCTTCCAAAAATTACGAGTCTCCAGAAATCTCAGCAAATATTTTTTCACCCAAACTGGATGATACTTTCAGGTAATGATCAGTACACTAAGCCCACTTGGTTCTCCAAATTTCGTTCTTCTATGTTGAAGCGTTCGTTTCCAGTAACAGTTTGAATTTTGTCGTTTCACTCTTTTTTCTCCTATATTGATAGATGTATTTGGAACTCTAAATCAAACACGGTTTGTGCTAGCTTCTTGAAACTTGACACAGTAAAGAAGTTTCAGATTGTAACTCTATGTTTTGTTTCCTTTTCATGTAGCTTTAAGCAGTGACTGGCGAGAAACACCTTCATTGAAAGGGGTTGCAAGCTTCCAAAAATCACGAGTCTCCAGAAATCTCAGCAAATATTTTTTCACCCAAACTGGATGATACTTTCAGGTAATGATCAGTACACTTGGCCCACTTGGTTCTCCATATTTTGTTCTTCTATGTTGAAGCGTTCGTTTACAGTAACAGGTTCCACTCTGGCATTACACTCTGTTTTCTCCTATATTGATAGATGTATTTGGAACTCTAAATCAAACACGGTTTGTGCTAGCTTCTTGAAACTTGACACAGTAATGCAGTTTCACATTCTAACAATATGTTTTGTTTCCTTTTCATGTAGCCCTAAGCAGTGACTGGCGAGAAACACTTTCATTGAAAGGGGTTGCAAGCTTCCAAAAATTACGAGTCTCCAGAAATCTCAGCAAATATTTTTTCACCCAAGCTACATGATACTTTCAGGTAATGATCAGTACACTAAGCCCACTTGGTTCCCCAAATTTCGTTCTTCTATGTTGAAGCGTTCGTTTCCAGTAACAGTTAGAATTTTGGCGTTTCACTCTGTTTTCTCCTATATTGATAAATGTATTTGGAACTCTAAATCAAACACGGTTTGTGCTAGCTTCTTGAAACTTGACACAGTAAAGCAGTTTCACATTCTAACTCTATGTTTTGTTTCCTTTTCATGTAGCCCTAAGCAGTGACTGGCGAGAAACACTTTCATTGAAAGGGGTTGCAAGCTTCCAAAAATTACGAGTCTCCAGAAATCTCAGCAAATATTTTTTCACCCAAACTGGATGATAGTTTCAGGTAATGATCAGAACACTAATCCCACTTGGTTCTCCAAATTTCGTTCTTCTATGTTGAAGCGTTCGTTTCCAGTAACAGTTTCCATTCTGGCATTTCACTCTGTTTTCTCCTATATTGATAGATGTATTTGGAACTCTAAATCAAACACAGTTTGTGCTAGCTTCTTGAAACTTGACACAGTAAAGCAGTTTCACATTCTAACTCTATGTTTTGTTTCCTTTTCTTGTAGCCCTAAGCAGTGACGGGCGAGAAACACTTTCATTGAAAGGGGTTGCAAGCTTCCAAAAATTACTAGTCTCCAGAAATCTCAGCAAATATTTTTTCACCCAAACTGGATGATACTTTCAGGTAATGATCAGTACACTTGGCCCACTTGGTTCTCCATATTTCGTTCTTCTATGTTGAAGCGTTCGTTTACACTAACAGTTTCCACTCTGGCATTTCACTCTGTTTTCTCCTATATTGATAGATGTATTTGGAACTCTAAATCAAACACGGTTTGTGCTAGCTTCTTGAAACTTGACACAGTAAAGCAGTTTCACATTCTAACTCTATGTTTTGTTTCCTTTTCATGTAGCCCTAAGCAGTGACTGGCGAGAAACACTTTCATTGAAAGGGGTTGCAAGCTTCCAAAAATTACGAGTCTCCAGAAATCTCAGCAAATATTTTTTCACCCATACTGGATGATACTTTCAGGTAATGATCAGTACACTAAGCCCACTTGGTTCCCCAAATTTCGTTCTTCTATGTTGAAGCGTTCGTTTCCAGTAACAGTTTGAATTTTGTCGTTTCACTCTGTTTTCTCCTATATTGATAGATGTATTTGGAACTCTAAATCAAACACGGTTTGTGCTAGCTTCTTGAAACTTGACACAGTAAAGCAGTTTCACATTCTAACTCTATGTTTTGTTTCCTTTTCATGTAGCCCTAAGCAGTGACTGGCGAGAAACACTTTCATTGAAAGGGGTTGCAAGCTTCCAAAAATTACGAGTCTCCAGAAATCTCAGCAAATATTTTTTCACCCAAACTAGATGATACTTTCAGGTAATGATCAGTACACTAAGTCCTCTTGGTTCCCCAAATTTCGTTCTTCTATGTTGAAGCGTTCGTTTCCAGTAACAGTTTGAATTTTGTCGTTTCACTCTGTTTTCTCCTATATTGATAGATGTATTTGGAACTCTAAATGAAACACGGTTTGTGCTAGCTTCTTGAAACTTGACACAGTAAAGCAGTTTCACATTGTAACTCTATGTTTTGTTTCCTTTTCATGTAGCTTTAAGCAGTGACTGGCGAGAAACACTTTCATTGAAAGGGGTTGCAAGCTTCCAAAAATTACGAGTCTCCAGAAATCTCAGCAAATATTTTTTCACCCAAACTGGATGATACTTTCAGGTAATGATCAGTACACTAAGCCCACTTGGTTCTCCAAATTTCATTCTTCTATGTTGAAGCGTTCGTTTCCAGTAACAGTTTCCATTCTGGCATTTCACTCTGTTTTCTCCTATATTGATAGATGTATTTGGAACTCTAAATCAAACACGGTTTGTGCTAGCTTCTTGAAACTTGACACAGTAAAGCAGTTTCACATTCTAACTCTATGTTTTGTTTCCTTTTCATGTAGCCCTAAGCAGTGACTGGCGAGAAACACTTTCATTGAAAGGGGTTGCAAGCTTCCAAAAATTACGAGTCTCCAGAAATCTCAGCAAATATTTTTTCACCCAAACTAGATGATACTTTCAGGTAATGATCAGTACACTAAGTCCTCTTGGTTCCCCAAATTTCGTTCTTCTATGTTGAAGCGTTCGTTTCCAGTAACAGTTTGAATTTTGTCGTTTCACTCTGTTTTCTCCTATATTGATAGATGTATTTGGAACTCTAAATGAAACACGGTTTGTGCTAGCTTCTTGAAACTTGACACAGTAAAGCAGTTTCACATTCTAACTCTATGTTTTGTTTCCTTTTCATGTAGCCCTAAGCAGTGACTGGCGAGAAACACTTTCATTGAAAGGGGTTGCAAGCTTCCAAAAATTACGAGTCTCCAGAAATCTCAGCAAATATTTTTTCACCCAAACTGGATGATACTTTCAGGTAATGATCAGTACACTAAGCCCACTTGGTTCCCCAAATTTCGTTCTTCTATGTTGAAGCGTTCGTTTCCAGTAACAGTTTGAATTTTGTCGTTTCACTCTGCTTTCTCCTATATTGATAGATGTATTTGGAACACTAAATCAAACACGGTTTGTGCTAGCTTCTTGAAACTTGACACAGTAAAGCAGTTTCACATTCTAACTCTATGTTTTGTTTCCTTTTCATGTAGCTTTAAGCAGTGACTGGCGAGAAACACCTTCATTGAAAGGGGTTGCAAGCTTCCAAAAATCACGAGTCTCCAGAAATCTCAGCAAATATTTTTTCACCCAAACTGGATGATATTTTCAGGAAATGATCAGTACACTTGGCCCACTTGGTTCTCCATATTTCGTTCTTCTATGTTGAAGCGTTCGTTTACAGTAACAGTTTCCACTCTGGCATTACACTCTGTTTTCTCCTATATTGATAGATGTATTTGGAACTCTAAATCAAACACGGTTTGTGCTAGCTTCTTGAAACTTGACACAGTAATGCAGTTTCACATTCTAACAATATGTTTTGTTTCCTTTTCATGTAGCCCTAAGCAGTGACTGGCGAGAAACACTTTCATTGAAAGGGGTTGCAAGCTTCCAAAAATTACGAGTCTCCAGAAATCTCAGCAAATATTTTTTCACCCAAGCTGCATGATACTTTCAGGTAATGATCAGTACACTAAGCCCACTTGGTTCCCCAAATTTCGTTCTTCTATGTTGAAGCGTTCGTTTCCAGTAACAGTTAGAATTTTGGCGTTTCACTCTGTTTTCTCCTATATTGATAGATGTATTTGGAACTCTAAATCAAACACGGTTTGTGCTAGCTTCTTGAAACTTGACACAGTAAAGCAGTTTCACATTCTAACTCTATGTTTTGTTTCCTTTTCATGTAGCCCTAAGCAGTGACTGGCGAGAAACACTTTCATTGAAAGGGGTTGCAAGCTTCCAAAAATTACGAGTCTCCAGAAATCTCAGCAAATATTTTTTCACCCAAACTGGATGATAGTTTCAGGTAATGATCAGAACACTAAGCCCACTTGGTTCTCCAAATTTCGTTCTTCTATGTTGAAGCGTTCGTTTCCAGTAACAGTTTCCATTCTGGCATTTCACTCTGTTTTCTCCTATATTGATAGATGTATTTGGAACTCTAAATCAAACACGGTTTGTGCTAGCTTCTTGAAACTTGACACAGTAAAGCAGTTTCACATTCTAACTCTATGTTTTGTTTCTTTTTCATGTAGCCCTAAGCAGTGACTGGCGAGAAACACTTTCATTGAAAGGGGTTGCAAGCTTCCAAAAATTACGAGTCTCCAGAAATCTCAGCAAATATTTTTTCACCCAAACTGCATGATACTTTCAGGTAATGATCAGTACACTAAGCCCACTTGGTTCCCCAAATTTCGTTCTTCAATGTTGAAGCGTTCGTTTCCAGTAACAGTTTGAATTTTGTCGTTTCACTCTGTTTTCTCCTATATTGATAGATGTATTTGGAACTCTAAATCAAACACGGTTTGTGCTAGCTTCTTGAAACTTGACACAGTAAAGCAGTTTCACATTGTAACTCTATGTTTAGTTTCCTTTTCATATAGCTTTAAGCAGTGACTGGCGAGAAACACTTTCATTGAAAGGGGTTGCAAGCTTCCAAAAATTACGAGTCTCCAGAAATCTCAGCAAATATTTTTTCACCCAAACTGGATGATACTTTCAGGTTATGATCAGTACACTAAGCCCACTTGGTTCTCCAAATTTCATTCTTCTATGTTGAAGCGTTCGTTTCCAGTAACAGTTTCCATTCTGGCATTTCACTCTGTTTTCTCCTATATTGATAGATGTATTTGGAACTCTAAATCAAACACGGTTTGTGCTAGCTTCTTGAAACTTGACACAGTAAAGCAGTTTCACATTCTAACTCTATGTTTTGTTTCCTTTTCATGTAGCCCTAAGCAGTGACTGGCGAGAAACACTTTCATTGAAAGGGGTTGCAAGCTTCCAAAAATTACGAGTCTCCAGAAATCTCAGCAAATATTTTTTCACCCAAACTGGATGATACTTTCAGGTAATGATCAGTACACTAAGCCCACTTGGTTCCCCAAATTTCGTTCAACTATGTTGAAGCGTTCGTTTCCAGTAACACTTTGAATTTTGTCGTTTCACTCTGTTTTCTCCTATATTGATAGATGTACTTGGAACACTAAATCAAACACGGTTTGTGCTAGCTTCTTGAAACTTGACACAGTAAAGCAGTTTCACATTCTAACTCTATGTTTTGTTTCCTTTTCATGTAGCTTTAAGCACTGACTGGCGAGAAAAACCTTCATTGAAAGGGGTTGCAAGCTTCCAAAAATCACGAGTCTCCAGAAATCTCAGCAAATATTTTTTCACCCAAACTGGATGATATTTTCAGGTAATGATCAGTACACTTGGCCCACTTGGTTCTCCATATTTCGTTCTTCTATGTTGAAGCGTTCGTTTACAGTAACAGTTTCCACTCTGGCATTACACTCTGTTTTCTCGTATATTGATAGATGTATTTGGAACTCTAAATCAAACACGGTTTGTGCTAGCTTCTTGAAACTTGACACAGTAATGCAGTTTCACATTCTAACAATATGTTTTGTTTCCTTTTCATGTAGCCCTAAGCAGTGACTGGCGAGAAACACTTTCATTGAAAGGGGTTGCAAGCTTCCAAAAATTACGAGTCTCCAGAAATCTCAGCAAATATTTTTTCACCCAAGCTGCATGATACTTTCAGGTAATGATCAGTACACTAAGCCCACTTGGTTCCCCAAATTTCGTTCTTCTATGTTGAAGCGTTCGTTTCCAGTAACAGTTAGAATTTTGGCGTTTCACTCTGTTTTCTCCTATATTGATAGATGTATTTGGAACTCTAAATCAAACACGGTTTGTGCTAGCTTCTTGAAACTTGACACAGTAATGCAGTTTCACATTCTAACAATATGTTTTGTTTCCTTTTCATGTAGCCCTAAGCAGTGACTGGCGAGAAACACTTTCATTGAAAGGGGTTGCAAGCTTCCAAAAATTACGAGTCTCCAGAAATCTCAGCAAATATTTTTTCACCCAAACTGGATGATAGTTTCAGGTAATGATCAGAACACTAAGCCCACTTGGTTCTCCAAATTTCGTTCTTCTATGTTGAAGCATTCGTTTCCAGTAACAGTTTCCATTCTGGCATTTCACTCTGTTTTCTCCTATATTGATAGATGTATTTGGAACTCTAAATCAAACACAGTTTGTGCTAGCTTCTTGAAACTTGACACAGTAAAGCAGTTTCACATTCTAACTCTATGTTTTGTTTCCTTTTCTTGTAGCCCTAAGCAGTGACGGGCGAGAAACACTTTCATTGAAAGGGGTTTCAAGCTTCCAAAAATTACTAGTCTCCAGAAATCTCAGCAAATATATTTTCACCCAAACTGGATGATACTTTCAGGTAATGATCAGTACACTTGGCCCACTTGGTTCTCCATATTTCGTTCTTCTATGTTGAAGCGTTCGTTTACACTCAGAGTTTCCACTCTGGCATTTCACTCTGTTTTCTCCTATATTGATAGATGTATTTGGAACTCTAAATCAAACACGGTTTGTGCTAGCTTCTTGAAACTTGACACAGTAAAGCAGTTTCACATTCTAACTCTATGTTTTGTTTCTTTTTCATGTAGCCCTAAGCAGTGACTGGCGAGAAACACTTTCATTGAAAGGGGTTGGAAGCTTCCAAAAATTACGAGTCTCCAGAAATCTCAGCAAATATTTTTTCACCCAAACTGCATGATACTTTCAGGTAATGATCAGTACACTAAGCCCACTTGGTTCCCCAAATTTCGTTCTTCTATGTTGAAGCGTTCATTTCCAGTAACAGTTTGAATTTTTGCGTTTCACTCTGTTTTCTCCTATATTGATAGATGTATTTGGAACTCTAAATCAAACACGGTTTGTGCTAATTTCTTGAAACTTGACACAGTAAAGCAGTTTCACATTCTAACTCTATGTTTTGTTTCCTTTTCATGTAGCCCTAAGCAGTGACTGGCGAGAAACACTTTCATTGAAAGGGGTTGCAAGCTTCCAAAAATTACGAGTCTCCAGAAATCTCAGCAAATATTTTTTCACCCAAACTAGATGATACTTTCAGGTAATGATCAGTACACTAAGCCCTCTTGGTTCCCCAAATTTCGTTCTTCTATGTTGAAGCGTTCGTTTACACTAACAGTTTCCACTCTGGCATTTCACTCTGTTTTCTCCTATATTGATAGATGTATTTGGAACTCTAAATCAAACACGGTTTGTGCTAGCTTCTTGAAACTTGACACAGTAAAGCAGTTTCACATTCTAACTCTATGTTTTGTTTCCTTTTCATGTAGCCCTAAGCAGTGACTGGCGAGAAACACTTTCATTGAAAGGGTTTGCAAGCTTCCAAAAATTACGAGTCTCCAGAAATCTCAGCAAATATTTTTTCACCCAAGCTGCATGATACTTTCAGGTAATGATCAGTACACTAATCCCACTTGGTTCCCCAAATTTCGTTCTTCTATGTTGAAGCATTCGTTTCCAGTAACAGTTAGAATTTTGGCGTTTCACTCTGTTTTCTCCTATATTGATAGATGTATTTGGAACTCTAAATCAAACACGGTTTGTGCTAGCTTCTTGAAACTTGACACAGTAAAGCAGTTTCACATTCTAACTCTATGTTTTGTTTCCTTTTCATGTAGCCCTAAGCAGTGACTGGCGAGAAACACTTTCATTGAAAGGGGTTGCAAGCTTCCAAAAATTACGAGTCTCCAGAAATCTCAGCAAATATTTTTTCACCCAAACTGGATGATACTTTCAGGTAATGATCAGTACACTAAGCCCACTTGGTTCTCCAAATTTCGTTCTTCTATGTTGAAGCGTTCGTTTCCAGTAACAGTTTGAATTTTGTCGTTTCACTCTTTTTTCTCCTATATTGATAGATGTATTTGGAACTCTAAATCAAACACGGTTTGTGCTAGCTTCTTGAAACTTGACACAGTAAAGAAGTTTCAGATTGTAACTCTATGTTTTGTTTCCTTTTCATGTAGCTTTAAGCAGTGACTGGCGAGAAACACCTTCATTGAAAGGGGTTGCAAGCTTCCAAAAATCACGAGTCTCCAGAAATCTCAGCAAATATTTTTTCACCCAAACTGGATGATACTTTCAGGTAATGATCAGTACACTTGGCCCACTTGGTTCTCCATATTTTGTTCTTCTATGTTGAAGCGTTCGTTTACAGTAACAGGTTCCACTCTGGCATTACACTCTGTTTTCTCCTATATTGATAGATGTATTTGGAACTCTAAATCAAACACGGTTTGTGCTAGCTTCTTGAAACTTGACACAGTAATGCAGTTTCACATTCTAACAATATGTTTTGTTTCCTTTTCATGTAGCCCTAAGCAGTGACTGGCGAGAAACACTTTCATTGAAAGGGGTTGCAAGCTTCCAAAAATTACGAGTCTCCAGAAATCTCAGCAAATATTTTTTCACCCAAGCTACATGATACTTTCAGGTAATGATCAGTACACTAAGCCCACTTGGTTCCCCAAATTTCGTTCTTCTATGTTGAAGCGTTCGTTTCCAGTAACAGTTAGAATTTTGGCGTTTCACTCTGTTTTCTCCTATATTGATAAATGTATTTGGAACTCTAAATCAAACACGGTTTGTGCTAGCTTCTTGAAACTTGACACAGTAAAGCAGTTTCACATTCTAACTCTATGTTTTGTTTCCTTTTCATGTAGCCCTAAGCAGTGACTGGCGAGAAACACTTTCATTGAAAGGGGTTGCAAGCTTCCAAAAATTACGAGTCTCCAGAAATCTCAGCAAATATTTTTTCACCCAAACTGGATGATAGTTTCAGGTAATGATCAGAACACTAATCCCACTTGGTTCTCCAAATTTCGTTCTTCTATGTTGAAGCGTTCGTTTCCAGTAACAGTTTCCATTCTGGCATTTCACTCTGTTTTCTCCTATATTGATAGATGTATTTGGAACTCTAAATCAAACACAGTTTGTGCTAGCTTCTTGAAACTTGACACAGTAAAGCAGTTTCACATTCTAACTCTATGTTTTGTTTCCTTTTCTTGTAGCCCTAAGCAGTGACGGGCGAGAAACACTTTCATTGAAAGGGGTTGCAAGCTTCCAAAAATTACTAGTCTCCAGAAATCTCAGCAAATATTTTTTCACCCAAACTGGATGATACTTTCAGGTAATGATCAGTACACTTGGCCCACTTGGTTCTCCATATTTCGTTCTTCTATGTTGAAGCGTTCGTTTACACTAACAGTTTCCACTCTGGCATTTCACTCTGTTTTCTCCTATATTGATAGATGTATTTGGAACTCTAAATCAAACACGGTTTGTGCTAGCTTCTTGAAACTTGACACAGTAAAGCAGTTTCACATTCTAACTCTATGTTTTGTTTCCTTTTCATGTAGCCCTAAGCAGTGACTGGCGAGAAACACTTTCATTGAAAGGGGTTGCAAGCTTCCAAAAATTACGAGTCTCCAGAAATCTCAGCAAATATTTTTTCACCCATACTGGATGATACTTTCAGGTAATGATCAGTACACTAAGCCCACTTGGTTCCCCAAATTTCGTTCTTCTATGTTGAAGCGTTCGTTTCCAGTAACAGTTTGAATTTTGTCGTTTCACTCTGTTTTCTCCTATATTGATAGATGTATTTGGAACTCTAAATCAAACACGGTTTGTGCTAGCTTCTTGAAACTTGACACAGTAAAGCAGTTTCACATTCTAACTCTATGTTTTGTTTCCTTTTCATGTAGCCCTAAGCAGTGACTGGCGAGAAACACTTTCATTGAAAGGGGTTGCAAGCTTCCAAAAATTACGAGTCTCCAGAAATCTCAGCAAATATTTTTTCACCCAAACTAGATGATACTTTCAGGTAATGATCAGTACACTAAGTCCTCTTGGTTCCCCAAATTTCGTTCTTCTATGTTGAAGCGTTCGTTTCCAGTAACAGTTTGAATTTTGTCGTTTCACTCTGTTTTCTCCTATATTGATAGATGTATTTGGAACTCTAAATGAAACACGGTTTGTGCTAGCTTCTTGAAACTTGACACAGTAAAGCAGTTTCACATTGTAACTCTATGTTTTGTTTCCTTTTCATGTAGCTTTAAGCAGTGACTGGCGAGAAACACTTTCATTGAAAGGGGTTGCAAGCTTCCAAAAATTACGAGTCTCCAGAAATCTCAGCAAATATTTTTTCACCCAAACTGGATGATACTTTCAGGTAATGATCAGTACACTAAGCCCACTTGGTTCTCCAAATTTCATTCTTCTATGTTGAAGCGTTCGTTTCCAGTAACAGTTTCCATTCTGGCATTTCACTCTGTTTTCTCCTATATTGATAGATGTATTTGGAACTCTAAATCAAACACGGTTTGTGCTAGCTTCTTGAAACTTGACACAGTAAAGCAGTTTCACATTCTAACTCTATGTTTTGTTTCCTTTTCATGTAGCCCTAAGCAGTGACTGGCGAGAAACACTTTCATTGAAAGGGGTTGCAAGCTTCCAAAAATTACGAGTCTCCAGAAATCTCAGCAAATATTTTTTCACCCAAACTGGATGATACTTTCAGGTAATGATCAGTACACTAAGCCCACTTGGTTCCCCAAATTTCGTTCTACTATGTTGAAGCGTTCGTTTCCAGTAACAGTTTGAATTTTGTCGTTTCACTCTGTTTTCTCCTATATTGATAGATGTATTTGGAACACTAAATCAAACACGGTTTGTGCTAGCTTCTTGAAACTTGACACAGTAAAGCAGTTTCACATTCTAACTCTATGTTTTGTTTCCTTTTCATGTAGCTTTAAGCAGTGACTGGCGAGAAACACCTTCATTGAAAGGGGTTGCAAGCTTCCAAAAATCACGAGTCTCCAGAAATCTCAGCAAATATTTTTTCACCCAAACTGGATGATACTTTCAGGTAATGATCAGTACACTTGGCCCACTTGGTTCTCCATATTTCGTTCTTCTATGTTGAAGCGTTCGTTTACAGTAACAGTTTCCACTCTGGCATTACACTCTGTTTTCTCCTATATTGATAGATGTATTTGGAACTCTAAATCAAACACGGTTTGTGCTAGCTTCTTGAAACTTGACACAGTAATGCAGTTTCACATTCTAACAATATGTTTTGTTTCCTTTTCATGTAGCCCTAAGCAGTGACTGGCGAGAAACACTTTCATTGAAAGGGGTTGCAAGCTTCCAAAAATTACGAGTCTCCAGAAATCTCAGCAAATATTTTTTCACCCAAACTGGATGATAGTTTCAGGTAATGATCAGAACACTAAGCCCACTTGGTTCTCCAAATTTCGTTCTTCTATTTGAAGCGTTCGTTTCCAGTAACAGTTTCCATTCTGGCATTTCACTCTGTTTTCTCCTATATTGATAGATGTATTTGGAACTCTAAATCAAACACGGTTTGTGCTAGCTTCTTGAAACTTGACACAGTAAAGCAGTTTCACATTCTAACTCTATGTTTTGTTTCTTTTTCATGTAGCCCTAAGCAGTGACTGGCGAGAAACACTTTCATTGAAAGGGGTTGCAAGCTTCCAAAAATTACGAGTCTCCAGAAATCACAGCAAATATTTTTTCACCCAAACTGCATGACACTTTCAGGTAATGATCAGTACACTAAGCCCTCTTGGTTCCCCAAATTTCGTTCTTCTATGTTGAAGCGTTCGTTTCCAGTAACAGTTTGAATTTTGTCGTTTCACTCTGTTTTCTCCTATATTGATAGATGTATTTGGAACTCTAAATCAAACACGGTTTGTGCTAGCTTCTTGAAACTTGACACAGTAAAGCAGTTTCACATTGTAACTCTATGTTTAGTTTCCTTTTCATGTAGCTTTAAGCAGTGACTGGCGAGAAACACTTTCATTGAAAGGGGTTGCAAGCTTCCAAAAATTACGAGTCTCCAGAAATCTCAGCAAATATTTTTTCACCCAAACTGGATGATACTTTCAGGTAATGATCAGTACACTAAGCCCACTTGGTTCTCCAAATTTCATTCTTCTATGTTGAAGCGTTCGTTTCCAGTAACAGTTTCCATTCTGGCATTTCACTCTGTTTTCTCCTATATTGATAGATGTATTTGGAACTCTAAATCAAACACGGTTTGTGCTAGCTTCTTGAAACTTGACACAGTAAAGCAGTTTCACATTCTAACTCTATGTTTTTTTTCCTTTTCATGTAGCCCTAAGCAGTGACTGGCGAGAAACACTTTCATTGAAAGGGGTTGCAAGCTTCCAAAAATTACGAGTCTCCAGAAATCTCAGCAAATATTTTTTCACCCAAACTGGATGATACTTTCAGGTAATGATCAGTACACTTGGCCCACTTGTTTCTCCATATTTCGTTCTTCTATGTTGAAGCGTTCGTTTACAGTAACAGTTTCCACTCTGGCATTACACTCTGTTTTCTCCTGTATTGAAAGATGTATTTGGAACTCTAAATCAAACACGGTTTGTGCTAGCTTCTTGAAACTTGACACAGTAATGCAGTTTCACATTCTAACAATATGTTTTGTTTCCTTTTCATGTAGCCCTAAGCAGTGACTGGCGAGAAACACTTTCATTGAAAGGGGTTGCAAGCTTCCAAAAATTACGAGTCTCCAGAAATCTCAGCAAATATTTTTTCACCCAAACTGGATGATACTTTCAGGTAATGATCAGTACACTAAGCCCACTTGGTTCCCCAAATTTCGTTCTTCTATGTTGAAGCGTTCGTTTCCAGTAACAGTTAGAATTTTGGCGTTTCACTCTGTTTTCTCCTATATTGATAGATGTATTTGGAACTCTAAATCAAACACGGTTTGTGCTAGCTTCTTGAAACTTGACACAGTAAAGCAGTTTCACATTCTAACTCTATGTTTTGTTTCCTTTTCATGTAGCCCTAAGCAGTGACTGGCGAGAAACACTTTCATTGAAAGGGGTTGCAAGCTTCCAAAAATTACGAGTCTCCAGAAATCTCAGCAAATATTTTTTCACCCAAACTGGATGATATTTTCAGGTAATGATCAGTACACTTGGCCCACTTGGTTCTCCATATTTCGTTCTTCTATGTTGAAGCGTTCGTTTACAGTAACAGTTTCCACTCTGGCATTACACTCTGTTTTCTCCTATATTGATAGATGTATTTGGAACTCTAAATCAAACACGGTTTGTGCTAGCTTCTTGAAACTTGACACAGTAATGCAGTTTCACATTCTAACAATATGTTTTGTTTCCTTTTCATGTAGCCCTAAGCAGTGACTGGCGAGAAACACTTTCATTGAAAGGGGTTGCAAGCTTCCAAAAATTACGAGTCTCCAGAAATCTCAGCAAATATTTTTTCACCCAAGCTGCATGATACTTTCAGGTAATGTTCAGTACACTAAGCCCACTTGGTTCCCCAAATTTCGTTCTTCTATGTTGAAGCGTTCGTTTCCAGTAACAGTTAGAATTTTGGCGTTTCACTCTGTTTTCTCCTATATTGATAGATGTATTTGGAACTCTAAATCAAACACGGTTTGTGCTAGCTTCTTGAAACTTGACACAGTAAAGCAGTTTCACATTCTAACTCTATGTTTTGTTTCCTTTTCATGTAGCCCTAAGCAGTGACTGGCGAGAAACACTTTCATTGAAAGGGGTTGCAAGCTTCCAAAAATTACGAGTCTCCAGAAATCTCAGCAAATATTTTTTCACCCAAACTGGATGATAGTTTCAGGTAATGATCAGAACACTAAGCCCACTTGGTTCTCCAAATTTCGTTCTTCTATGTTGAAGCGTTCGTTTCCAGTAACAGTTTCCATTCTGGCATTTCACTCTGTTTTCTCCTATATTGATAGATGTATTTGGAACTCTAAATCAAACACGGTTTGTGCTAGCTTCTTGAAACTTGACACAGTAAAGCAGTTTCACATTCTAACTCTATGTTTTGTTTCTTTTTCATGTAGCCCTAAGCAGTGACTGGCGAGAAACACTTTCATTGAAAGGGGTTGCAAGCTTCCAAAAATTACGAGTCTCCAGAAATCTCAGCAAATATTTTTTCACCCAAACTGCATGATACTTTCAGGTAATGATCAGTACACTAAGCCCACTTGGTTCCCCAAATTTCGTTCTTCTATGTTGAAGCGTTCGTTTCCAGTAACAGTTTGAATTTTTGCGTTTCACTCTGTTTTCTCCTATATTGATAGATGTATTTGGAACTCTAAATCAAACACGGTTTGTGCTAGCTTCTTGAAACTTGACACAGTAAAGCAGTTTCACATTCTAACTCTATGTTTTGTTTCCTTTTCATGTAGCCCTAAGAAGTGACTGGCGAGAAACACTTTCATTGAAAGGGGTTGCAAGCTTCCAAAAATTACGAGTCTCCAGAAATCTCAGCAAATATTTTTTCACCCAAACTAGATGATACTTTCAGGTAATGATCAGTACACTAAGTCCTCTTGGTTCCCCAAATTTCGTTCTTCTATGTTGAAGCGTTCCTTTCCAGTAACAGTTTGAATTTTGTCGTTTCACTCTGTTTTCTCCTATATTGATAGATGTATTTGTAACTCTAAATCAAACACGGTTTGTGCTAGCTTCTTGAAACTTGACACAGTAAAGCAGTTTCACATTGTAACTCTATGTTTTGTTTCCTTTTCATGTAGCCCTAAGCAGTGACTGGCGAGAAACACTTTCATTGAAAGGGGTTGCAAGCTTCCAAAAATTACGAGTCTCCAGAAATCTCAGCAAATATTTTTTCACCCAAACTGGATGATACTTTCAGGTAATGATCAGTACACTAAGCCCACTTGGTTCTCCAAATTTCATTCTTCTATGTTGAAGCGTTCGTTTCCAGTAACAGTTTCCATTCTGGCATTTCACTCTGTTTTCTCCTATATTGATAGATGTATTTGGAACTCTAAATCAAACACGGTTTGTGCTAGCTTCTTGAAACTTGACACAGTAAAGCAGTTTCACATTCTAACTCTATGTTTTGTTTCCTTTTCATGTAGCCCTAAGCAGTGACTGGCGAGAAACACTTTCATTGAAAGGGGTTGCAAGCTTCCAAAAATTACGAGTCTCCAGAAATCTCAGCAAATATTTTTTCACCCAAACTGGATGATACTTTCACGTGATGATCAGTACACTAAGCCCACTTGGTTCCCCAAATTTCGTTCTTCTATGTTGAAGCGTTCGTTTCCAGTAACAGTTTGAATTTTGTCGTTTCACTCTGTTTTCTCCTATATTGATAGATGTATTTGGAATACTAAATCAAACACGGTTTGTGCTAGCTTCTTGAAACTTGACACAGTAAAGCAGTTTCACATTCTAACTCTATGTTTTGTTTCCTTTTCTTGTAGCCCTAAGCAGTGACGGGCGAGAAACACTTTCATTGAAAGGGGTTGCAAGCTTCCAAAAATTACTAGTCTCCAGAAATCTCAGCAAATATTTTTTCACCCAAACTGGATGATACTTTCAGGTAATGATCAGTACACTTGGCCCACTTGGTTCTCCATATTTCGTTCTTCTATGTTGAAGCGTTCGTTTACACTAACAGTTTCCACTCTGGCATTTCACTCTGTTTTCTCCTATATTGATAGATGTATTTGGAACTCTAAATCAAACACGGTTTGTGCTAGCTTCTTGAAACTTGACACAGTAAAGCAGTTTCACATTCTAACTCTATGTTTTGTTTCCTTTTCATGTAGCCCTAAGCAGTGACTGGCGAGAAACACTTTCATTGAAAGGGGTTGCAAGCTTCCAAAAATTACGAGTCTCCAGAAATCTCAGCAAATATTTTTTCACCCATACTGGATGATACTTTCAGGTAATGATCAGTACACTAAGCCCACTTGGTTCCCCAAATTTCGTTCTTCTATGTTGAAGCGTTCGTTTCCAGTAACAGTTTGAATTTTGTCGTTTCACTCTGTTTTCTCCTATATTGATAGATGTATTTGGAACTCTAAATCAAACACGGTTTGTGCTAGCTTCTTGAAACTTGACACAGTAAAGCAGTTTCACATTCTAACTCTATGTTTTGTTTCCTTTTCATGTAGCCCTAAGCAGTGACTGGCGAGAAACACTTTCATTGAAAGGGGTTGCAAGCTTCCAAAAATTACGAGTCTCCAGAAATCTCAGCAAATATTTTTTCACCCAAACTAGATGATACTTTCAGGTAATGATCAGTACACTAAGTCCTCTTGGTTCCCCAAATTTCGTTCTTCTATGTTGAAGCGTTCGTTTCCAGTAACAGTTTGAATTTTGTCGTTTCACTCTGTTTTCTCCTATATTGATAGATGTATTTGGAACTCTAAATGAAACACGGTTTGTGCTAGCTTCTTGAAACTTGACACAGTAAAGCAGTTTCACATTGTAACTCTATGTTTTGTTTCCTTTTCATGTAGCTTTAAGCAGTGACTGGCGAGAAACACTTTCATTGAAAGGGGTTGCAAGCTTCCAAAAATTACGAGTCTCCAGAAATCTCAGCAAATATTTTTTCACCCAAACTGGATGATACTTTCAGGTAATGATCAGTACACTAAGCCCACTTGGTTCTCCAAATTTCATTCTTCTATGTTGAAGCGTTCGTTTCCAGTAACAGTTTCCATTCTGGCATTTCACTCTGTTTTCTCCTATATTGATAGATGTATTTGGAACTCTAAATCAAACACGGTTTGTGCTAGCTTCTTGAAACTTGACACAGTAAAGCAGTTTCACATTCTAACTCTATGTTTTGTTTCCTTTTCATGTAGCCCTAAGCAGTGACTGGCGAGAAACACTTTCATTGAAAGGGGTTGCAAGCTTCCAAAAATTACGAGTCTCCAGAAATCTCAGCAAATATTTTTTCACCCAAACTGGATGATACTTTCAGGTAATGATCAGTACACTAAGCCCACTTGGTTCCCCAAATTTCGTTCTACTATGTTGAAGCGTTCGTTTCCAGTAACAGTTTGAATTTTGTCGTTTCACTCTGTTTTCTCCTATATTGATAGATGTATTTGGAACACTAAATCAAACACGGTTTGTGCTAGCTTCTTGAAACTTGACACAGTAAAGCAGTTTCACATTCTAACTCTATGTTTTGTTTCCTTTTCATGTAGCTTTAAGCAGTGACTGGCGAGAAACACCTTCATTGAAAGGGGTTGCAAGCTTCCAAAAATCACGAGTCTCCAGAAATCTCAGCAAATATTTTTTCACCCAAACTGGATGATACTTTCAGGTAATGATCAGTACACTTGGCCCACTTGGTTCTCCATATTTCGTTCTTCTATGTTGAAGCGTTCGTTTACAGTAACAGTTTCCACTCTGGCATTACACTCTGTTTTCTCCTATATTGATAGATGTATTTGGAACTCTAAATCAAACACGGTTTGTGCTAGCTTCTTGAAACTTGACACAGTAATGCAGTTTCACATTCTAACAATATGTTTTGTTTCCTTTTCATGTAGCCCTAAGCAGTGACTGGCGAGAAACACTTTCATTGAAAGGGGTTGCAAGCTTCCAAAAATTACGAGTCTCCAGAAATCTCAGCAAATATTTTTTCACCCAAACTGGATGATAGTTTCAGGTAATGATCAGAACACTAAGCCCACTTGGTTCTCCAAATTTCGTTCTTCTATTTGAAGCGTTCGTTTCCAGTAACAGTTTCCATTCTGGCATTTCACTCTGTTTTCTCCTATATTGATAGATGTATTTGGAACTCTAAATCAAACACGGTTTGTGCTAGCTTCTTGAAACTTGACACAGTAAAGCAGTTTCACATTCTAACTCTATGTTTTGTTTCTTTTTCATGTAGCCCTAAGCAGTGACTGGCGAGAAACACTTTCATTGAAAGGGGTTGCAAGCTTCCAAAAATTACGAGTCTCCAGAAATCACAGCAAATATTTTTTCACCCAAACTGCATGACACTTTCAGGTAATGATCAGTACACTAAGCCCTCTTGGTTCCCCAAATTTCGTTCTTCTATGTTGAAGCGTTCGTTTCCAGTAACAGTTTGAATTTTGTCGTTTCACTCTGTTTTCTCCTATATTGATAGATGTATTTGGAACTCTAAATCAAACACGGTTTGTGCTAGCTTCTTGAAACTTGACACAGTAAAGCAGTTTCACATTGTAACTCTATGTTTAGTTTCCTTTTCATGTAGCTTTAAGCAGTGACTGGCGAGAAACACTTTCATTGAAAGGGGTTGCAAGCTTCCAAAAATTACGAGTCTCCAGAAATCTCAGCAAATATTTTTTCACCCAAACTGGATGATACTTTCAGGTAATGATCAGTACACTAAGCCCACTTGGTTCTCCAAATTTCATTCTTCTATGTTGAAGCGTTCGTTTCCAGTAACAGTTTCCATTCTGGCATTTCACTCTGTTTTCTCCTATATTGATAGATGTATTTGGAACTCTAAATCAAACACGGTTTGTGCTAGCTTCTTGAAACTTGACACAGTAAAGCAGTTTCACATTCTAACTCTATGTTTTTTTTCCTTTTCATGTAGCCCTAAGCAGTGACTGGCGAGAAACACTTTCATTGAAAGGGGTTGCAAGCTTCCAAAAATTACGAGTCTCCAGAAATCTCAGCAAATATTTTTTCACCCAAACTGGATGATACTTTCAGGTAATGATCAGTACACTTGGCCCACTTGGTTCTCCATATTTCGTTCTTCTATGTTGAAGCGTTCGTTTACAGTAACAGTTTCCACTCTGGCATTACACTCTGTATTCTCCTGTATTGAAAGATGTATTTGGAACTCTAAATCAAACACGGTTTGTGCTAGCTTCTTGAAACTTGACACAGTAATGCAGTTTCACATTCTAACAATATGTTTTGTTTCCTTTTCATGTAGCCCTAAGCAGTGACTGGCGAGAAACACTTTCATTGAAAGGGGTTGCAAGCTTCCAAAAATTACGAGTCTCCAGAAATCTCAGCAAATATTTTTTTCACCCAAACTGGATGATACTTTCAGGTAATGATCAGTACACTAAGCCCACTTGGTTCCCCAAATTTCGTTCTTCTATGTTGAAGCGTTCGTTTCCAGTAACAGTTAGAATTTTGGCGTTTCACTCTGTTTTCTCCTATATTGATAGATGTATTTGGAACTCTAAATCAAACACGGTTTGTGCTAGCTTCTTGAAACTTGACACAGTAAAGCAGTTTCACATTCTAACTCTATGTTTTGTTTCCTTTTCATGTAGCCCTAAGCAGTGACTGGCGAGAAACACTTTCATTGAAAGGGGTTGCAAGCTTCCAAAAATTACGAGTCTCCAGAAATCTCAGCAAATATTTTTTCACCCAAACTGGATGATATTTTCAGGTAATGATCAGTACACTTGGCCCACTTGGTTCTCCATATTTCGTTCTTCTATGTTGAAGCGTTCGTTTACAGTAACAGTTTCCACTCTGGCATTACACTCTGTTTTCTCCTATATTGATAGATGTATTTGGAACTCTAAATCAAACACGGTTTGTGCTAGCTTCTTGAAACTTGACACAGTAATGCAGTTTCACATTCTAACAATATGTTTTGTTTCCTTTTCATGTAGCCCTAAGCAGTGACTGGCGAGAAACACTTTCATTGAAAGGGGTTGCAAGCTTCCAAAAATTACGAGTCTCCAGAAATCTCAGCAAATATTTTTTCACCCAAACTGCATGATACTTTCAGGTAATGATCAGTACACTAAGCCCACTTGGTTCCCCAAATTTCGTTCTTCTATGTTGAAGCGTTCGTTTCCAGTAACAGTTTGAATTTTTGCGTTTCACTCTGTTTTCTCCTATATTGATAGATGTATTTGGAACTCTAAATCAAACACGGTTTGTGCTAGCTTCTTGAAACTTGACACAGTAAAGCAGTTTCACATTCTAACTCTATGTTTTGTTTCCTTTTCATGTAGCCCTAAGAAGTGACTGGCGAGAAACACTTTCATTGAAAGGGGTTGCAAGCTTCCAAAAATTACGAGTCTCCAGAAATCTCAGCAAATATTTTTTCACCCAAACTAGATGATACTTTCAGGTAATGATCAGTACACTAAGTCCTCTTGGTTCCCCAAATTTCGTTCTTCTATGTTGAAGCGTTCCTTTCCAGTAACAGTTTGAATTTTGTCGTTTCACTCTGTTTTCTCCTATATTGATAGATGTATTTGTAACTCTAAATCAAACACGGTTTGTGCTAGCTTCTTGAAACTTGACACAGTAAAGCAGTTTCACATTGTAACTCTATGTTTTGTTTCCTTTTCATGTAGCCCTAAGCAGTGACTGGCGAGAAACACTTTCATTGAAAGGGGTTGCAAGCTTCCAAAAATTACGAGTCTCCAGAAATCTCAGCAAATATTTTTTCACCCAAACTGGATGATACTTTCAGGTAATGATCAGTACACTAAGCCCACTTGGTTCTCCAAATTTCATTCTTCTATGTTGAAGCGTTCGTTTCCAGTAACAGTTTCCATTCTGGCATTTCACTCTGTTTTCTCCTATATTGATAGATGTATTTGGAACTCTAAATCAAACACGGTTTGTGCTAGCTTCTTGAAACTTGACACAGTAAAGCAGTTTCACATTCTAACTCTATGTTTTGTTTCCTTTTCATGTAGCCCTAAGCAGTGACTGGCGAGAAACACTTTCATTGAAAGGGGTTGCAAGCTTCCAAAAATTACGAGTCTCCAGAAATCTCAGCAAATATTTTTTCACCCAAACTGGATGATACTTTCACGTGATGATCAGTACACTAAGCCCACTTGGTTCCCCAAATTTCGTTCTTCTATGTTGAAGCGTTCGTTTCCAGTAACAGTTTGAATTTTGTCGTTTCACTCTGTTTTCTCCTATATTGATAGATGTATTTGGAATACTAAATCAAACACGGTTTGTGCTAGCTTCTTGAAACTTCACACAGTAAAGCAGTTTCACATTCTAACTCTATGTTTTGTTTCCTTTTCATGTAGCTTTAAGCAGTGACTGGCGAGAAACACCTACATTGAAAGGGGCTGCAAGCTTCCAAAAATCACGAGTCTCCAGAAATCTCAGCAAATATTTTTTCACCCAAACTGGATGATACTTTCAGGTAATGATCAGTACACTTGGCCCACTTGGTTCTCCATATTTCGTTCTTCTATGTTGAAGCGTTCGTTTACAGTAACAGTTTCCACTCTGGCATTACACTCTGTTTTCTCCTATATTGATAGATGTATTTGGAACTCTAAATCAAACACGGTTTGTGCTAGCTTCTTGAAACTTGACACAGTAATGCAGTTTCACATTCTAACAATATGTTTTGTTTCCTTTTCATGTAGCCCTAAGCAGTGACTGGCGAGAAACACTTTCATTGAAAGGGGTTGCAAGCTTCCAAAAATTACGAGTCTCCAGAAATCTCAGCAAATATTTTTTCACCCAAGCTGCATGATACTTTCAGGTAATGATCAGTACACTAAGCCCACTTGGTTCCCCAAATTTCGTTCTTCTATGTTGAAGCATTCGTTTCCAGTAACAGTTAGAATTTTGGCGTTTCACTCTGTTTTCTCCTATATTGATAGATGTATTTGGAACTCTAAATCAAACACGGTTTGTGCTAGCTTCTTGAAACTTGACACAGTAAAGCAGTTTCACATTCTAACTCTATGTTTTGTTTCCTTTTCATGTAGCCCTAAGCAGTGACTGGCGAGAAACACTTTCATTGAAAGGGGTTGCAAGCTTCCAAAAATTACGAGTCTCCAGAAATCTCAGCAAATATTTTTTCACCCAAACTGGATGATACTTTCACGTAATGATCAGTACACTAAGCCCACTTGGTTCCCCAAATTTCGTTCTTCTATGTTGAAGCGTTCGTTTCCAGTAACAGTTTGAATTTTGTCGTTTCACTCTGTTTTCTCCTATATTGATAGATGTATTTGGAATACTAAATCAAACACGGTTTGTGCTAGCTTCTTGAAACTTGACACAGTAAAGCAGTTTCACATTCTAACTCTAAGTTTTGTTTCCTTTTCATGTAGCTTTAAGCAGTGACTGGCGAGAAACACCTTCATTGAAAGGGGTTGCAAGCTTCCAAAAATCACGAGTCTCCAGAAATCTCAGCAAATATTTTTTCACCCAAACTGGATGATACTCTCAGGTAATGATCAGTACACTTGGCCCACTTGGTTCTCCATATTTCGTTCTACTATGTTGAAGCGTTCGTTTACAGTAACAGTTTCCACTCTGGCATTACACTCAGTTTTCTCCTATATTGATAGATGTATTTGGAACTCTAAATCAAACACGGTTTGTGCTAGCTTCTTGAAACTTGACACAGTAATGCAGTTTCACATTCTAACAATATGTTTTGTTTCCTTTTCATGTAGCCCTAAGCAGTGACTGGCGAGAAACACTTTCATTGAAAGGGGTTGCAAGCTTCCAAAAATTACGAGTCTCCAGAAATCTCAGCAAATATTTTTTCACCCAAGCTGCATGATACTTTCAGGTAATGATCAGTACACTAAGCCCACTTGGTTCCCCAAATTTCGTTCTTCTATGTTGAAGCATTCGTTTCCAGTAACAGTTTGAATTTTTGCGTTTCACTCTGTTTTCTCCTATATTGATAGATGTATTTGGAACTCTAAATCAAACACGGTTTGTGCTAGCTTCTTGAAACTTGACACAGTAAAGCAGTTTCACATTGTAACTCTATGTTTTGTTTCCTTTTCATGTAGCTTTAAGCAGTGACTGGCGAGAAACACTTTCATTGAAAGGGGTTGCAAGCTTCCAAAAATTACGAGTCTCCAGAAATCTCAGCAAATATTTTTTCACCCAAACTGGATGATACTTTCACGTAATGATCAGTACACTAAGCCCACTTGGTTCCCCAAATTTCGTTCTTCTATGTTGAAGCGTTCGTTTCCAGTAACAGTTTGAATTTTGTCGTTTCACTCTGTTTTCTCCTATATTGATAGATGTATTTGGAATACTAAATCAAACACGGTTTGTGCTAGCTTCTTGAAACTTGACACAGTAAAGCAGTTTCACATTCTAACTCTATGTTTTGTTTCCTTTTCATGTAGCTTTAAGCAGTGACTGGCGAGAAACACCTTCATTGAAAGGGGTTGCAAGCTTCCAAAAATCACGATTCTCCAGAAATCTCAGCAAATATTTTTTCACCCAAACTGGATGATACTTTCAGGTAATGATCAGTACACTTGGCCCACTTGGTTCTCCATATTTCGTTCTTCTATGTTGAAGCGTTCGTTTACAGTAACAGTTTCCACTCTGGCATTACACTCTGTTTTCTCCTATATTGATAGATGTATTTGGAACTCTAAATCAAACACGGTTTGTGCTAGCTTCTTGAAACTTGACACAGTAATGCAGTTTCACATTCTAACAATATGTTTTGTTTCCTTTTCATGTAGCCCTAAGCAGTGACTGGCGAGAAACACTTTCATTGAAAGGGGTTGCAAGCTTCCAAAAATTACGAGTCTCCAGAAATCTCAGCAAATATTTTTTCACCCAAGCTGCATGATACTTTCAGGTAATGATCAGTACACTAAGACCACTTGGTTCCCCAAATTTCGTTCTTCTATGTTGAAGCATTCGTTTCCAGTAACAGTAAGAATTTTGGCGTTTCACTCTGTTTTCTCCTATATTGATAGATGTATTTGGAACTCTAAATCAAACACGGTTTGTGCTAGCTTCTTGAAACTTGACACAGTAAAGCAGTTTCACATTCTAACTCTATGTTTTGTTTCCTTTTCATGTAGCCCTAAGCAGTGACTGGCGAGAAACACTTTCATTGAAAGGGGTTGCAAGCTTCCAAAAATTACGAGTCTCCAGAAATCTCAGCAAATATTTTTTCACCCAAGCTGCATGATACTTTCAGGTAATGATCAGTACACTAAGCCCACTTGGTTCCCCAAATTACGTTCTTCTATGTTGAAGCGTTCGTTTCCAGTAACAGTTAGAATTTTGGCGTTTCACTCTGTTTTCTCCTATATTGATAGATGTATTTGGAACTCTAAATCAAACACGGTTTGTGCTAGCTTCTTGAAACTTGACACAGTAAAGCAGTTTCACATTCTAACTCTATGTTTTGTTTCCTTTTCATGTAGCCCTAAGCAGTGACTGGCGAGAAACACTTTCATTGAAAGGGGTTTCAAGCTTCCAAAAATTACGAGTCTCCAGAAATCTCAGCAAATATTTTTTCACCCAAACTGGATGATAGTTTCAGGTAATGATCAGAACACTAAGCCCACTTGGTTCTCCAAATTTCGTTCTTCTATTTGAAGCGTTCGTTTCCAGTAACAGTTTCCATTCTGGCATTTCACTCTGTTTTCTCCTATATTGATAGATGTATTTGGAACTCTAAATCAAACACGGTTTGTGCTAGCTTCGTGAAACTTGACACAGTAAAGCAGTTTCACATTCTAAATCTATGTTTTGTTTCTTTTTCATGTAGCCCTAAGCAGTGACTGGCGAGAAACACTTTCATTGAAAGGGGTTGCAAGCTTCCAAAAATTACGAGTCTCCAGAAATCTCAGCAAATATTTTTTCACCCAAACTGGATGATACTTTCAGGTAATGATCAGTACACTAAGCCCTCTTGGTTCCCCAAATTTCGTTCTTCTATGTTGAAGCGTTCGTTTACAGTAACAGTTTCCACTCTGGCATTACACTCTGTTTTCTCCTGTATTGATAGATGTATTTGGAACTCTAAATCAAACACGGTTTGTGCTAGCTTCTTGAAACTTGACACAGTAATGCAGTTTCACATTCTAACAATATGTTTTGTTTCCTTTTCATGTAGCCCTAAGCAGTGACTGGCGAGAAACACTTTCATTGAAAGGGGTTGCAAGCTTCCAAAAATTACGAGTCTCCAGAAATCTCAGCAAATATTTTTTCACCCAAACTGGATGATAGTTTCAGGTAATGATCAGAACACTAAGCCCACTTGGTTCTCCAAATTTCGTTCTTCTATGTTGAAGCGTTCGTTTCCAGTAACAGTTTGAATTTTTGCGTTTCACTCTGTTTTCTCCTATATTGATAGATGTATTTGGAACTCTAAATCAAACACGGTTTGTGCTAGCTTCTTGAAACTTGTCACAGTAAAGCAGTTTCACATTCTAACTCTATGTTTTGTTTCCTTTTCATGTAGCCCTAAGCAGTGACTGGCGAGAAACACTTTCATTGAAAGGGGTTGCAAGCTTACAAAAATTACGAGTCTCCAGAAATCACAGCAAATATTTTTTCACCCAAACTAGATGATACTTTCAGGTAATGATCAGTACACTAAGCCCTCTTGGTTCCCCAAATTTCGTTCTTCTATGTTGAAGCGTTCGTTTCCAGTAACAGTTTGAATTTTGTCGTTTCACTCTGTTTTCTCCTATATTGATAGATGTATTTGGAACTCTAAATCAAACACGGTTTGTGCTAGCTTCTTGAAACTTGACACAGTAAAGCAGTTTCACATTGTAACTCTATGTTTTGTTTCCTTTTCATGTAGCTTTAAGCAGTGACTGGCGAGAAGCACTTTCATTGAAAGGGGTTGCAAGCTTCCAAAAATTACGAGTCTCCAGAAATCTCAGCAAATATTTTTTCACCCAAACTGGATGATACTTTCAGGTAATGATCAGTACACTAAGCCCACTTGGTTCTCCAAATTTCATTCTTCTATGTTGAAGCGTTCGTTTCCAGTAACAGTTTCCATTCTGGCATTTCACTCTGTTTTCTCCTATATTGATAGATGTATTTGGAACTCTAAATCAAACACGGTTTGTGCTAGCTTCTTGAAACTTGACACAGTAAAGCAGTTTCACATTCTAACTCTATGTTTTGTTTCCTTTTCATGTAGCCCTAAGCAGTGACTGGCGAGAAACACTTTCATTGAAAGGGGTTGCAAGCTTCCAAAAATTACGAGTCTCCAGAAATCTCAGCAAATATTTTTTCACCCAAACTGGATGGTACTTTCAGGTAATGATCAGTACACTAAGCCCACTTGGTTCCCCAAATTTCGTTCTTCTATGTTGAAGCGTTCGTTTCCAGTAACAGTTTGAATTTTGTCGTTTCACTCTGCTTTCTCCTATATTGATAGATGTATTTGGAACACTAAATCAAACACGGTTTGTGCTAGCTTCTTGAAACTTGACACAGTAAAGCAGTTTCACATTCTAACTCTATGTTTTGTTTCCTTTTCATGTAGCTTTAAGCAGTGACTGGCGAGAAACACCTTCATTGAAAGGGGTTGCAAGCTTCCAAAAATCACGAGTCTCCAGAAATCTCAGCAAATATTTTTTCACCCAAACTGGATGATACTTTCAGGTAATGATCAGTACACTTGGCCCACTTGGTTCTCCATATTTCGTTCTTCTATGTTGAAGCGTTCGTTTACAGTAACAGTTTCCACTCTGGCATTACACTCTGTTTTCTCCTATATTGATAGATGTATTTGGAACTCTAAATCAAACACGGTTTGTGCTAGCTTCTTGAAACTTGACACAGTAATGCAGTTTCACATTCTAACAATATGTTTTGTTTCCTTTTCATGTAGCCCTAAGCAGTGACTGGCGAGAAACACTTTCATTGAAAGGGGTTGCAAGCTTCCAAAAATTACGAGTCTCCAGAAATCTCAGCAAATATTTTTTCACCCAAGCTGCATGATACTTTCAGGTAATGATCAGTACACTAAGCCCACTTGGTTCCCCAAATTTCGTTCTTCTATGTTGAAGCGTTCGTTTCCAGTAACAGTTAGAATTTTGGCGTTTCACTCTGTTTTCTCCTATATTGATAGATGTATTTGGAACTCTAAATCAAACACGGTTTGTGCTAGCTTCTTGAAACTTGACACAGTAAAGCAGTTTCACATTCTAACTCTATGTTTTGTTTCCTTTTCATGTAGCCCTAAGCAGTGACTGGCGAGAAACACTTTCATTGAAAGGGGTTGCAAGCTTCCAAAAATTACGAGTCTCCAGAAATCTCAGCAAATATTTTTTCACCCAAACTGGATGATAGTTTCAGGTAATGATCAGAACACTAAGCCCACTTGGTTCTCCAAATTTCGTTCTTCTATGTTGAAGCGTTCGTTTCCAGTAACAGTTTCCATTCTGGCATTTCACTCTGTTTTCTCCTATATTGATAGATGTATTTGGAACTCTAAATCAAACACGGTTTGTGCTAGCTTCTTGAAACTTGACACAGTAAAGCAGTTTCACATTCTAACTCTATGTTTTGTTTCTTTTTCATGTAGCCCTAAGCAGTGACTGGCGAGAAACACTTTCATTGAAAGGGGTTGCAAGCTTCCAAAAATTACGAGTCTCCAGAAATCTCAGCAAATATTTTTTCACCCAAACTGCATGATACTTTCAGGTAATGATCAGTACACTAAGCCCACTTGGTTCCCCAAATTTCGTTCTTCTATGTTGAAGCGTTCGTTTCCAGTTACAGTTTGAATTTTGTCGTTTCACTCTGTTTTCTCCTATATTGATAGATGTATTTGGAACTCTAAATCAAACACGGTTTGTGCTAGCTTCTTGAAACTTGACACAGTAAAGCAGTTTCACATTGTAACTCTATGTTTTGTTTCCTTTTCATGTAGCTTTAAGCAGTGACTGGCGAGAAACACTTTCATTGAAAGGGGTTGCAAGCTTCCAAAAATTACGAGTCTCCAGAAATCTCAGCAAATATTTTTTCACCCAAACTGGATGATACTTTCAGGTAATGATCAGTACACTAAGCCCACTTGGTTCTCCAAATTTCATTCTTCTATGTTGAAGCGTTCGTTTCCAGTAACAGTTTCCATTCTGGCATTTCACTCTGTTTTCTCCTATATTGATAGATGTATTTGGAACTCTAAATCAAACACGGTTTGTGCTAGCTTCTTGAAACTTGACACAGTAAAGCAGTTTCACATTCTAACTCTATGTTTTGTTTCCTTTTCATGTAGCCCTAAGCAGTGACTGTCGAGAAACACTTTCATTGAAAGGGGTTGCAAGCTTCCAAAAATTACGAGTCTCCAGAAATCTCAGCAAATATTTTTTCACCCAAACTGGATGATACTTTCAGGTAATGATCAGTACACTAAGCCCACTTGGTTCCCCAAATTTCGTTCTTCTATGTTGAAGCGTTCGTTTCCAGTAACAGTTTGAATTTTGTCGTTTCACTCTGTTTTCTCCTATATTGATAGATGTATTTGGAACACTAAATCAAACACGGTTTGTGCTAGCTTCTTGAAACTTGACACAGTAAAGCAGTTTCACATTCTAACTCTATGTTTTGTTTCCTTTTCATGTAGCTTTAAGCAGTGACTGGCGAGAAACACCTTCATTGAAAGGGGTTGCAAGCTTCCAAAAATCACGAGTCTCCAGAAATCTCAGCAAATATTTTTTCACCCAAACTGGATGATATTTTCAGGTAATGATCAGTACACTTGGCCCACTTGGTTCTCCATATTTCGTTCTTCTATGTTGAAGCGTTCGTTTACAGTAACATTTTCCACTCTGGCATTACACTCTGTTTTCTCCTATATTGATAGATGTATTTGGAACTCTAAATCAAACACGGTTTGTGCTAGCTTCTTGAAACTTGACACAGTAATGCAGTTTCACATTCTAACAATATGTTTTGTTTCCTTTTCATGTAGCCCTAAGCAGTGACTGGCGAGAAACACTTTCATTGAAAGGGGTTGCAAGCTTCCAAAAATTACGAGTCTCCAGAAATCTCAGCAAATATTTTTTCACCCAAGCTGCATGATACTTTCAGGTAATGATCAGTACACTAAGCCCACTTGGTTCCCCAAATTTCGTTCTTCTATGTTGAAGCGTTCATTTCCAGTAACAGTTAGAATTTTGGCGTTTCACTCTGTTTTCTCCTATATTGATAGATGTATTTGGAACTCTAAATCAAACACGGTTTGTGCTAGCATCTTGAAACTTGACACAGTAAAGCAGTTTCACATTCTAACTCTATGTTTTGTTTCCTTTTCATGTAGCCCTAAGCAGTGACTGGCGAGAAACACTTTCATTGAAAGGGGTTGCAAGCTTCCAAAAATTACGAGTCTCCAGAAATCTCAGCAAATATTTTTTCACCCAAACTGGATGATAGTTTCAGGTAATGATCAGAACACTAAGCCCACTTGGTTCCCCAAATTTCGTTCTTCTATGTTGAAGCGTTCGTTTCCAGTAACAGTTTGAATTTTGTCGTTTCACTCTGTTTTCTCCTATATTGATAGATGTATTTGGAACACTAAATCAAACACGGTTTGTGCTAGCTTCTTGAAACTTGACACAGTAAAGCAGTTTCACATTCTAACTCTATGTTTTGTTTCCTTTTCATGTAGCTTTAAGCAGTGACTGGCGAGAAACACCTTCATTGAAAGGGGTTGCAAGCTTCCAAAAATCACGAGTCTCCAGAAATCTCAGCAAATATTTTTTCACCCAAACTGGATGATACTTTCAGGTAATGATCAGTACACTTGGCCCACTTGGTTCTCCATATTTCGTTCTTCTATGTTGAAGCGTTCGTTTACAGTAACATTTTCCACTCTGGCATTACACTCTGTTTTCTCCTATATTGATAGATGTATTTGGAACTCTAAATCAAACACGGTTTGTGCTAGCTTCTTGAAACTTGACACAGTAATGCAGTTTCACATTCTAACAATATGTTTTGTTTCCTTTTCATGTAGCCCTAAGCAGTGACTGGCGAGAAACACTTTCATTGAAAGGGGTTGCAAGCTTCCAAAAATTACGAGTCTCCAGAAATCTCAGCAAATATTTTTTCACCCAAGCTGCATGATACTTTCAGGTAATGATCAGTACACTAAGCCCACTTGGTTCCCCAAATTTCGTTCTTCTATGTTGAAGCGTTCGTTTCCAGTAACAGTTAGAATTTTGGCGTTTCACTCTGTTTTCTCCTATATTGATAGATGTATTTGGAACTCTAAATCAAACACGGTTTGTGCTAGCTTCTTGAAACTTGACACAGTAAAGCAGTTTCACATTCTAACTCTATGTTTTGTTTCCTTTTCATGTAGCCCTAAGCAGTGACTGGCGAGAAACACTTTCATTGAAAGGGGTTGCAAGCTTCCAAAAATTACGAGTCTCCAGAAATCTCAGCAAATATTTTTTCACCCAAACTGGATGATAGTTTCAGGTAATGATCAGAACACTAAGCCCACTTGGTTCCCCAAATTTCGTTCTTCTATGTTGAAGCGTTCGTTTCCAGTAACAGTTTGAATTTTGTCGTTTCACTCTGTTTTCTCCTATATTGATAGATGTATTTGGAACACTAAATCAAACACGGTTTGTGCTAGCTTCTTGAAACTTGACACAGTAAAGCAGTTTCACATTCTAACTCTATGTTTTGTTTCCTTTTCATGTAGCTTTAAGCAGTGACTGGCGAGAAACACCTTCATTGAAAGGGGTTGCAAGCTTCCAAAAATCACGAGTCTCCAGAAATCTCAGCAAATATTTTTTCACCCAAACTGGATGATACTTTCAGGTAATGATCAGTACACTTGGCCCACTTGGTTCTCCATATTTCGTTCTTCTATGTTGAAGCGTTCGTTTACAGTAAGAGTTTCCACCCTGGCATTACACTCTGTTTTCTCCTATATTGATAGATGTATTTGGAACTCTAAATCAAACACGGTTTGTGCTAGCTTCTTGAAACTTGACACAGTAATACAGTTTCACATTCTAACAATATGTTTTGTTTCCTTTTCATGTAGCCCTAAGCAGTGACTGGCGAGAAACACTTTCATTGAAAGGGGTTGCAAGCTTCCAAAAATTACGAGTCTCCAGAAATCTCAGCAAATATTTTTTCACCCAAACTGGATGATACTTTCAGGTAATGATCAGTACACTAAGCCCACTCGGTTCCCCAAATTTCGTTCTTCTATGTTGAAGCGTTCGTTTCCAGTAACAATTTGATTTTTGTCGTTACACTCTGTTTTCTCCTATATTGATAGATGTATTTGGAACTCTAAATCAAACACGGTTTGTGCTAGCTTCTTGAAACTTGACACAGTAAAGCAGTTTCAAATTCTAACTCTATGTTTTGTTTCCTTTTCATGTAGCCCTAAGCAGTGACTGGCGAGAAACACTTTCATTGAAAGGGGTTGCAAGCTTCCAAAAATTACGAGTCTCCAGAAATCTCAGCAAATATTTTTTCACCCAAACTGGATGATAGTTTCAGGTAATGATCAGAACACTAAGCCCACTTGGTTCTCCAAATTTCGTTCTTCTATGTTGAAGCATTCGTTTCCAGTAACAGTTTCCATTCTGGCATTTCACTCTGTTTTCTCCTATATTGATAGATGTATTTGGAACTCTAAATCAAACACAGTTTGTGCTAGCTTCTTGAAACTTGACACAGTAAAGCAGTTTCACATTCTAACTCTATGTTTTGTTTCCTTTTCTCGTAGCCCTAAGCAGTGACGGGCGAGAAACACTTTCATTGAAAGGGGTTTCAAGCTTCCAAAAATTACTAGTCTCCAGAAATCTCAGCAAATATATTTTCACCCAAACTGGATGATACTTTCAGGTAATGATCAGTACACTTGGCCCACTTGGTTCTCCATATTTCGTTCTTCTATGTTGAAGCGTTCGTTTACACTAACAGTTTCCACTCTGGCATTTCACTCTGTTTTCTCCTATATTGATAGATGTATTTGGAACTCTAAATCAAACACGGTTTGTGCTAGCTTCTTGAAACTTGACACAGTAAAGCAGTTTCACATTCTAACTCTATGTTTTGTTTCTTTTTCATGTAGCCCTAAGCAGTGACTGGCGAGAAACACTTTCATTGAAAGGGGTTGCAAGCTTCCAAAAATTACGAGTCTCCAGAAATCTCAGCAAATATTTTTTCACCCAAACTGCATGATACTTTCAGGTAATGATCAGTACACTAAGCCCACTTGGTTCCCCAAATTTCGTTCTTCTATGTTGAAGCGTTCGTTTCCAGTAACAGTTTGAATTTTGTCGTTTCACTCTGTTTTCTCCTATATTGATAGATGTATTTGGAACTCTAAATCAAACACGGTTTGTGCTAGCTTCTTGAAACTTGACACAGTAAAGCAGTTTCACATTGTAACTCTATGTTTTGTTTCCTTTTCATGTAGCTTTAAGCAGTGACTGGCGAGAAACACTTTCATTGAAAGGGGTTGCAAGCTTCCAAAAATTACGAGTCTCCAGAAATCTCAGCAAATATTTTTTCACCCAAACTGGATGATACTTTCAGGTAATGATCAGTACACTAAGCCCACTTGGTTCTCCAAATATCATTCTTCTATGTTGAAGCGTTCGTTTCCAGTAACAGTTTCCATTCTGGCATTTCACTCTGTTTTCTCCTATATTGATAGATGTATTTGGAACTCTAAATCAAACACGGTTTGTGCTAGCTTCTTGAAACTTGACACAGTAAAGCAGTTTCACATTCTAACTCTATGTTTTGTTTCCTTTTCATGTAGCCCTAAGCAGTGACTGGCGAGAAACACTTTCATTGAAAGGGGTTGCAAGCTTCCAAAAATTACGAGTCTCCAGAAATCTCAGCAAATATTTTTTCACCCAAACTGGATGATACTTTCAGGTAATGATCAGTACACTAAGCCCACTTGGTTCCCCAAATTTCGTTCTTCTATGTTGAAGCGTTCGTTTCCAGTAACAGTTTGAATTTTGTCGTTTCACTCTGTTTTCTCCTATATTGATAGATGTATTTGGAACACTAAATCAAACACGGTTTGTGCTAGCTTCTTGAAACTTGACACAGTAAAGCAGTTTCACATTCTAACTCTATGTTTTGTTTCCTTTTCATGTAGCTTTAAGCAGTGACTGGCGAGAAACACCTTCATTGAAAGGGGTTGCAAGCTTCCAAAAATCACGAGTCTCCAGAAATCTCAGCAAATATTTTTTCACCCAAACTGGATGATATTTTCAGGTAATGATCAGTACACTTGGCCCACTTGGTTCTCCATATTTCGTTCTTCTATGTTGAAGCGTTCGTTTACAGTAACAGTTTCCACTCTGGCATTACACTCTGTTTTCTCCTATATTGATAGATGTATTTTGGAACTCTAAATCAAACACGGTTTGTGCTAGCTTCTTGAAACTTGACACAGTAATGCAGTTTCACATTCTAACAATATGTTTTGTTTCCTTTTCATGTAGCCCTAAGCAGTGACTGGCGAGAAACACTTTCATTGAAAGGGGTTGCAAGCTTCCAAAAATTACGAGTCTCCAGAAATCTCAGCAAATATTTTTTCACCCAAGCTGCATGATACTTTCAGGTAATGATCAGTACACTAAGCCCACTTGGTTCCCCAAATTTTGTTCTTCTATGTTGAAGCGTTCGTTTCCAGTAACAGTTAGAATTTTGGCGTTTCACTCTGTTTTCTCCTATATTGATAGATGTATTTGGAACTCTAAATCAAACACGGTTTGTGCTAGCTTCTTGAAACTTGACACAGTAAAGCAGTTTCACATTCTAACTCTATGTTTTGTTTCCTTTTCATGTAGCCCTAAGCAGTGACTGGCGAGAAACACTTTCATTGAAAGGGGTTGCAAGCTTCCAAAAATTACGAGTCTCCAGAAATCTCAGCAAATATTTTTTCACCCAAACTGGATGATAGTTTCAGGTAATGATCAGAACACTAAGCCCACTTGGTTCTCCAAATTTCGTTCTTCTATGTTGAAGCGTTCGTTTCCAGTAACAGTTTCCATTCTGGCATTTCACTCTGTTTTCTCCTATATTGATAGATGTATTTGGAACTCTAAATCAAACACGGTTTGTGCTAGCTTCTTGAAACTTGACACAGTAAAGCAGTTTCACATTCTAACTCTATGTTTTGTTTCCTTTTCATGTAGCCCTAAGCAGTGACTGGCGAGAAACACTTTCATTGAAAGGGGTTGCAAGCTTCCAAAAATTACGAGTCTCCAGAAATCTCAGCAAATATTTTTTCACCCAAACTGGATGATACTTTCAGGTAATGATCAGTTCACTAAGCCCACTTGGTTCCCCAAATTTCGTTCTTCTATGTTGAAGCGTTCGTTTCCAGTAACAGTTTGAATTTTGTCGTTTCACTCTGTTTTCTCCTATATTGATAGATGTATTTGGAACACTAAATCAAACACGGTTTGTGCTAGCTTCTTGAAACTTGACACAGTAAAGCAGTTTCACATTCTAACTCTATGTTTTGTTTCCTTTTCATGTAGCTTTAAGCAGTGACTGGCGAGAAACACCTTCATTGAAAGGGGTTGCAAGCTTCCAAAAATCACGAGTCTCCAGAAATCTCAGCAAATATTTTTTCACCCAAACTGGATGATATTTTCAGGTAATGATCAGTACACTTGGCCCACTTGGTTCTCCATATTTCGTTCTTCTATGTTGAAGCGTTCGTTTACAGTAACAGTTTCCACTCTGGCATTACACTCTGTTTTCTCCTATATTGATAGATGTATTTTGGAACTCTAAATCAAACACGGTTTGTGCTAGCTTCTTGAAACTTGACACAGTAATGCAGTTTCACATTCTAACAATATGTTTTGTTTCCTTTTCATGTAGCCCTAAGCAGTGACTGGCGAGAAACACTTTCATTGAAAGGGGTTGCAAGCTTCCAAAAATTACGAGTCTCCAGAAATCTCAGCAAATATTTTTTCACCCAAGCTGCATGATACTTTCAGGTAATGATCAGTACACTAAGCCCACTTGGTTCCCCAAATTTTGTTCTTCTATGTTGAAGCGTTCGTTTCCAGTAACAGTTAGAATTTTGGCGTTTCACTCTGTTTTCTCCTATATTGATAGATGTATTTGGAACTCTAAATCAAACACGGTTTGTGCTAGCTTCTTGAAACTTGACACAGTAAAGCAGTTTCACATTCTAACTCTATGTTTTGTTTCCTTTTCATGTAGCCCTAAGCAGTGACTGGCGAGAAACACTTTCATTGAAAGGGGTTGCAAGCTTCCAAAAATTACGAGTCTCCAGAAATCTCAGCAAATATTTTTTCACCCAAACTGGATGATAGTTTCAGGTAATGATCAGAACACTAAGCCCACTTGGTTCTCCAAATTTCGTTCTTCTATGTTGAAGCGTTCGTTTCCAGTAACAGTTTCCATTCTGGCATTTCACTCTGTTTTCTCCTATATTGATAGATGTATTTGGAACTCTAAATCAAACACGGTTTGTGCTAGCTTCTTGAAACTTGACACAGTAAAGCAGTTTCACATTCTAACTCTATGTTTTGTTTCCTTTTCATGTAGCCCTAAGCAGTGACTGGCGAGAAACACTTTCATTGAAAGGGGTTGCAAGCTTCCAAAAATTACGAGTCTCCAGAAATCTCAGCAAATATTTTTTCACCCAAACTGGATGATACTTTCAGGTAATGATCAGTTCACTAAGCCCACTTGGTTCCCCAAATTTCGTTCTTCTATGTTGAAGCGTTCGTTTCCAGTAACAGTTTGAATTTTGTCGTTTCACTCTGTTTTCTCCTATATTGATAGATGTATTTGGAACACTAAATCAAACACGGTTTGTGCTAGCTTCTTGAAACTTGACACAGTAAAGCAGTTTCACATTCTAACTCTATGTTTTGTTTCCTTTTCATGTAGCTTTAAGCAGTGACTGGCGAGAAACACCTTCATTGAAAGGGGTTGCAAGCTTCCAAAAATCACGAGTCTCCAGAAATCTCAGCAAATATTTTTTCACCCAAACTGGATGATACTTTCAGGTAATGATCAGTACACTTGGCCCACTTGGTTCTCCATATTTCGTTCTTCTATGTTGAAGCGTTCGTTTACAGTAACAGTTTCCACCCTGGCATTACACTCTGTTTTCTCCTATATTGATAGATGTATTTGGAACTCTAAATCAAACACGGTTTGTGCTAGCTTCTTGAAACTTGACACAGTAATACAGTTTCACATTCTAACAATATGTTTTGTTTCCTTTTCATGTAGCCCTAAGCAGTGACTGGCGAGAAACACTTTCATTGAAAGGGGTTGCAAGCTTCCAAAAATTACGAGTCTCCAGAAATCTCAGCAAATATTTTTTCACCCAAATTGGATGATACTTTCAGGTAATGATCAGTACACTAAGCCCACTCGGTTCCCCAAATTTCGTTCTTCTATGTTGAAGCGTTCGTTTCTAGTAACAATTTGAATTTTGTCGTTTCACTCTGTTTTCTCCTATATTGATAGATGTATTTGGAACTCTAAATCAAACACGGTTTGTGCTAGCTTCTTGAAACTTGACACAGTAAAGCAGTTTCACATTCTAACTCTATGTTTTGTTTCCTTTTCATGTAGCCCTAAGCAGTGACTGGCGAGAAACACTTTCATTGAAAGGGGTTGCAAGCTTCCAAAAATTACGAGTCTCCAGAAATCTCAGCAAATATTTTTTCACCCAAACAGGATGATAGTTTCAGGTAATGATCAGAACACTAAGCCCACTTGGTTCTCCAAATTTCGTTCTTCTATGTTGAAGCATTCGTTTCCAGTAACAGTTTCCATTCTGGCATTTCACTCTGTTTTCTCCTATATTGATAGATGTATTTGGAACTCTAAATCAAACACAGTTTGTGCTAGCTTCTTGAAACTTGACACAGTAAAGCAGTTTCACATTCTAACTCTATGTTTTGTTTCCTTTTCTTGTAGCCCTAAGCAGTGACGGGCGAGAAACACTTTCATTGAAAGGGGTTTCAACTTCCAAAAATTACTAGTCTCCAGAAATCTCAGCAAATATATTTTCACCCAAACTGGATGATACTTTCAGGTAATGATCAGTACACTTGGCCCACTTGGTTCTCCATATTTCGTTCTTCTATGTTGAAGCGTTCGTTTACACTAACAGTTTCCACTCTGGCATTTCACTCTGTTTTCTCCTATATTGATAGATGTATTTGGAACTCTAAATCAAACACGGTTTGTGCTAGCTTCTTGAAACTTGACACAGTAAAGCAGTTTCACATTCTAACTCTATGTTTTGTTTCTTTTTCATGTAGCCCTAAGCAGTGACTGGCGAGAAACACTTTCATTGAAAGGGGTTGCAAGCTTCCAAAAATTACGAGTCTCCAGAAATCTCAGCAAATATTTTTTCACCCAAACTGCATGATACTTTCAGGTAATGATCAGTACACTAAGCCCACTTGGTTCCCCAAATTTCGTTCTTCTATGTTGAAGCGTTCGTTTCCAGTAACAGTTTGAATTTTTGCGTTTCACTCTGTTTTCTCCTATATTGATAGATGTATTTGGAACTCTAAATCAAACACGGTTTGTGCTAGCTTCTTGAAACTTGACACAGTAAAGCAGTTTCACATTGTAACTCTATGTTTTGTTTCCTTTTCATGTAGCCCTAAGCAGTGACTGGCGAGAAACACTTTCATTGAAAGGGGTTGCAAGCTTCCAAAAATTACGAGTCTTCAGAAATCTCAGCAAATATTTTTTCACCCAAACTAGATGATACTTTCAGGTAATGATCAGTACACTAAGCCCTCTTGGTTCCCCAAATTTCGTTCTTCTATGTTGAAGCGTTCGTTTACACTAACAGTTTCCACTCTGGCATTTCACTCTGTTTTCTCCTATATTGATTGATGTATTTGGAACTCTAAATCAAACACGGTTTGTGCTAGCTTCTTGAAACTTGACACAGTAAAGCAGTTTCACATTCTAACTCTATGTTTTGTTTCCTTTTCATGTAGCCCTAAGCAGTGACTGGCGAGAAACACTTTCATTGAAAGGGTTTGCAAGCTTCCAAAAATTACGAGTCTCCAGAAATCGCAGCAAATATTTTTTCACCCAAGCTGCATGATACTTTCAGGTAATGATGAGTACACTAATCCCACTTGGTTCCCCAAATTTCGTTCTTCTATGTTGAAGCATTCGTTTCCAGTAACAGTTAGAATTTTGGCGTTTCACTCTGTTTTCTCCTATATTGATAGATGTATTTGGAACTCTAAATCAAACACGGTTTGTGCTAGCTTCTTGAAACTTGACACAGTAAAGCAGTTTCACATTCTAACTCTAAGTTTTGTTTCCTTTTCATGTAGCCCTAAGCAGTGACTGGCGAGAAACACTTTCATTGAAAGGGGTTGCAAGCTTCCAAAAATTACGAGTCTCCAGAAATCTCAGCAAATATTTTTTCACCCAAACTGGATGATACTTTCAGGTAATGATCAGTACACTAAGCCCACTTGGTTCTCCAAATTTCGTTCTTCTATGTTGAAGCGTTCGTTTCCAGTAACAGTTTGAATTTTGTCGTTTCACTCTTTTTTCTCCTATATTGATAGATGTATTTGGAACTCTAAATCAAACACGGTTTGTGCTAGCTTCTTGAAACTTGACACAGTAAAGCAGTTTCAGATTGTAACTCTATGTTTTGTTTCCTTTTCATGTAGCTTTAAGCAGTGACTGGCGAGAAACACCTTCATTGAAAGGGGTTGCAAGCTTCCAAAAATCACGAGTCTCCAGAAATCTCAGCAAATATTTTTTCACCCAAACTGGATGATACTTTCAGGTAATGATCAGTACACTTGGCCCACTTGGTTCTATATATTTTGTTCTTCTATGTTGAAGCGTTCGTTTACAATAACAGTTTCCACTCTGGCATTACACTCTGTTTTCTCCTATATTGATAGATGTATTTGGAACTCTAAATCAAACACGGTTTGTGCTAGCTTCTTGAAACTTGACACAGTAATGCAGTTTCACATTCTAACAATATGTTTTGTTTCCTTTTCATGTAGCCCTAAGCAGTGACTGGCGAGAAACACTTTCATTGAAAGGGGTTGCAAGCTTCCAAAAATTACGAGTCTCCAGAAATCTCAGCAAATATTTTTTCACCCAAGCTGCATGATACTTTCAGGTAATGATCAGTACACTAAGCCCACTTGGTTCCCCAAATTTCGTTCTTCTATGTTGAAGCGTTCGTTTCCAGTAACAGTTAGAATTTTGGCGTTTCACTCTGTTTTCTCCTATATTGATAAATGTATTTGGAACTCTAAATCAAACACGGTTTGTGCTAGCTTCTTGAAACTTGACACAGTAAAGCAGTTTCACATTCTAACTCTATGTTTTGTTTCCTTTTCATGTAGCCCTAAGCAGTGACTGGCGAGAAACACTTTCATTGAAAGGGGTTGCAAGCTTCCAAAAATTACGAGTCTCCAGAAATCTCAGCAAATATTTTTTCACCCAAACTGGATGATAGTTTCAGGTAATGATCAGAACACTAAGCCCACTTGGTTCTCCAAATTTCGTTCTTCTATGTTGAAGCGTTCGTTTCCAGTAACAGTTTCCATTCTGGCATTTCACTCTGTTTTCTCCTATATTGATAGATGTATTTGGAACTCTAAATCAAACACAGTTTGTGCTAGCTTCTTGAAACTTGACACAGTAAAGCAGTTTCACATTCTAACTCTATGTTTTGTTTCCTTTTCTTGTAGCCCTAAGCAGTGACGGGCGAGAAACACTTTCATTGAAAGGGGTTGCAAGCTTCCAAAAATTACTAGTCTCCAGAAATCTCAGCAAATATTTTTTCACCCAAACTGGATGATAGTTTCAGGTAATGATCAGTACACTTGGCCCACTTGGTTCTCCATATTTCGTTCTTCTATGTTGAAGCGTTCGTTTACACTAACAGTTTCCACTCTGGCATTTCACTCTGTTTTCTCCTATATTGATAGATGTATTTGGAACTCTAAATCAAACACGGTTTGTGCTAGCTTCTTGAAACTTGACACAGTAAAGCAGTTTCACATTCTAACTCTATGTTTTGTTTCCTTTTCATGTAGCTTTAAGCAGTGACTGGCGAGAAACACTTTCATTGAAAGGGGTTGCAAGCTTCCAAAAATTACGAGTCTCCAGAAATCTCAGCAAATATTTTTTCACCCAAGCTGCATGATACTTTCAGGTAATGATCAGTACACTAAGCCCACTTGTTTCCCCAAATTTCGTTCTTCTATGTTGAAGCGTTCGTTTCCAGTAACAGTTAGAATTTTGGCGTTTCACTCTGTTTTCTCCTATATTGATAGATGTATTTGGAACTCTAAATCAAACACGGTTTGTGCTAGCTTCTTGAAACTTGACACAGTAAAGCAGTTTCACATTCTAACTCTAAGTTTTGTTTCTTTTCATGTAGCCCTAAGCAGTGACTGGCGAGAAACACTTTCATTGAAAGGGGTTGCAAGCTTCCAAAAATTACGAGTCTCCAGAAATCTCAGCAAATATTTTTTCACCCAAACTGGATGATACTTTCAGATAATGATCAGTACACTAAGCCCACTTGGTTCTCCAAATTTCGTTTTTCTATGTTGAAGCGTTCGTTTCCAGTAACAGTTTGAATTTTGTCGTTTCACTCTTTTTTCTCCTATATTGATAGATGTATTTGGAACTCTAAATCAAACACGGTTTGTGCTAGCTTCTTGAAACTTGACACAGTAAAGCAGTTTCAGATTGTAACTCTATGTTTTGTTTCCTTTTCATGTAGCTTTAAGCAGTGACTGGCGAGAAACACCTTCATTGAAAGGGGTTGCAAGCTTCCAAAAATCACGAGTCTCCAGAAATCTCAGCAAATATTTTTTCACCCAAACTGGATGATACTTTCAGGTAATGATCAGTACACTTGGCCCACTTGGTTCTCCATATTTTGTTCTTCTATGTTGAAGCGTTCGTTTACAGTAACAGTTTCCACTCTGGCATTACACTCTGTTTTCTCCTATATTGATAGATGTATTTGGAACTCTAAATCAAACACGGTTTGTGCTAGCTTCTTGAAACTTGACACAGTAATGCAGTTTCACATTCTAACTCTATGTTTTGTTTCCTTTTCATGTAGCCCTAAGCAGTGACTGGCGAGAAACACTTTCATTGAAAGGGGTTGCAAGCTTCCAAAAATTACGAGTCTCCAGAAATCTCAGCAAATATTTTTTTCACCCAAACTGGATGATACTTTCAGGTAATGATCAGTACACTAAGCCCACTTGGTTCCCCAAATTTCGTTCTTCTATGTTGAAGCGTTCGTTTCCAGTAACAATTTGAATTTTGTCGTTTCACTCTGTTTTCTCCTATATTGATAGATGTATTTGGAACTCTAAATCAAACACGGTTTTTGCTAGCTTCTTGAAACTTGACACAGTAAAGCAGTTTCACATTCTAACTCTATGTTTTGTTTCCTTTTCATGTAGCCCTAAGCAGTGACTGGCGAGAAACACTTTCATTGAAAGGGGTTGCAAGCTTCCAAAAATTACGAGTCTTCAGAAATCTCAGCAAATATTTTTTCACCCAAACTAGTTGATACTTTCAGGTAATGATCAGTACACTAAGCCCTCTTGGTTCCCCAAATTTCGTTCTTCTATGTTGAAGCGTTCGTTTCCACTAACAGTTTCCACTCTGGCATTTCACTCTGTTTTCTCCTATATTGATAGATGTATTTGGAACTCTAAATCAAACACGGTTTGTGCTAGCTTCTTGAAACTTGACACAGTAAAGCAGTTTCACATTCTAACTCTATGTTTTGTTTCCTTTTCATGTAGCTTTAAGCAGTGACTGGCGAGAAACACTTTCATTGAAAGGGGTTGCAAGCTTCCAAAAATTACGAGTCTCCAGAAATCTCAGCAAATATTTTTTCACCCAAGCTGCATGATACTTTCAGGTAATGATCAGTACACTAAGCCCACTTGTTTCACCCAATTTCGTTCTTCTATGTTGAAGCGTTCGTTTCCAGTAACAGTTAGAATTTTGGCGTTTCACTCTGTTTTCTCCTATATTGATAGATGTATTTGGAACTCTAAATCAAACACGGTTTGTGCTAGCTTCTTGAAACTTGACACAGTAAAGCAGTTTCACATTCTAACTCTAAGTTTTGTTTCCTTTTCATGTAGCCCTAAGCAGTGACTGGCGAGAAACACTTTCATTGAAAGGGGTTGCAAGCTTCCAAAAATTACTAGTCTCCAGAAATCTCAGCAAATATTTTTTCACCCAAACTGGATGATACTTTCAGATAATGATCAGTACACTAAGCCCACTTGGTTCTCCAAATTTCGTTTTTCTATGTTGAAGCGTTCGTTTCCAGTAACAGTTTGAATTTTGTCGTTTCACTCTTTTTTCTCCTATATTGATAGATGTATTTGGAACTCTAAATCAAACACGGTTTGTGCTAGCTTCTTGAAACTTGACACAGTAAAGCAGTTTCAGATTGTAACTCTATGTTTTGTTTCCTTTTCATGTAGCTTTAAGCAGTGACTGGCGAGAAACACCTTCATTGAAAGGGGTTGCAAGCTTCCAAAAATTACGAGTCTCCAGGAATCTCAGCAAATATTTTTTCACCCAAACTGGATGATACTTTCAGGTAATGATCAGTACACTTGGCCCACTTGGTTCTCCATATTTTGTTCTTCTATGTTGAAGCGTTCGTTTACAGTAACAGTTTCCACTCTGGCATTACACTCTGTTTTCTCCTATATTGATAGATGTATTTGGAACTCTAAATCAAACACGGTTTGTGCTAGCTTCTTGAAACTTGACACAGTAATGCAGTTTCACATTCTAACAATATGTTTTGTTTCCTTTTCATGTAGCCCTAAGCAGTGACTGGCGAGAAACACTTTCATTGAAAGGGGTTGCAAGCTTCCAAAAATTACGAGTCTCCAGAAATCTCAGCAAATATTTTTTCACCCAAGCTGCATGATACTTTCAGGTAATGATCAGTACACTAAGCCCTCTTGGTTCCCCAAATTTCGTTCTTCTATGTTGAAGCGTTCGTTTCCAGTAACAGTTAGAATTTTGGCGTTTCACTCTGTTTTCTCCTATATTGATAGATGTATTTGGAACTCTAAATCAAACACGGTTTGTGCTAGCTTCTTGAAACTTGACACAGTAAAGCAGTTTCACATTCTAACTCTATGTTTTGTTTCCTTTTCATGTAGCCCTAAGCAGTGACTGGCGAGAAACACTTTCATTGAAAGGGGTTGCAAGCTTCCAAAAATTACGAGTCTCCAGAAATCTCAGCAAATATTTTTTCACCCAAACTGGATGATAGTTTCAGGTAATGATCAGAACACTAAGCCCACTTGGTTCTCCAAATTTCGTTCTTCTATGTTGAAGCGTTCGTTTCCAGTAACAGTTTCCATTCTGGCATTTCACTCTGTTTTCTCCTATATTGATAGATGTATTTGGAACTCTAAATCAAACACAGTTTGTGCTAGCTTCTTGAAACTTGACACAGTAAAGCAGTTTCACATTCTAACTCTATGTTTTGTTTCCTTTTCTTGTAGTCCTAAAAAGTGACGGGCGAGAAACACTTTCATTGAAAGGGGTTGCAAGCTTCCAAAAATTACTAGTCTCCAGAAATCTCAGCAAATATTTTTTCACCCAAACTGGATGATACTTTCAGGTAATGATCAGTACACTTGGCCCACTTGGTTCTCCATATTTCGTTCTTCTATGTTGAAGCGTTCGTTTACACTAACAGTTTCCACTCTGGCATTTCACTCTGTTTTCTCCTATATTGATAGATGTATTTGGAACTCTAAATCAAACACGGTTTGTGCTAGCTTCTTGAAACTTGACACAGTAAAGCAGTTTCACATTCTAACTCTATGTTTTGTTTCCTTTTCATGTAGCCCTAAGCAGTGACTGGCGAGAAACACTTTCATTGAAAGGGGTTGCAAGCTTCCAAAAATTACGAGTCTAAAGAAATCTCAGCAAATATTTTTTCACCCAAACTGGATGATACTTTCAGGTAATGATCAGTACACTAAGCCCACTTGGTTCCCCAAATTTCGTTCTTCTATGTTGAAGCGTTCGTTTCCAGTAACAGTTTGAATTTTGTCGTTTCACTCTGTTTTCTCCTTTATTGATAGATGTATTTGGAACACTAAATCAAACACGGTTTGTGCTAGCTTCTTGAAACTTGACACAGTAAAGCAGTTTCACATTCTAACTCTATGTTTTGTTTCTTTTTCATGTAGCTTTAAGCAGTGACTGGCGAGAAACAACTTCATTGAAAGGGGTTGCAAGCTTCCAAAAATTACGAGTCTCCAGAAATCTCAGCAAATATTTTTTCACCCAAACTGGATGATACTTTCAGGTAATGATCAGTACACTTGGCCCACTTGGTTCTCCATATTTCGTTCTTCTATGTTGAAGCGTTCGTTTACAGTAACAGTTTCCACTCTGGCATTACACTCTGTTTTCTCCTATATTGATAGATGTATTTGGAACTCTAAATCAAACACGGTTTGTGCTAGCTTCTTGAAACTTGACACAGTAATGCAGTTTCACATTCTAACAATATGTTTTGTTTCCTTTTCATGTAGCCCTAAGCAGTGACTGGCGAGAAACACTTTCATTGAAAGGGGTTGCAAGCTTCCAAAAATTACGAGTCTCCAGAAATCTCAGCAAATATTTTTTCACCCAAACTGGATGATACTTTCAGGTAATGATCAGTACACTAAGCCCACTTGGTTCCCCAAATTTCGTTCTTCTATGTTGAAGCGTTCGTTTCTAGTAACAATTTGAATTTTGTCGTTTCACTCTGTTTTCTCCTATATTGATAGATGTATTTGGAACTCTTAATCAAACACGGTTTGTGCTAGCTTCTTGAAACTTGACACAGTAAAGCAGTTTCACATTCTAACTCTATGTTTTGTTTCCTTTTCATGTAGCCCTAAGCAGTGACTGGCGAGAAACACTTTCATTGAAAGGGGTTGCAAGCTTCCAAAAATTACGAGTCTCCAGAAATCTCAGCAAATATTTTTTCACCCAAACTGGATGATAGTTTCAGGTAATGATCAGAACACTAAGCCCACTTGGTTCTCCAAATTTCGTTCTTCTATGTTGAAGCGTTCGTTTCCAGTAATAGTTTCCTTTCTGGCATTTCACTCTGTTTTCTCCTATATTGATAGATGTATTTGGAACTCTAAATCAAACACAGTTTGTGCTAGCTTCTTGAAACTTGACACAGTAAAGCAGTTTCACATTCTAACTCTATGTTTTGTTTCCTTTTCTTGTAGCCCTAAGCAGTGACGGGCGAGAAACTCTTTCATTGAAAGGGGTTGCAAGCTTCCAAAAATTACTAGTCTCCAGAAATCTCAGCAAATATATTTTCACCCAAACTGGATGAAACTTTCAGGTAATGATCAGTACACTAAGCCCACTTGGTTCCCCAAATTTCGTTCTTCTATGTTGAAGCGTTCATTTCCAGTAACAGTTTGAATTTTGTCGTTTCACTCTGTTTTCTCCTATATTGATAGATGTATTTGGAACTCTAAATCAAACACGGTTTGTGCTAGCTTCTTGAAACTTGACACAGTAATGCAGTTTCACATTCTAACAATATGTATTGTTTCCTTTTCATGTAGCCCTAAGCAGTGACTGGCGAGAAACACTTTCATTGAAATGGGTTGCAAGCTTCCAAAAATTACGAGTCTCCAGAAATCTCAGCAAATATTTTTTCACCCAAACTGGATGATAGTTTCAGGTAATGATCAGAACACTAAGCCCACTTGGTTCTCCAAATTTCGTTCTTCTATGTTGAAGCGTTCGTTTCCAGTAACAGTTTCCATTCTGGCATTTCACTCTGTTTTCTCCTATATTGATAGATGTATTTGGAACTCTAAATCAAACACAGTTTGTGCTAGCTTCTTGAAACTTGACACAGTAAAGCAGTTTCACATTCTAACTCTATGTTTTGTTTCCTTTTCTTGTAGCCCTAAGCAGTGACGGGCGAGAAACACTTTCATTGAAAGGGGTTGCAAGCTTCCAAAAATTACTAGTCTCCAGAAATCTCAGCAAATATATTTTCACCCAAACTGGATGATACTTTCAGGTAATGATCAGTACACTTGGCCCACTTGGTTCTCCATATTTCGTTCTTCTATGTTGAAGCATTCGTTTACACTAACAGTTTCCACTCTGGCATTTCACTCTGTTTTCTCCTATATTGATAGATGTATTTGGAACTCTAAATCAAACACGGTTTGTGCTAGCTTCTTGAAACTTGACACAGTAAAGCAGTTTCACATTCTAACTCTATGTTTTGTTTCTTTTTCATGTAGCCCTAAGCAGTGACTGGCGAGAAACACTTTCATTGAAAGGGGTTGCAAGCTTCCAAAAATTACGAGTCTCCAGAAATCTCAGCAAATATTTTTTCACCCAAACTGCATGATACTTTCAGGTAATGATCAGTACACTAAGCCCACTTGGTTCCCCAAATTTCGTTCTTCTATGTTGAAGCGTTCGTTTCCAGTAACAGTTTGAATTTTTGGGTTTCACTCTGTTTTCTCCTATATTGATAGATGTGTTTGGAACTCTAAATCAAACACGGTTTGTGCTAGCTTCTTGAAACTTGACACAGTAAAGCAGTTTCACATTCTAACTCTATGTTTTGTTTCCTTTTCATGTAGCCCTAAGCAGTGACTGGCGAGAAACACTTTCATTGAAAGGGGTTGCAAGCTTCCAAAAATTACGAGTCTTCAGAAATCTCAGCAAATATTTTTTCACCCAAACTAGATGATACTTTCAGGTAATGATCAGTACACTAAGCCCTCTTGGTTCCCCAAATTTCGTTCTTCTATGTTGAAGTGTTCGTTTACACTAACAGTTTCTACTCTGGCATTTCACTCTGTTTTCTCCTATATTGATAGATGTATTTGGAACTCTAAATCAAACACGGTTTGTGCTAGCTTCCTGAAACTTGACACAGTAAAGCAGTTTCACATTCTAACTCTATGTTTTGTTTTCTTTTCATGTAGCCCTAAGCAGTGACTGGCGAGAAACACTTTCATTGAAAGGGGTTGCAAGCTTCCAAAAATTACGAGTCTCCAGAAATCTCAGCAAATATTTTTTCACCCAAACTGGATGATACTTTCAGGTAATGATCAGTACACTAAGCCCACTTGGTTCTCCAAATTTCATTCTTCTATGTTGAAGCGTTCGTTTCCAGTAACAGTTTCCATTCTGGCATTTCACTCTGTTTTCTCCTATATTGATAGATGTATTTGGAACTCTAAATCAAACACGGTTTGTGCTAGCTTCTTGAAACTTGACACAGTAAAGCAGTTTCACATTCTAACTCTATGTTTTGTTTCCTTTTCATGTAGCCCTAAGCAGTGACTGGCGAGAAACACTTTCATTGAAAGGGGTTGCAAGCTTCCAAAAATTACGAGTCTCCAGAAATCTCAGCAAATATTTTTTCACCCAAGCTGCATGATACTTTCAGGTAATGATCAGTACACTAAGCCCACTTGGTTCCCCAAATTTCGTTCTTCTATGTTGAAGCGTTCGTTTCCAGTAACAGTTAGAATTTTGGGGTTTCACTCTGTTTTCTCCTATATTGATAGATGTATTTGGAACTCTAAATCAAACACGGTTTGTGCTAGCTTCTTGAAACTTGACACAGTAAAGCAGTTTCACATTCTAACTCTATGTTTTGTTTCCTTTTCATGTAGCCCTAAGCAGTGACTGGCGAGAAACACTTTCATTGAAAGGGGTTGCAAGCTTCCAAAAATTACGAGTCTCCAGAAATCTCAGCAAATATTTTTTCACCCAAACTTGACGATAGTTTCAGGTAATGATCAGAACACTAAGCCCACTTACTTCTCCAAATTTCGTTCTTCTATGTTGAAGCGTTCGTTTCCAGTAACAGTTTCCATTCTGGCATTTCACTCTGTTTTCTCCTATATTGATAGATGTATTTGGAACTCTAAATCAAACACAGTTTGTGCTAGCTTCTTGAAACTTGACACAGTAAAGCAGTTTCACATTCTAACTCTATGTTTTGTTTCCTTTTCTTGTAGCCCTAAGCAGTGACGGGCGAGAAACACTTTCATTGAAAGGGGTTGCAAGCTTCCAAAAATTACTAGTCTCCAGAAATCTCAGCAAATATATTTTCACCCAAACTGGATGATACTTTCAGGTAATGATCAGTACACTTGGCCCACTTGGTTCTCCATATTTCGTTCTTCTATGTTGAAGCATTCGTTTACACTAACAGTTTCCACTCTGGCATTTCACTCTGTTTTCTCCTATATTGATAGATGTATTTGGAACTCTAAATCAAACACGGTTTGTGCTAGCTTCTTGAAACTTGACACAGTAAAGCAGTTTCACATTCTAACTCTATGTTTTGTTTCTTTTTCATGTAGCCCTAAGCAGTGACTGGCGAGAAACACTTTCATTGAAAGGGGTTGCAAGCTTCCAAAAATTACGAGTCTCCAGAAATCTCAGCAAATATTTTTTCACCCAAACTGCATGATACTTTCAGGTAATGATCAGTACACTAAGCCCACTTGGTTCCCCAAATTTCGTTCTTCTATGTTGAAGCGTTCGTTTCCAGTAACAGTTTGAATTTTTGGGTTTCACTCTGTTTTCTCCTATATTGATAGATGTGTTTGGAACTCTAAATCAAACACGGTTTGTGCTAGCTTCTTGAAACTTGACACAGTAAAGCAGTTTCACATTCTAACTCTATGTTTTGTTTCCTTTTCATGTAGCCCTAAGCAGTGACTGGCGAGAAACACTTTCATTGAAAGGGGTTGCAAGCTTCCAAAAATTACGAGTCTTCAGAAATCTCAGCAAATATTTTTTCACCCAAACTAGATGATACTTTCAGGTAATGATCAGTACACTAAGCCCTCTTGGTTCCCCAAATTTCGTTCTTCTATGTTGAAGTGTTCGTTTACACTAACAGTTTCTACTCTGGCATTTCACTCTGTTTTCTCCTATATTGATAGATGTATTTGGAACTCTAAATCAAACACGGTTTGTGCTAGCTTCCTGAAACTTGACACAGTAAAGCAGTTTCACATTCTAACTCTATGTTTTGTTTTCTTTTCATGTAGCCCTAAGCAGTGACTGGCGAGAAACACTTTCATTGAAAGGGGTTGCAAGCTTCCAAAAATTACGAGTCTCCAGAAATCTCAGCAAATATTTTTTCACCCAAACTGGATGATACTTTCAGGTAATGATCAGTACACTAAGCCCACTTGGTTCTCCAAATTTCATTCTTCTATGTTGAAGCGTTCGTTTCCAGTAACAGTTTCCATTCTGGCATTTCACTCTGTTTTCTCCTATATTGATAGATGTATTTGGAACTCTAAATCAAACACGGTTTGTGCTAGCTTCTTGAAACTTGACACAGTAAAGCAGTTTCACATTCTAACTCTATGTTTTGTTTCCTTTTCATGTAGCCCTAAGCAGTGACTGGCGAGAAACACTTTCATTGAAAGGGGTTGCAAGCTTCCAAAAATTACGAGTCTCCAGAAATCTCAGCAAATATTTTTTCACCCAAGCTGCATGATACTTTCAGGTAATGATCAGTACACTAAGCCCACTTGGTTCCCCAAATTTCGTTCTTCTATGTTGAAGCGTTCGTTTCCAGTAACAGTTAGAATTTTGGGGTTTCACTCTGTTTTCTCCTATATTGATAGATGTATTTGGAACTCTAAATCAAACACGGTTTGTGCTAGCTTCTTGAAACTTGACACAGTAAAGCAGTTTCACATTCTAACTCTATGTTTTGTTTCCTTTTCATGTAGCCCTAAGCAGTGACTGGCGAGAAACACTTTCATTGAAAGGGGTTGCAAGCTTCCAAAAATTACGAGTCTCCAGAAATCTCAGCAAATATTTTTTCACCCAAACTTGACGATAGTTTCAGGTAATGATCAGAACACTAAGCCCACTTACTTCTCCAAATTTCGTTCTTCTATGTTGAAGCGTTCGTTTCCAGTAACAGTTTGAATTTTTGCGTTTCACTCTGTTTTCTCCTATATTGATAGATGTATTTGGAACTCTAAATCAAACACGGTTTGTGCTAGCTTCTTGAAACTTGACACAGTAAAGCAGTTTCACATTCTAACTCTATGTTTTGTTTCCTTTTCATGTAGCCCTAAGCAGTGACTGGCGAGAAACACTTTCATTGAAAGGGGTTGCAAGCTTCCAAAAATTACGAGTCTTCAGAAATCTCAGCAAATATTTTTTCACCCAAACTAGATGATACTTTCAGGTAATGATCAGTACACTAAGCCCTCTTGGTTCCCCAAATTTCGTTCTTCTATGTTGAAGCGTTCCTTTACACTAACAGTTTCCACTCTGGCATTTCACTCTGTTTTCTCCTATATTGATAGATGTATTTGGAACTCTAAATCAAACATGGTTTGTGCTAGCTTCTTGAAACTTGACACAGTAAAGCAGTTTCACATTCTAACTCTATGTTTTGTTTCCTTTTCATGTAGCCCTAAGCAGTCACTGGCGAGAAACACTTTCATTGAAAGGGGTTGCAAGCTTCCAAAAATTACGAGTCTCCAGAAATCTCAGCAAATATTTTTTCACCCAAACTGGATGATACTTTCAGGTAATGATCAGTACACTAAGCCCACTTGGTTCTCCAAATTTCATTCTTCTATGTTGAAGCGTTCGTTTCCAGTAACAGTTTCCATTCTGGCATTTCACTCTGTTTTCTCCTATATTGATAGATGTATTTGGAACTCTAAATCAAACACGGTTTGTGCTAGCTTCTTGAAACTTGACACAGTAAAGCAGTTTCACATTCTAACTCTAAGTTTTGTTTCCTTTTCATGTAGCCCTAAGCAGTGACTGGCGAGAAACACTTTCATTGAAAGGGGTTGCAAGCTTCCAAAAATTACGAGTCTCCAGAAATCTCAGCAAATATTTTTTCACCCAAACTGGATGATACTTTCAGGTAATGATCAGTACACTAAGCCCACTTGGTTCCCCAAATTTCGTTCTTCTATGTTGAAGCGTTCGTTTCCAGTAACAGTTTGAATTTTGTCGTTTCACTCTGTTTTCTCCTATATTGATAGATGTATTTGGAACACTAAATCAAACACGGTTTGTGCTAGCTTCTTGAAACTTGACACAGTAAAGCAGTTTCACATTCTAACAATATGTTTTGTTTCCTTTTCATGTAGCTTTAAGCAGTGACTGGCGAAAAGCACATTCATTGAAAGGGGTTGCAAGCTTCCAAAAATCACGAGTCTCCAGAAATCTCAGCAAATATGTTTTCACCCAAACTGGATGATACTTTCAGGTAATGATCAGTACACTTGGCCCACTTGGTTCTCCATATTTCGTTCTTCTATGTTGAAGCGTTCGTTTACAGTAACAGTTTCCACTCTGGCATTACACTCTGTTTTCTCCTATATTGATAGATGTATTTGGAACTCTAAATCAAACACGGTTTGTGCTAGCTTCTTGAAACTTGACACAGTAATGCAGTTTCACATTCTAACAATATGTTTTGTTTCCTTTTCATGTAGCCCTAAGCAGTGACTGGCGAGAAACACTTTCATTGAAAGGGGTTGCAAGCTTCCAAAAATTACGAGTCTCCAGAAATCTCAGCAAATATTTTTTCACCCAAGCTGCATGATACTTTCAGGTAATGATCAGTACACTAAGCCCACGTGGTTCCCCAAATTTCGTTCTTCTATGTTGAAGCGTTCGTTTCCAGTAACAGTTAGAATTTTGGCATTTCACTCTGTTTTCTCCTATATTGATAGATGTATTTGGAACTCTAAATCAAACACGGTTTGTGCTAGCTTCTTGAAACTTGACACAGTAAAGCAGTTTCACATTCTGACTCTAAGTTTTGTTTCCTTTTCATGTAGCCCTAAGCAGTGACTGGCGAGAAACACTTTCATTGAAAGGGGCTGCAAGCTTCCAAAAATTACGAGTCTCCAGAAATCTCAGCAAATATTTTTTCACCCAAACTGGATGATACTTTCAGGTAATGATCAGTACACTAAGCCCACTTGGTTCTCCAAATTTCGTTCTTCTATGTTGAAGCGTTCGTTTCCAGTAACAGTTTGAATTTTGTCGTTTCACTCTGTTTTCTCCTATATTGATAGATGTATTTGGAACACTAAATCAAACACGGTTTGTGCTAGCTTCTTGAAACTTGACACAGTAAAGCAGTTTCACATTCTAACTCTATGTTTTGTTTCCTTTTCATGTAGCTTTAAGCAGTGACTGGCGAGAAACACCTTCATTGAAAGGGGTTGCAAGCTTCCAAAAATCACGAGTCTCCAGAAATCTCAGCAAATATTTTTTCACCCAAACTGGATGATACTTTCAGGTAATGATCAGTACACTTGGCCCACTTGGTTCTCCATATTTCATTCTTCTATGTTGAAGCGTTCGTTTACAGTAACAGTTTCCACTCTGGCATATCACTCTGTTTTCTCCTATATTGATAGATGTATTTGGAACTCTAAATCAAACACGGTTTGTGCTTGCTTCTTGAAACTTGACACAGTAAAGCAGTTTCACATTCTAACTCTATGTTTTGTTTCTTTTTCATGTAGCCCTAAGCAGTGACTGGCGAGAAACACTTTCATTGAAAGGGGTTGCAAGCTTCCAAAAATTACGAGTCTCCAGAAATCTCAGCAAATATTTTTTCACCCAAACTGCATGATACTTTCAGGTAATGATCAGTACACTAAGCCCACTTGGGTCCCCAAATTTCGTTCTTCTATGTTGAAGCGTTCGTTTCCAGTAACAGTTTGAATTTTTGCGTTTCACTCTGTTTTCTCCTATATTGATAGATGTATTTGGAACTCTAAATCAAGCACGGTTTGTGCTAGCTTCTTGAAATTTGACACAGTAAAGCAGTTTCACATTCTAACTCTATGTTTTGTTTCCTTTTCATGTAGCCCTAAGCAGTGACTGGCGAGAAACACTTTCATTGAAAGGGGTTGCAAGCTTCCAAAAATTACGAGTCTCCAGAAATCTCAGCAAATATTTTTTCACCCAAACTAGATGATACTTTCAGGTAATGATCAGTACACTAAGCCCACTTGGTTCCCCAAATTTCGTTCTTCTATGTTGAAGCGTTCGTTTCCAGTAACAGTTTGAATTTTGTCGTTTCACTCTGTTTTCTCCTATATTGATAGATGTATTTGGAACTCTAAATCAAACACGGTTTGTGCTAGCTTCTTGAAACTTGACACAGTAAAGCAGTTTCACATTGTAACTCTATGTTTTGTTTCCTTTTCATGTAGCCCTAAGCAGTGACTGGCGAGAAACACTTTCATTGAAAGGGGTTGCAAGCTTCCAAAAATTACGAGTCTCCAGAAATCTCAGCAAATATTTTTTCACCCAAACTGGATGATACTTTCAGGTAATGATCAGTACACTAAGCCCACTTGGTTCTCCAAATTTCATTCTTCTATGTTGAAGCGTTCGTTTCCAGTAACAGTTTCCACTCTGGCATTTCACTCTGTTTTCTCCTATATTGATAGATGTATTTGGAACTCTAAATCAAACACGGTTTGTGCTAGCTTCTTGAAACTTGACACAGTAAAGCAGTTTCACATTCTAACTCTATGTTTTGTTTCCTTTTCATGTAGCCCTAAGCAGTGACTGGCGAGAAACACTTTCATTGAAAGGGGTTGCAAGCTTCCAAAAATTACGAGTCTCCAGAAATCTCAGCAAATATTTTTTCACCCAAACTGGATGATACTTTCCGGTAATGATCAGTACACTAAGCCCACTTGGTTCCCCAAATTTCGTTCTTCTATGTTGAAGCGTTCGTATCCAGTAACAGTTAGAATTTTGGCGTTTCACTCTGTTTTCTCCTATATTGATAGATGTATTTGGAACTCTAAATCAAACATGGTTTGTGCTAGCTTCTTGAAACTTGACACAGTAAAGCAGTTTCACATTCTAACTCTAAGTTTTGTTTCCTTTTCATGTAGCCCTAAGCAGTGACTGGCGAGAAACACTTTCATTGAAAGGGGTTGCAAGCTTCCAAAAATTACGAGTCTCCAGAAATCTCAGCAAATATTTTTTCACCCAAACTGGATGATAGTTTCAGGTAATGATCAGTACACTCGGCCCACTTGGTTCTCCATTTTTCGTTCTTCTATGTTGAAGTGTTCGTTTACACTAACAGTTTCCACTCTGGCATTTCACTCTGTTTTCTCCTATATTGATAGATGTATTTGGAACTCTAAATCAAACACGGTTTGTGCTAGCTTCTTGAAACTTGACACAGTAAAGCAGTTTCACATTCTAACTCTATGTTTTGTTTCTTTTTCATGTAGCCCTAAGCAGTGACTGGCGAGAAACACTTTCATTGAAACGGGTTGCAAGCTTCCAAAAATTACGAGTCTCCAGAAATCTCAGCAAATATTTTTTCACCCAAACTGCATGATACTTTCAGGTAATGATCACTACACTAAGCCCACTTGGTTCCCCAAATTTCGTTCTTCTATGTTGAAGCGTTCGTTTCCAGTAACAGTTTGAATTTTTGCGTTTCACTCTGTTTTCTCCTATATTGATAGATGTATTTGGAACTCTAAATCAAACACGGTTTGTGCTAGCTTCTTGAAACTTGACACAGTAAAGCAGTTTCACATTCTAACTCTATGTTTTGTTTCCTTTTCATGTAGCCCTAAGCAGTGACTGGCGAGAAACACTTTCATTGAAAGGGGTTGCAAGCTTCCAAAAATTACGAGTCTTCAGAAATCTCAGCAAATATTTTTCCACCCAAACTAGATGATACTTTCAGGTAATGATCAGTACACTAAGCCCTCTTGGTTCCCCAAATTTCGTTCTTCTATGTTGAAGCGTTCGTTTCCACTAACAGTTTCCACTCTGGCATTTCACTCTGTTTTCTCCTATATTGATAGATGTATTTGGAACTCTAAATCAAACACGGTTTGTGCTAGCTTTTTGAAACTTGACACAGTAAAGCAGTTTCACATTCTGACTCTAAGTTTTGTTTCCTTTTCATGTAGCCCTAAGCAGTGACTGGCGAGAAACACTTTCATTGAAAGGGGCTGCAAGCTTCCAAAAATTACGAGTCTCCAGAAATCTCAGCAAATATTTTTTCACCCAAACTGGATGATACTTTCAGGTAATGATCAGTACACTAAGCCCACTTCATTCTCCAAATTTCGTTCTTCTATGTTGAAGCGTTCGTTTCCAGTAACAGTTTGAATTTTGTCGTTTCACTCTGTTTTCTCCTATATTGATAGATGTATTTGGAACACTAAATCAAACACGGTTTGTGCTAGCTTGTTGAAACTTGACACAGTAAAGCAGTTTCACATTCTAACTCTATGTTTTGTTTCCTTTTCATGTAGCTTTAAGCAGTGACTGGCGAGAAACACCTTCATTGAAAGGGGTTGCAAGCTTCCAAAAATCACGAGTCTCCAGAAATCTCAGCAAATATTTTTTCACCCAAACTGGATGATACTTTCCGGTAATGATCAGTACACTAAGCCCACTTGGTTCCCCAAATTTCGTTCTTCTATGTTGAAGCGTTCGTTTCCAGTAACAGTTTGAATTTTGTCGTTTCACTCTGTTTTCTCCTATATTGATAGATGTATTTGGAACTCTAAATCAAACACGGTTTGTGCTAGCTTCTTGAAACTTGACACAGTAAAGCAGTTTCACATTCTAACTCTATGTTTTGTTTCCTTTTCATGTAGCTTTAAGCAGTGACTGACGAGAAACACCTTCATTGAAAGGGGTTGCAAGCTTCCAAAAATCACGAGTCTCCAGAAATCTCAGCAAATATTTTTTCACCCAAACTGGATGATACTTTCAGGTAATGATCAGTACACTTGGCCCACTTGGTTCTCCATATTTCGTTCTTCTATGTTGAAGCGTTCGTTTACAGTAACAGTTTCCACTCTGGCATTACACTCTGTTTTCTCCTATATTGATAGATGTATTTGGAACTCTAAATCAAACACGGTTTGTGCTAGCTTCTTGAAACTTGACACAGTAATGCAGTTTCACATTCTAACAATATGTTTTGTTTCCTTTTCATGTAGCCCTAAGCAGTGACTGGCGAGAAACACTTTCATTGAAAGGGGTTGCAAGCTTCCAAAAATTACGAGTCTCCAGAAATCTCAGCAAATATTTTTTCACCCAAGCTGCATGATACTTTCAGGTAATGATCAGTACACTAAGCCCACTTGGTTCCCCAAATTTTGTTCTTCTATGTTGAAGCGTTCGTATCCAGTAACAGTTAGAATTTTGGCGTTTCACTCTGTTTTCTCCTATATTGATAGATGTATTTGGAACTCTAAATCAAACACGGTTTGTGCTAGCTTCTTGAAACTTGACACAGTAAAGCAGTTTCACATTCTAACTCTAAGTTTTGTTTCCTTTTCATGTAGCCCTAAGCAGTGACTGGCGAGAAACACTTTCATTGAAAGGGGTTGCAAGCTTCCAAAAATTACGAGTCTCCAGAAATCTCAGCAAATATTTTTTCACCCAAACTGGATGATAGTTTCAGGTAATGATCAGAACACTAAGCCCACTTGGTTCTCCAAATTTCGTTCTTCTATGATGAAGCGTTCGTTTCCAGTAACAGTTTCCATTCTGGCATTTCACTCTGTTTTCTCCTATATTGATAGATGTATTTGGAACTCTAAATCAAACACAGTTTGTGCTAGCTTCTTGAAACTTGACACAGTAAAGCAGTTTCACATTCTAACTCTATGTTTTGTTTCCTTTTCATGTAGCCCTAAGCAGTGACTGGCGAGAAACACTTTCATTGAAAGGGGTTGCAAGCTTCCAAAAATTACGAGTCTCCAGAAATCTCAGCAAATATTTTTTTCACCCAAACTGGATGATACTTTCAGGTAATGATCAGTACACTCGGCCCACTTGGTTCTCCATATTTCGTTCTTCTATGTTGAAGTGTTCATTTACACTAACAGTTTCCACTCTGGCATTTCACTCTGTTTTCTCCTATATTGATAGATGTATTTGGAACTCTAAATCAAACACGGTTTGTGCTAGCTTCTTGAAACTTGACACAGTAAATCAGTTTCACATTCTAACTCTATGTTTTGTTTCTTTTTCATGTAGCCCTAAGCAGTGACTGGCGAGAAACACTTTCATTGAAAGGGGTTGCAAGCTTCCAAAAATTACGAGTCTCCAGAAATCTCAGCAAATATTTTTTCACCCAAACTGCATGATACTTTCAGGTAATGATCAGTACTCTAAGCCCACTTGGTTCCCCAAATTTCGTTCTTCTATGTTGAAGCGTTCGTTTCCAGTAACAGTTTGAATTTTTGCGTTTCACTCTGTTTTCTCCTATATTGATAGATGTATTTGGAACTCTAAATCAAACACGGTTTGTGCTAGCTTCTTGAAACTTGACACAGTAAAGCAGTTTCACATTCTAACTCTATGTTTTGTTTCCTTTTCATGTAGCCCTAAGCAGTGACTGGCGAGAAACACTTTCATTGAAAGGGGTTGCAAGCTTCCAAAAATTACGAGTCTCCAGAAATCTCAGCAAATATTTTTTCACCCAAACTAGATGATACTTTCAGGTAATGATCAGTACACTAAGCCCTCTTGGTTCCCCAAATTTCGTTCTTCTATGTTGAAGCGTTCGTTTCCACTAACAGTTTCCACTCTGGCATTTCACTCTGTTTTCTCCTATATTGATAGATGTATTTGGAACTCTAAATCAAACACGGTTTGTGCTAGCTTCTTGAAACTTGACACAGTAAAGCAGTTTCACATTGTAACTCTATGTTTTGTTTCCTTTTCATGTAGCTTTAAGCAGTGACTGGCGAGAAACACTTTCATTGAAAGGGGTTGCAAGCTTCCAAAAATTACGAGTCTCCAGAAATCTCAGCAAATATTTTTTCACCGAAACTGGATGATACTTTCAGGTAATGATCAGTACACTAAGCCCACTTGGTTCTCCAAATTTCATTCTTCTATGTTGAAGCGTTCGTTTCCAGTAACAGTTTCCATTCTGGCATTTCACTCTGTTTTCTCCTATATTGATAGATGTATTTGGAACTCTAAATCAAACACGGTTTGTGCTAGCTTCTTGAAACTTGACACAGAAAAGCAGTTTCACATTCTAACTCTATGTTTTGTTTCCTTTTCATGTAGCTTTAAGCAGTGACTGGCGAGAAACACTTTCATTGAAAGGGGTTGCAAGCTTCCAAAAATTACGAGTCTCCAGAAATCTCAGCAAATATTTTTTCACCCAAGCTCCATGATACTTTCAGGTAATGATCAGTACACTAAGCCCACTTGGTTCCCCAAATTTCGTTCTTCTATGTTGAAGCGTTCATTTCTAGTAACAATTTGAATTTTGTCGTTTCACTCTGTTTTCTCCTATATTGATAGATGTATTTGGAACTCTAAATCAAACACGGTTTGTGCTAGCTTCTTGAATCTTGACACAGTAAAGCAGTTTCACATTCTAACTCTATGTTTTGTTTCCTTTTCATGTAGCCCTAAGCAGTGACTGGCGAGAAACACTTTCATTGAAAGGGGTTGCAAGCTTCCAAAAATTACGAGTCTCCAGAAATCTCAGCAAATATTTTTTCACCCAAACTGGATGATAGTTTCAGGTAATGATCAGAACACTGAGCCCACTTGGTTCTCCAAATTTCGTTCTTCTATGTTGAAGCGTTCGTTTCCAGTAACAGTTTCCATTCTGGCATTTCACTCTGTTTTCTCCTATATTAATAGATGTATTTGGAACTCTAAATCAAACACAGTTTGTGCTAGCTTCTTGAAACTTGACACAGTAAAGCAGTTTCACATTCTAACTCTATGTTTTGTTTCCTTTTCTTGTAGCCCTAAGCAGTGACGGGCGAGAAACACTTTCATTGAAAGGGGTTGCAAGCTTCCAAAAATTACTAGTCTCCAGAAATCTCAGCAAATATATTTTCACCCAAACTGGATGATACTTTCAGGTAATGATCAGTACACTTGGCCCACTTGGTTCTCCATATTTCGTTCTTCTATGTTGAAGCGTTTGTTTACACTAACAGTTTCCACTCTGGCATTTCACTCTGTTTTCTCCTATATTGATAGATGTATTTGGAACTCTAAATCAAACACGGTTTGTGCTAGCTTCTTGAAACTTGACACAGTAAAGCAGTTTCACATTCTAACTCTATGTTTTGTTTCTTTTTCATGTAGCCCTAAGCAGTGACTGGCGAGAAACACTTTCATTGAAAGGGGTTGCAAGCTTCCAAAAATTACGAGTCTCCAGAAATCTCAGCAAATATTTTTTCACCCAAACTGCATGATACTTTCAGGTAATGATCAGTACACTAAGCCCACTTGGTTCCCCAAATTTCGTTCTTCTATGTTGAAGCGTTCGTTTCCAGTAACAGTTTGAATTTTTGCGTTTCACTCTGTTTTCTCCTATATTGATAGATGTATTTGGAACTCTAAATCAAACACGGTTTGTGCTAGCTTCTTGAAACTTGACACAGTTAAGCAGCTTCACATTCTAACTCTATGTTTTGTTTCCTTTTCATGTAGCCCTAAGCAGTGACTGGCGAGAAACACTTTCATTGAAAGGGGTTGCAAGCTTCCAAAAATTACGAGTCTTCAGAAATCTCAGCAAATATTTTTTCACCCAAACTAGATGATACTTTCAGGTAATGATCAGTACACTAAGCCCTCTTGGTTCCCCAAATTTCGTTCTTCTATGTTGAAGCGTTCGTTTCCAGTAACAGTTTGAATTTTGTCGTTTCACTCTGTTTTCTCCTATATTGATAGATGTATTTGGAACTCTAAATCAAACACGGTTTGTGCTAGCTTCTTGAAACTTGACACAGTAAAGCAGTTTCACATTGTAACTCTATGTTTTGTTTCCTTTTCATGTAGCTTTAAGCAGTGACTGGCGAGAAACACTTTCATTGAAAGGGGTTGCAAGCTTCCAAAAATTACGAGTCTCCAGAAATCTCAGCAAATATTTTTTCACCCAAACTGGATGATACTTTCAGGTAATGATCAGTACACTAAGCCCACTTGGTTCTCCAAATTTCATTCTTCTATGTTGAAGCGTTCGTTTCCAGTAACAGTTTCCATTCTGGCATTTCACTCTGTTTTCTCGTATATTGATAGATGTATTTGTAACTCTAAATCAAACACGGTTTGTGCTAGCTTCTTGAAACTTGACACAGTAAAGCAGTTTCACATTCTAACTCTATGTTTTGTTTCCTTTTCATGTAGCCCTAAGCAGTGACTGGCGAGAAACACTTTCATTGAAAGGGGTTGCAAGCTTCCAAAAATTATGAGTCTCCAGAAATCTCAGCAAATATTTTTTCACCCAAACTGGATGATACTTTCAGGTAATGATCAGTACACTAAGCCCACTTGGTTCCCCAAATTTCGTTCTTCTATGTTGAAGCGTTCGTTTCCAGTAACAGTTTGAATTTTGTCGTTTCACTCTGTTTTCTCCTATATTGATAGATGTATTTGGAACACTAAAACAAACACGGTTTGTGCTAGCTTCTTGAAACTTGACACAGTAAAGCAGTTTCACATTCTAACTCTATGTTTTGTTTCCTTTTCATGTAGCTTTAAGCAGTGACTGGCGAGAAACACCTTCATTGAAAGGGGTTGCAAGCTTCCAAAAATCACGAGTCTCCAGAAATCTCAGCAAATATTTTTTCACCCAAACTGGATGATACTTTCAGGTAATGATCAGTACACTTGGCCTACTTGGTTCTCCATATTTCGTTCTTCTATGTTGAAGCGTTCGTTTACAGTAACAGTTTCCACTCTGGCATTACACTCTGTTTTCTCCTATATTGATAGATGTATTTGGAACTCTAAATCAAACACGGTTTGTGCTAGCTTCTTGAAACTTGACACAGTAATGCAGTTTCACATTCTAACAATATGTTTTGTTTCCTTTTCATGTAGCCCTAAGCAGTGACTGGCGAGAAACACTTTCATTGAAAGGGGTTGCAAGCTTCCAAAAATTACGAGTCTCCAGAAATCTCAGCAAATATTTTTTCACCCAAACTGGATGATACTTTCAGGTAATGATTAGTACACTAAGCCCACTTGGTTCTCCAAATTTCGTTCTTCTATGTTGAAGCGTTCGTTTCTAGTAACAATTTGAATTTTGTCGTTTCACTCTGTTTTCTCCTATATTGATAGATGTATTTGGAACTCTAAATCAAACAGGGTTTGTGCTAGCTTCTTGAAACTTGACAGAGTAAAGCAGTTTCACATTCTAACTCTATGTTTTGTTTCCTTTTCATGTAGCCCTAAGCAGTGACTGGCGAGAAACACTTTCATTGAAAGGGGTTGCAAGCTTCCAAAAATTACGAGTCTCCAGAAATCTCAGCAAATATTTTTTCACCCAAACTGGATGATAGTTTCAGGTAATGATCAGAACTCTAATCCCACTTGGTTCTCCAAATTTCGTTCTTCTATGTTGAAGCGTTCGTTTCCAGTAACAGTTTCCTTTCTGGCATTTCACTCTGTTTTCTCCTATATTGATAGATGTATTTGGAACTCTAAATCAAACACGGTTTGTGCTAGCTTCTTGAAACTTGACACAGTAAAGCAGTTTCACATTCTAACTCTATGTTTTGTTTCCTTTTCATGTAGCCCTAAGCAGTGACTGGCGAGAAACACTTTCATTGAAAGGGGTTGCAAGCTTCCAAAAATTACGAGTCTCCAGAAATCTCAGCAAATATTTTTTCACCCAAGCTGCATGATACTTTCAGGTAATGATCAGTACACTAAGCCCACGTGGTTCCCCAAATTTCGTTCTTCTATGTTGAAGCGTTCGTTTCCAGTAACAGTTAGAATTTTGGCATTTCACTCTGTTTTCTCCTATATTGATAGATGTATTTGGAACTCTAAATCAAACACGGTTTGTGCTAGCTTCTTGAAACTTGACACAGTAAAGCCGTTTCACATTCTAACTCTAAGTTTTGTTTCCTTTTCATGTAGCCCTAAGCAGTGACTGGCGAGAAACACTTTCATTGAAAGGGGTTGCAAGCTTCCAAAAATTACGAGTCTCCAGAAATCTCAGCAAATATTTTTTCACCCAAACTGGATGATACTTTCAGGTAATGATCAGTACACTAAGCCCACTTGGTTCTCCAAATTTCGTTCTTCTATGTTGAAGCGTTCGTTTGCAGTAACAGTTTGAATTTTGTCGTTTCACTCTGTTTTCTCCTATATTGATAGATGTATTTGGAACACTAAATCAAACACGGTTTGTGCTAGCTTCTTGAAACTTGACACAGTAAAGCAGTTTCACATTCTAACTCTATGTTTTGTTTCCTTTTCATGTAGCTTTAAGCTGTGACTGGCGAGAAACACCTTCATTGAAAGGGGTTGCAAGCTTCCAAAAATCACGAGTCTCCAGAAATCTCAGCAAATATTTTTTCACCCAAACTGGATGATACTTTCAGGTAATGATCAGTACACTTGGCCCACTTGGTTCTCCATATTTCGTTCTTCTATGTTGAAGCGTTCGTTTACAGTAACAGTTTCCACTCTGGCATTACACTCTGTTTTCTCCTATATTGATAGATGTATTTGGAACTCTAAATCAAACACGGTTTGTGCTAGCTTCTTGAAACTTGACACAGTAATGCAGTTTCACATTCTAACAATATGTTTTGTTTCCTTTTCATGTAGCCCTAAGCAGTGACTGGCGAGAAACACTTTCATTGAAAGGGGTTGCAAGCTTCCAAAAATTACGAGTCTCCAGAAATCTCAGCAAATATTTTTTCACCGAAGCTGCATGATACTTTCAGGTAATGATCAGTACACTAAGCCCACTTGGTTCCCCAAATTTCGTTCTTCTATGTTGAAGCGTTCGTTTAGGTAACAGTTAGAATTTTGGCGTTTCACTCTGTTTTCTCCTATATTTATAGATGTATTTGGAACTCTAAATCAAACACGGTTTGTGCTAGCTTCTTGAAACTTGACACAGTAAAGCAGTTTCACATTGTAACTCTATGTTTTGTTTCCTTTTCATGTAGCCCTAAGCAGTGACTGGCGAGAAACACTTTCATTGAAAGGGGTTGCAAGCTTCCAAAAATTACGAGTCTCCAGAAATCTCAGCAAATATTTTTTCACCCAAACTGGATGATAGTTTCAGGTAATGATCAGAACACTAAGCCCACTTGGTTCTCCAAATTTCGTTCTTCTATGTTGAAGCGTTCGTTTCCAGTAACAGTTTCCATTCTGGCATTTCACTCTGTTTTCTCCTATATTGATAGATGTATTTGGAACTCTAAATCAAACACGGTTTGTGCTAGCTTCTTGAAACTTGACACAGTAAAGCAGTTTCACATTGTAACTCTATGTTTTGTTTCCTTTTCATGTAGCTTTAAGCAGTGACTGGCGAGAAACACTTTCATTGAAAGGGGTTGCAAGCTTCCAAAAATTACGAGTCTCCAGAAATCTCAGCAAATATTTTTTCACCCAAACTGGATGATACTTTCAGGTAATGATCAGTACACTAAGCCCACTTGGTTCCCCAAATTTCGTTCTTCTATGTTGAAGCGTTCGTTTCCAGTAACAGTTTGAATTTTGTCGTTTCACTCTGTTTTCTCCTATATTGATAGATGTATTTGGAACTCTAAATCAAACACGGTTTGTGCTAGCTTCTTGAAACTTGACACAGTAAAGCAGTTTCACATTCTAACTCTATGTTTTGTTTCCTTTTCATGTAGCTTTAAGCAGTGACTGACGAGAAACACCTTCATTGAAAGGGGTTGCAAGCTTCCAAAAATCACGAGTCTCCAGAAATCTCAGCAAATATTTTTTCACCCAAACTGGATGATACTTTCAGGTAATGATCAGTACACTTGGCCCACTTGGTTCTCCAAATTTCGTTCTTCTATGTTGAAGCGTTCGTTTACAATAAAAGTTTCCACTCTGGCATTTCACTCAGTTTTCTCCTATATTGATAGATGTATTTGGAACTCTAAATCAAACACGGTTTTTGCTAGCTTCTTGAAACTTGACACAGTAATGCAGTTTCACATTCTAACAATATGTTTTGTTTCCTTTTCATGTAGCCCTAAGCAGTGACTGGCGAGAAACACTTTCATTGAAAGGGGTTGCAAGCTTCCAAAAATTACGAGTCTCCAGAAATCTCAGCAAATATTTTTTCACCCAAGCTGCATGATACTTTCAGGTAATGATCAGTACACTAAGCCCACTTGGTTCCCCAAATTTCGTTCTTCTATGTTGAAGCGTTCGTTTCCAGTAACAGTTAGAATTTTGGCGTTTCACTCTGTTTTCTCCTATATTGATAGATGTATTTGGAACTCTAAATCAAACACGGTTTGTGCTAGCTTCTTGAAACTTGACACAGTAAAGCAGTTTCACATTCTAACTCTAAGTTTTGTTTCCTTTTCATGTAGCCCTAAGCAGTGACTGGCGAGAAACACTTTCATTGAAAGGGGTTGCAAGCTTCCAAAAATTACGAGTCTCCAGAAATCTCAGCAAATATTTTTTCACCCAAACTGGATGATAGTTTCAGGTAATGATCAGAACACTAAGCCCACTTGGTTCTCCATATTTCGTTCTTCTATGTTGAAGCATTCGTTTCCAGTAACAGTTTCCATTCTGGCATTTCACTCTGTTTTCTCCTATATTGATAGATGTATTTGGAACTCTAAATCAAACACGGTTTGTGCTAGCTTCTTGAAACTTGACACAGTAAAGCAGTTTCACATTCTAACTCTATGTTTTGTTTCTTTTTCATGTAGCCCTAAGCAGTGACTGGCGAGAAACACTTTCATTGAAAGGGGTTGCAAGCTTCCAAAAATTACGAGTCTCCAGAAATCTCAGCAAATATTTTTTCACCCAACCTGCATGATACTTTCAGGTAATGATCAGTACACTAAGCCCACTTGGTTCCCCAAATTTCGTTCTTCTATGTTGAAGCGTTCGTTTCCAGTAACAGTTTGAATTTTTGCGTTTCACTCTGTTTTCTCCTATATTGATAGATGTATTTGGAACTCTAAATCAAACACGGTTTGTGCTAGCTTCTTGAAACTTAACACAGTAAAGCAGTTTCACATTCTAACTCTATGTTTTGTTTCCTTTTCATGTAGCCCTAAGCAGTGACTGGCGAGAAACACTTTCATTGAAAGGGGTTGCAAGCTTCCAAAAATTACGAGTCTTCAGAAATCTCAGCAAATATTTTTTCACCCAAACTAGATGATACTTTCAGGTAATGATCAGTACACTAAGCCCTCTTGGTTCCCCAAATTTCGTTCTTCTATGTTGAAGCGTTCGTTTCCACTAACAGTTTCCACTCTGGCATTTCACTCTGTTTTCTCCTATATTGATAGATGTATTTGGAACTCTAAATCAAACACGGTTTGTGCTAGCTTCTTGAAACTTGACACAGTAAAGCAGTTTCACATTGTAACTCTATGTTTTGTTTCCTTTTCATGTAGCTTTAAGCAGTGACTGGCGAGAAACACTTTCATTGAAAGGGGTTGCAAGCTTCCAAAAATTACGAGTCTCCAGAAATCTCAGCAAATATTTTTTCACCCAAACTGGATGATACTTTCAGGTAATGATCAGTACACTAAGCCCACTTGGTTCTCCAAATTTCATTCTTCTATGTTGAAGCGTTCGTTTCCAGTAACAGTTTCCATTCTGGCATTTCACTCTGTTTTCTCCTATATTGATAGATGTATTTGGAACTCTAAATCAAACACGGTTTGTGCTAGCTTCTTGAAACTTGACACAGTAAAGCAGTTTCACATTCTAACTCTATGTTTTGTTTCCTTTTCATGTAGCTTTAAGCAGTGACTGGCGAGAAACACTTTCATTGAAAGGGGTTGCAAGCTTCCAAAAATTACGAGTCTCCAGAAATCTCAGCAAATATTTTTTCACCCAAACTGGATGATACTTTCAGGTAATGATTAGTACACTAAGCCCACTTGGTTCTCCAAATTTCGTTCTTCTATGTTGAAGCGTTCATTTCTAGTAACAATTTGAATTTTGTCGTTTCACTTTGTTTTCTCCTATATTGATAGATGTATTTGGAACTCTAAATCAAACACGGTTTGTGCTAGCTTCTTGAAACTTGACACAGTAAAGCAGTTTCACATTCTAACTCTATGTTTTGTTTCCTTTTCATGTAGCCCTAAGCAGTGACTGGCGAGAAACACTTTCTTGAAAGGGGTTGCAAGCTTCCAAAAATTACGAGTTTCCAGAAATCTCAGCAAATATTTTTTCACCCAAACTGGATGATAGTTTCAGGTAATGATCAGAACACTAAGCCCACTTGGTTCTCCAAATTTCGTTCTTCTATGTTGAAGCGTTCGTTTCCAGTAACAGTTTCCATTCTGGCATTTCACTCTGTTTTCTCCTATATTGATAGATGTATTTGGAACTCTAAATCAAACACAGTTTGTGCTAGCTTCTTGAAACTTGACACAGTAAAGCAGTTTCACATTCTAACTCTATGTTTTGTTTCCTTTTCTTGTAGCCCTAAGCAGTGACGGGCGAGAAACACTTTCATTGAAAGGGGTTGCAAGCTTCCAAAAATTACTAGTCTCCAGAAATCTCAGCAAATATATTTTCACCCAAACTGGATGATACTTTCAGGTAATGATCAGTACACTTGGCCCACTTGGTTCTCCATATTTCGTTCTTCTATGTTGAAGCGTTCGTTTACACTAACAGTTTCCACTCTGGCATTTCACTCTGTTTTCTCCTATATTGATAGATGTATTTGGAACTCTAAATCAAACACGGTTTGTGCTAGCTTCTTGAAACTTGACACAGTAAAGCAGTTTCACTTTCTAACTCTATGTTTTGTTTCTTTTTCATGTAGCCCTAAGCAGTGACTGGCGAGAAACACTTTCATTGAAAGGGGTTGCAAGCTTCCAAAAATTACGAGTCTCCAGAAATCTCAGCAAATATTTTTTCACCCAAACTGCATGATACTTTCAGGTAACGATCAGTACACTAAGCCCACTTGGTTCCCCAAATTTCGTTCTTCTATGTTGAAGCGTTCGTTTCCAGTAACAGTTTGAATTTTTGCGTTTCACTCTGTTTTCTCCTATATTGATAGATGTATTTGGAACTCTAAATCAAACACGGTTTGTGCTAGCTTCTTGAAACTTGACACAGTAAAGCAGTTTCACATTGTAACTCTATGTTTTGTTTCCTTTTCATGTAGCTTTAAGCAGTGACTGGCGAGAAACACTTTCATTGAAAGGGGTTGCAAGCTTCCAAAAATTACGAGTCTCCAGAAATCTCAGCAAATGTTTTTTCACCCAAACTGGATGATACTTTCAGGTAATGATCAGTACACTAAGCCCACTTGGTTCTCCAAATTTCATTCTTCTATGTTGAAGCGTTCGTTTCCAGTAACAGTTTCCATTCTGGCATTTCACTCTGTTTTCTCCTATATTGATAGATGTATTTGGAACTCTAAATCAAACACGGTTTGTGCTAGCTTCTTGAAACTTGACACAGTAAAGCAGTTTCACATTGTAACTCTATGTTTTGTTTCCTTTTCATGTAGCTTTAAGCAGTGACTGGCGAGAAACACTTTCATTGAAAGGGGTTGCAAGCTTCCAAAAATTACGAGTCTCCAGAAATCTCAGCAAATGTTTTTTCACCCAAACTGGATGATACTTTCAGGTAATGATCAGTACACTAAGCCCACTTGGTTCTCCAAATTTCATTCTTCTATGTTGAAGCGTTCGTTTCCAGTAACAGTTTCCATTCTGGCATTTCACTCTGTTTTCTCCTATATTGATAGATGTATTTGGAACTCTAAATCAAACACGGTTTGTGCTAGCTTCTTGAAACTTGACACAGTAAAGCAGTTTCACATTCTAACTCTATGTTTTGTTTCCTTTTCATGTAGCCCTAAGCAGTGACTGGCGAGAAACACTTTCATTGAAAGGGGTTGCAAGCTTCCAAAAATTACGAGTCTCCAGAAATCTCAGCAAATATTTTTTCACCCAAGCTGCATGATACTTTCAGGTAATGATCAGTACACTAAGCCCACTTGGTTCCCCAAATTTCGTTCTTCTATGTTGAAGCGTTCGTTTCCAGTAACAGTTAGAATTTTGGCGTTTCACTCTGTTTTCTCCTATATTGATAGATGTATTTGGAACTCTAAATCAAACACGGTTTGTGCTAGCTTCTTGAAACTTGACACAGTAAAGCAGTTTCACATTCTAACTCTAAGTTTTGTTTCCTTTTCATGTAGCCCTAAGCAGTGACTGGCGAGAAACACTTTCATTGAAAGGGGTTGCAAGCTTCCAAAAATTACGAGTCTCCAGAAATCTCAGCAAATATTTTTTCACCCAAACTGGATGATAGTTTCAGGTAATGATCAGAACACTAAGCCCACTTGGTTCTCCATATTTCGTTCTTCTATGTTGAAGCATTCATTTCCAGTAACAGTTTCCATTCTGGCATTTCACTCTGTTTTCTCCTATATTGATAGATGTATTTGGAACTCTAAATCAAACACGGTTTGTGCTAGCTTCTTGAAACTTGACACAGTAAAGCAGTTTCACATTCTAACTCTATGTTTTGTTTCTTTTTCATGTAGCCCTAAGCAGTGACTGGCGAGAAACACTTTCATTGAAAGGGGTTGCAAGCTTCCAAAAATTACGAGTCTCCAGAAATCTCAGCAAATATTTTTTCACCCAAACTGCATGATACTTGCAGGTAATGATCAGTACACTAAGCCCACTTGGTTCCCCAAATTTCGTTCTTCTATGTTGAAGCGTTCGTTTCCAGTAACAGTTTGAATTTTTGCGTTTCACTCTGTTTTCTCCTATATTGATAGATGTATTTGGAACTCTAAATCAAACACGGTTTGTGCTAGCTTCTTGAAACTTGACACAGTAAAGCAGTTTCACATTGTAACTCTATGTTTTGTTTCCTTTTCATGTAGCTTTAAGCAGTGACTGGCGAGAAACACTTTCATTGAAAGGGGTTGCAAGCTTCCAAAAATTACGAGTCTCCAGAAATCTCAGCAAATGTTTTTTCACCCAAACTGGATGATACTTTCAGGTAATGATCAGTACACTAAGCCCACTTGGTTCTCCAAATTTCATTCTTCTATGTTGAAGCGTTCGTTTCCAGTAACAGTTTCCATTCTGGCATTTCACTCTGTTTTCTCCTATATTGATAGATGTATTTGGAACTCTAAATCAAACACGGTTTGTGCTAGCTTCTTGAAACTTGACACAGTAAAGCAGTTTCACATTCTAACTCTATGTTTTGTTTCCTTTTCATGTAGCCCTAAGCAGTGACTGGCGAGAAACACTTTCATTGAAAGGGGTTGCAAGCTTCCAAAAATTACGAGTCTCCAGAAATCTCAGCAAATATTTTTTCACCCAAGCTGCATGATACTTTCAGGTAATGATCAGTACACTAAGCCCACTTGGTTCCCCAAATTTCGTTCTTCTATGTTGAAGCGTTCGTTTCCAGTAACAGTTAGAATTTTGGCGTTTCACTCTGTTTTCTCCTATATTGATAGATGTATTTGGAACTCTAAATCAAACACGGTTTGTGCTAGCTTCTTGAAACTTGACACAGTAAAGCAGTTTCACATTCTAACTCTATGTTTTGTTTCTTTTTCATGTAGCCCTAAGCAGTGACTGGCGAGAAACACTTTCATTGAAAGGGGTTGCAAGCTTCCAAAAATTACGAGTCTCCAGAAATCTCAGCAAATATTTTTTCACCCAAACTGCATGATACTTGCAGGTAATGATCAGTACACTAAGCCCACTTGGTTCCCCAAATTTCGTTCTTCTATGTTGAAGCGTTCGTTTCCAGTAACAGTTTGAATTTTTGCGTTTCACTCTGTTTTCTCCTATATTGATAGATGTATTTGGAACTCTAAATCAAACACGGTTTGTGCTAGCTTCTTGAAACTTGACACAGTAAAGCAGTTTCACATTGTAACTCTATGTTTTGTTTCCTTTTCATGTAGCTTTAAGCAGTGACTGGCGAGAAACACTTTCATTGAAAGGGGTTGCAAGCTTCCAAAAATTACGAGTCTCCAGAAATCTCAGCAAATGTTTTTTCACCCAAACTGGATGATACTTTCAGGTAATGATCAGTACACTAAGCCCACTTGGTTCTCCAAATTTCATTCTTCTATGTTGAAGCGTTCGTTTCCAGTAACAGTTTCCATTCTGGCATTTCACTCTGTTTTCTCCTATATTGATAGATGTATTTGGAACTCTAAATCAAACACGGTTTGTGCTAGCTTCTTGAAACTTGACACAGTAAAGCAGTTTCACATTCTAACTCTATGTTTTGTTTCCTTTTCATGTAGCCCTAAGCAGTGACTGGCGAGAAACACTTTCATTGAAAGGGGTTGCAAGCTTCCAAAAATTACGAGTCTCCAGAAATCTCAGCAAATATTTTTTCACCCAAGCTGCATGATACTTTCAGGTAATGATCAGTACACTAAGCCCACTTGGTTCCCCAAATTTCGTTCTTCTATGTTGAAGCGTTCGTTTCCAGTAACAGTTAGAATTTTGGCGTTTCACTCTGTTTTCTCCTATATTGATAGATGTATTTGGAACTCTAAATCAAACACGGTTTGTGCTAGCTTCTTGAAACTTGACACAGTAAAGCAGTTTCACATTCTAACTCTAAGTTTTGTTTCCTTTTCATGTAGCCCTAAGCAGTGACTGGCGAGAAACACTTTCATTGAAAGGGGTTGCAAGCTTCCAAAAATTACGAGTCTCCAGAAATCTCAGCAAATATTTTTTCACCCAAACTGGATGATAGTTTCAGGTAATGATCAGAACACTAAGCCCACTTGGTTCTCCATATTTCGTTCTTCTATGTTGAAGCATTCATTTCCAGTAACAGTTTCCATTCTGGCATTTCACTCTGTTTTCTCCTATATTGATAGATGTATTTGGAACTCTAAATCAAACACGGTTTGTGCTAGCTTCTTGAAACTTGACACAGTAAAGCAGTTTCACATTCTAACTCTATGTTTTGTTTCTTTTTCATGTAGCCCTAAGCAGTGACTGGCGAGAAACACTTTCATTGAAAGGGGTTGCAAGCTTCCAAAAATTACGAGTCTCCAGAAATCTCAGCAAATATTTTTTCACCCAAACTGCATGATACTTGCAGGTAATGATCAGTACACTAAGCCCACTTGGTTCCCCAAATTTCGTTCTTCTATGTTGAAGCGTTCGTTTCCAGTAACAGTTTGAATTTTTGCGTTTCACTCTGTTTTCTCCTATATTGATAGATGTATTTGGAACTCTAAATCAAACACGGTTTGTGCTAGCTTCTTGAAACTTGACACAGTAAAGCAGTTTCACATTGTAACTCTATGTTTTGTTTCCTTTTCATGTAGCTTTAAGCAGTGACTGGCGAGAAACACTTTCATTGAAAGGGGTTGCAAGCTTCCAAAAATTACGAGTCTCCAGAAATCTCAGCAAATGTTTTTTCACCCAAACTGGATGATACTTTCAGGTAATGATCAGTACACTAAGCCCACTTGGTTCTCCAAATTTCATTCTTCTATGTTGAAGCGTTCGTTTCCAGTAACAGTTTCCATTCTGGCATTTCACTCTGTTTTCTCCTATATTGATAGATGTATTTGGAACTCTAAATCAAACACGGTTTGTGCTAGCTTCTTGAAACTTGACACAGTAAAGCAGTTTCACATTCTAACTCTATGTTTTGTTTCCTTTTCATGTAGCCCTAAGCAGTGACTGGCGAGAAACACTTTCATTGAAAGGGGTTGCAAGCTTCCAAAAATTACGAGTCTCCAGAAATCTCAGCAAATATTTTTTCACCCAAGCTGCATGATACTTTCAGGTAATGATCAGTACACTAAGCCCACTTGGTTCCCCAAATTTCGTTCTTCTATGTTGAAGCGTTCGTTTCCAGTAACAGTTAGAATTTTGGCGTTTCACTCTGTTTTCTCCTATATTGATAGATGTATTTGGAACTCTAAATCAAACACGGTTTGTGCTAGCTTCTTGAAACTTGACACAGTAAAGCAGTTTCACATTCTAACTCTAAGTTTTGTTTCCTTTTCATGTAGCCCTAAGCAGTGACTGGCGAGAAACACTTTCATTGAAAGGGGTTGCAAGCTTCCAAAAATTACGAGTCTCCAGAAATCTCAGCAAATATTTTTTCACCCAAACTGGATGATAGTTTCAGGTAATGATCAGAACACTAAGCCCACTTGGTTCTCCATATTTCGTTCTTCTATGTTGAAGCATTCGTTTCCAGTAACAGTTTCCATTCTGGCATTTCACTCTGTTTTCTCCTATATTGATAGATGTATTTGGAACTCTAAATCAAACACGGTTTGTGCTAGCTTCTTGAAACTTGACACAGTAAAGCAGTTTCACATTCTAACTCTATGTTTTGTTTCTTTTTCATGTAGCCCTAAGCAGTGACTGTCGAGAAACACTTTCATTGAAAGGGGTTGCAAGCTTCCAAAAATTACGAGTCTCCAGAAATCTCAGCAAATATTTTTTCACCCAAACTGCATGATACTTGCAGGTAATGATCAGTACACTAAGCCCACTTGGTTCCCCAAATTTCGTTCTTCTATGTTGAAGCGTTCGTTTCCAGTAACAGTTTGAATTTTTGCGTTTCACTCTGTTTTCTCCTATATTGATAGATGTATTTGGAACTCTAAATCAAACACGGTTTGTGCTAGCTTCTTGAAACTTGACACAGTAAAGCAGTTTCACATTGTAACTCTATGTTTTGTTTCCTTTTCATGTAGCTTTAAGCAGTGACTGGCGAGAAACACTTTCATTGAAAGGGGTTGCAAGCTTCCAAAAATTACGAGTCTCCAGAAATCTCAGCAAATGTTTTTTCACCCAAACTGGATGATACTTTCAGGTAATGATCAGTACACTAAGCCCACTTGGTTCTCCAAATTTCATTCTTCTATGTTGAAGCGTTCGTTTCCAGTAACAGTTTCCATTCTGGCATTTCACTCTGTTTTCTCCTATATTGATAGATGTATTTGGAACTCTAAATCAAACACGGTTTGTGCTAGCTTCTTGAAACTTGACACAGTAAAGCAGTTTCACATTCTAACTCTATGTTTTGTTTCCTTTTCATGTAGCCCTAAGCAGTGACTGGCGAGAAACACTTTCATTGAAAGGGGTTGCAAGCTTCCAAAAATTACGAGTCTCCAGAAATCTCAGCAAATATTTTTTCACCCAAGCTGCATGATACTTTCAGGTAATGATCAGTACACTAAGCCCACTTGGTTCCCCAAATTTCGTTCTTCTATGTTGAAGCGTTCGTTTCCAGTAACAGTTAGAATTTTGGCGTTTCACTCTGTTTTCTCCTATATTGATAGATGTATTTGGAACTCTAAATCAAACACGGTTTGTGCTAGCTTCTTGAAACTTGACACAGTAAAGCAGTTTCACATTCTAACTCTAAGTTTTGTTTCCTTTTCATGTAGCCCTAAGCAGTGACTGGCGAGAAACACTTTCATTGAAAGGGGTTGCAAGCTTCCAAAAATTACGAGTCTCCAGAAATCTCAGCAAATATTTTTTCACCCAAACTGGATGATAGTTTCAGGTAATGATCAGAACACTAAGCCCACTTGGTTCTCCATATTTCGTTCTTCTATGTTGAAGCATTCGTTTCCAGTAACAGTTTCCATTCTGGCATTTCACTCTGTTTTCTCCTATATTGATAGATGTATTTGGAACTCTAAATCAAACACGGTTTGTGCTAGCTTCTTGAAACTTGACACAGTAAAGCAGTTTCACATTCTAACTCTATGTTTTGTTTCTTTTTCATGTAGCCCTAAGCAGTGACTGGCGAGAAACACTTTCATTGAAAGGGGTTGCAAGCTTCCAAAAATTACGAGTCTCCAGAAATCTCAGCAAATATTTTTTCACCCAAACTGCATGATACTTGCAGGTAATGATCAGTACACTAAGCCCACTTGGTTCCCCAAATTTCGTTCTTCTATGTTGAAGCGTTCGTTTCCAGTAACAGTTTGAATTTTTGCGTTTCACTCTGTTTTCTCCTATATTGATAGATGTATTTGGAACTCTAAATCAAACACGGTTTGTGCTAGCTTCTTGAAACTTAACACAGTAAAGCAGTTTCACATTCTAACTCTATGTTTTGTTTCCTTTTCATGTAGCCCTAAGCAGTGACTGGCGAGAAACACTTTCATTGAAAGGGGTTGCAAGCTTCCAAAAATTACGAGTCTTCAGAAATCTCAGCAAATATTTTTTCACCCAAACTAGATGATACTTTCAGGTAATGATCAGTACACTAAGCCCTCTTGGTTCCCCAAATTTCGTTCTTCTATGTTGAAGCGTTCGTTTCCACTAACAGTTTCCATTCTGGCATTTCACTCTGTTTTCTCCTATATTGATAGATGTATTTGTAACTCTAAATCAAACACGGTTTGTGCTAGCTTCTTGAAACTTGACACAGTAAAGCAGTTTCACATTCTAACTCTATGTTTTGTTTCCTTTTCATGTAGCTTTAAGCAGTGACTGGCGAGAAACACTTTCATTGAAAGGGGTTGCAAGCTTCCAAAAATTACGAGTCTCCAGAAATCTCAGCAAATATTTTTTCACCCAAACTGGATGATACTTTCAGGTAATGATTAGTACACTAAGCCCACTTGGTTCTCCAAATTTCGTTCTTCTATGTTGAAGCGTTCATTTCTAGTAACAATTTGAATTTTGTCGTTTCACTCTGTTTTCTCCTATATTGATAGATGTATTTGGAACTCTAAATCAAACACGGTTTGTGCTAGCTTCTTGAAACTTGACACAGTAAAGCAGTTTCACATTCTAACTCTATGTTTTGTTTCCTTTTCATGTAGCCCTAAGCAGTGACTGGCGAGAAACACTTTCATTGAAAGGGGTTGCAAGCTTCCAAAAATTACGAGTTTCCAGAAATCTCAGCAAATATTTTTTCACCCAAACTGGATGATAGTTTCAGGTAATGATCAGAACACTAAGCCCACTTGGTTCTCCAAATTTCGTTCTTCTATGTTGAAGCGTTCGTTTCCAGTAACAGTTTCCATTCTGGCATTTCACTCTGTTTTCTCCTATATTGATAGATGTATTTGGAACTCTAAATCAAACACAGTTTGTGCTAGCTTCTTGAAACTTGACACAGTAAAGCAGTTTCACATTCTAACTCTATGTTTTGTTTCCTTTTCTTGTAGCCCTAAGCAGTGACGGGCGAGAAACACTTTCATTGAAAGGGGTTGCAAGCTTCCAAAAATTACTAGTCTCCAGAAATCTCAGCAAATATATTTTCACCCAAACTGGATGATACTTTCAGGTAATGATCAGTACACTTGGCCCACTTGGTTCTCCATATTTCGTTCTTCTATGTTGAAGCGTTCGTTTACACTAACAGTTTCCACTCTGGCATTTCACTCTGTTTTCTCCTATATTGATAGATGTATTTGGAACTCTAAATCAAACATGGTTTGTGCTAGCTTCTTGAAACTTGACACAGTAAAGCAGTTTCACATTCTAACTCTATGTTTTGTTTCTTTTTCATGTAGCCCTAAGCAGTGACTGGCGAGAAACACTTTCATTGAAAGGGGTTGCAAGCTTCCAAAAATTACGAGTCTCCAGAAATCTCAGCAAATATTTTTTCACCCAAACTGCATGATACTTTCAGGTAATGATCAGTACACTAAGCCCACTTGGTTCCCCAAATTTCGTTCTTCTATGTTGAAGCGTTCGTTTCCAGTAACAGTTTCCATTCTGGCATTTCACTCTGTTTTCTCCTATATTGATAGATGTATTTGGAACTCTAAATCAAACACGGTTTGTGCTAGCTTCTTGAAACTTGACACAGTAAAGCAGTTTCACATTCTAACTCTATGTTTTGTTTCCTTTTCATGTAGCTTTAAGCAGTGACTGGCGAGAAACACTTTCATTGAAAGGGGTTGCAAGCTTCCAAAAATTACGAGTCTCCAGAAATCTCAGCAAATATTTTTTCACCCAAACTGGATGATACTTTCAGGTAATGATTAGTACACTAAGCCCACTTGGTTCTCCAAATTTCGTTCTTCTATGTTGAAGCGTTCATTTCTAGTAACAATTTGAATTTTGTCGTTTCACTCTGTTTTCTCCTATATTGATAGATGTATTTGGAACTCTAAATCAAACACGGTTTGTGCTAGCTTCTTGAAACTTGACACAGTAAAGCAGTTTCACATTCTAACTCTATGTTTTGTTTCCTTTTCATGTAGCCCTAAGCAGTGACTGGCGAGAAACACTTTCATTGAAAGGGGTTGCAAGCTTCCAAAAATTACGAGTTTCCAGAAATCTCAGCAAATATTTTTTCACCCAAACTGGATGATAGTTTCAGGTAATGATCAGAACACTAAGCCCACTTGGTTCTCCAAATTTCGTTCTTCTATGTTGAAGCGTTCGTTTCCAGTAACAGTTTCCATTCTGGCATTTCACTCTGTTTTCTCCTATATTGATAGATGTATTTGGAACTCTAAATCAAACACAGTTTGTGCTAGCTTCTTGAAACTTGACACAGTAAAGCAGTTTCACATTCTAACTCTATGTTTTGTTTCCTTTTCTTGTAGCCCTAAGCAGTGACGGGCGAGAAACACTTTCATTGAAAGGGGTTGCAAGCTTCCAAAAATTACTAGTCTCCAGAAATCTCAGCAAATATATTTTCACCCAAACTGGATGATACTTTCAGGTAATGATCAGTACACTTGGCCCACTTGGTTCTCCATATTTCGTTCTTCTATGTTGAAGCGTTCGTTTACACTAACAGTTTCCACTCTGGCATTTCACTCTGTTTTCTCCTATATTGATAGATGTATTTGGAACTCTAAATCAAACACGGTTTGTGCTAGCTTCTTGAAACTTGACACAGTAAAGCAGTTTCACATTCTAACTCTATGTTTTGTTTCTTTTTCATGTAGCCCTAAGCAGTGACTGGCGAGAAACACTTTCATTGAAAGGGGTTGCAAGCTTCCAAAAATTACGAGTCTCCAGAAATCTCAGCAAATATTTTTTCACCCAAACTGCATGATACTTTCAGGTAATGATCAGTACACTAAGCCCACTTGGTTCCCCAAATTTCGTTCTTCTATGTTGAAGCGTTCGTTTCCAGTAACAGTTTGAATTTTTGCGTTTCACTCTGTTTTCTCCTATATTGATAGATGTATTTGGAACTCTAAATCAAACACGGTTTGTGCTAGCTTCTTGAAACTTGACACAGTAAAGCAGTTTCACATTCTAACTCTATGTTTTGTTTCCTTTTCATGTAGCCCTAAGCAGTGACTGGCGAGAAACACTTTCATTGAAAGGGGTTGCAAGCTTCCAAAAATTACGAGTCTTCAGAAATCTCAGCAAATATTTTTTCACCCAAACTAGATGATACTTTCAGGTAATGATCAGTACACTAAGCCCTCTTGGTTCCCCAAATTTCGTTCTTCTATGTTGAAGCGTTCGTTTCCACTAACAGTTTCCACTCTGGCATTTCACTCTGTTTTCTCCTATATTGATAGATGTATTTGGAACTCTAAATCAAACACGGTTTGTGCTAGCTTCTTGAAACTTGACACAGTAAAGCAGTTTCACATTGTAACTCTATGTTTTGTTTCCTTTTCATGTAGCTTTAAGCAGTGACTGGCGAGAAACACTTTCATTGAAAGGGGTTGCAAGCTTCCAAAAATTACGAGTCTCCAGAAATCTCAGCAAATATTTTTTCACCCAAACTGGATGATACTTTCAGGTAATGATCAGTACACTAAGCCCACTTGGTTCTCCAAATTTCATTCTTCTATGTTGAAGCGTTCGTTTCCAGTAACAGTTTCCACTCTGGCATTTCACTCTGTTTTCTCCTATATTGATAGATGTATTTGGAACTCTAAATCAAACACGGTTTGTGCTAGCTTCTTGAAACTTGACACAGTAAAGCAGTTTCACATTCTAACTCTATGTTTTGTTTCCTTTTCATGTAGCCCTAAGCAGTGACTGGCGAGAAACACTTTCATTGAAAGGGGTTGCAAGCTTCCAAAAATTACGAGTCTCCAGAAATCTCAGCAAATATTTTTTCACCCAAACTGGATGATACTTTCAGGTAATGATCAGTACACTAAGCCCACTTGGTTCCCCAAATTTCGTTCTTCTATGTTGAAGCGTTCGTTTCCAGTAACAGTTTGAATTTTGTCGTTTCACTCTGTTTTCTCCTATATTGATAGATGTATTTGGAACTCTAAATCAAACACGGTTTGTGCTAGCTTCTTGAAACTTGACACAGTAAAGCAGTTTCACATTCTAACTCTATGTTTTGTTTCCTTTTCATGTAGCTTTAAGCAGTGACTGACGAGAAACACCTTCATTGAAAGGGGTTGCAAGCTTCCAAAAATCACGAGTCTCCAGAAATCTCAGCAAATATTTTTTCACCCAAACTGGATGATACTTTCAGGTAATGATCAGTACACTTGGCCCACTTGGTTCTCCATATTTCGTTCTTCTATGTTGAAGCGTTCGTTTACAGTAACAGTTTCCACTCTGGCATTACACTCTGTTTTCTCCTATATTGATAGATGTATTTGGAACTCTAAATCAAACACGGTTTGTGCTAGCTTCTTGAAACTTGACACAGTAATGCAGTTTCACATTCTAACAATATGTTTTGTTTCCTTTTCATGTAGCCCTAAGCAGTGACTGGCGAGAAACACTTTCATTGAAAGGGGTTGCAAGCTTCCAAAAATTACGAGTCTCCAGAAATCTCAGCAAATATTTTTTCACCCAAGCTGCATGATACTTTCAGGTAATGATCAGTACACTAAGCCCACTTGGTTCCCCAAATTTCGTTCTTCTATGTTGAAGCGTTCGTTTACACTAACAGTTTCCATTCTGGCATTTCACTCTGTTTTCTCCTATATTGATAGATGTATTTGGAACTCTAAATCAAACACGGTTTGTGCTAGCTTCTTGAAACTTGACACAGTAAAGCAGTTTCACATTCTAACTCTATGTTTTGTTTCTTTTTCATGTAGCCCTAAGCAGTGACTGGCGAGAAACACTTTCATTGAAAGGGGTTGCAAGCTTCCAAAAATTACGAGTCTCCAGAAATCGCAGCAAATATTTTTTCACCCAAACTGCATGATACTTTCAGGTAATGATCAGTACACTAAGCCCACTTGGTTCCCCAAATTTCGTTCTTCTATGTTGAAGTGTTCGTTTCCAGTAACAGTTTGAATTTTTGCGTTTCACTCTGTTTTCTCCTATATTGATAGATGTATTTGGAACTCTAAATCAAACACGGTTTGTGCTAGCTTCTTGAAACTTGACACAGTAAAGCAGTTTCACATTCTAACTCTATGTTTTGTTTCCTTTTCATGTAGCCCTAAGCAGTGACTGGCGAGAAACACTTTCATTGAAAGGGGTTGCAAGCTTCCAAAAATTACGAGTCTTCAGAAATCTCAGCAAATATTTTTTCACCCAAACTAGATGATACTTTCAGGTAATGATCAGTACACTAAGCCCTCTTGGTTCCCCAAATTTCGTTCTTCTATGTTGAAGCGTTCGTTTCCACTAACAGTTTCCACTCTGGCATTTCACTCTGTTTTCTCCTATATTGATAGATGTATTTGGAACTCTAAATCAAACACGGTTTGTGCTAGCTTCTTGAAACTTGACACAGTAAAGCAGTTTCACATTGTAACTCTATGTTTTGTTTCCTTTTCATGTAGCTTTAAGCAGTGACTGGCGAGAAACACTTTCATTGAAAGGGGTTGCAAGCTTCCAAAAATTACGAGTCTCCAGAAATCTCAGCAAATATTTTTTCACCCAAACTGGATGATACTTTCAGGTAATGATCAGTACACTAAGCCCACTTGGTTCTCCAAATTTCATTCTTCTATGTTGAAGCGTTCATTTCCAGTAACAGTTTCCACTCTGGCATTTCACTCTGTTTTCTCCTATATTGATAGATGTATTTGGAACTCTAAATCAAACACGGTTTGTGCTAGCTTCTTGAAACTTGACACAGTAAAGCAGTTTCACATTCTAACTCTATGTTTTGTTTCCTTTTCATGTAGCCCTAAGCAGTGACTGGCGAGAAACACTTTCATTGAAAGGGGTTGCAAGCTTCCAAAAATTACGAGTCTCCAGAAATCTCAGCAAATATTTTTTCACCCAAACTGGATGATACTTTCAGGTAATGATCAGTACACTAAGCCCACTTGGTTCCCCAAATTTCGTTCTTCTATGTTGAAGCGTTCGTTTCCAGTAACAGTTTGAATTTTGTCGTTTCACTCTGTTTTCTCCTATATTGATAGATGTATTTGGAACTCTAAATCAAACACGGTTTGTGCTAGCTTCTTGAAACTTGACACAGTAAAGCAGTTTCACATTCTAACTCTATGTTTTGTTTCCTTTTCATGTAGCTTTAAGCAGTGACTGACGAGAAACACCTTCATTGAAAGGGGTTGCAAGCTTCCAAAAATCACGAGTCTCCAGAAATCTCAGCAAATATTTTTTCACCCAAACTGGATGATACTTTCAGGTAATGATCAGTACACTTGGCCCACTTGGTTCTCCATATTTCGTTCTTCTATGTTGAAGCGTTCGTTTACAGTAACAGTTTCCACTCTGGCATTACACTCTGTTTTCTCCTATATTGATAGATGTATTTGGAACTCTAAATCAAACACGGTTTGTGCTAGCTTCTTGAAACTTGACACAGTAATGCAGTTTCACATTCTAACAATATGTTTTGTTTCCTTTTCATGTAGCCCTAAGCAGTGACTGGCGAGAAACACTTTCATTGAAAGGGGTTGCAAGCTTCCAAAAATTACGAGTCTCCAGAAATCTCAGCAAATATTTTTTCACCCAAGCTGCATGATACTTTCAGGTAATGATCAGTACACTAAGCCCACTTGGTTCCCCAAATTTCGTTCTTCTATGTTGAAGCGTTCGTTTCCAGTAACAGTTAGAATTTTGGCGTTTCACTCTGTTTTCTCCTATATTGATAGATGTATTTGGAACTCTAAATCAAACACGGTTTGTGCTAGCTTCTTGAAACTTAACACAGTAAAGCAGTTTCACATTCTAACTCTATGTTTTGTTTCTTTTTCATGTAGCCCTAAGCAGTGACTGGCGAGAAACACTTTCATTGAAAGGGGTTGCAAGCTTCCAAAAATTACGAGTCTCCAGAAATCTCAGCAAATATTTTTTCACCCAAACTGGATGATAGTTTCAGGTAATGATCAGTACACTAAGCCCACTTGGTTCTCCAAATTTCGTTCTTCTATGTTGAAGCGTTCGTTTCCAGTAACAGTTTCCATTCTGGCATTTCACTCTGTTTTCTCCTATATTGATAGATGTATTTGGAACTCTAAATCAAACACAGTTTGTGCTAGCTTCTTGAAACTTGACACAGTAAAGCAGTTTCACATTCTAACTCTATGTTTTGTTTCCTTTTCTTGTAGCCCTAAGCAGTGACGGGCGAGAAACACTTTCATTGAAAGGGGTTGCAAGCTTCCAAAAATTACTAGTCTCCAGAAATCTCAGCAAATATTTTTTCACCCAAACTGGATGATACTTTCAGGTAATGATCAGTACACTTGGCCCACTTGGTTCTCCATATTTCGTTCTTCTATGTTGAAGCGTTCGTTTACACTAACAGTTTCCACTCTGGCATTTCACTCTGTTTTCTCCTATATTGATAGATGTATTTGGAACTCTAAATCAAACACGGTTTGTGCTAGCTTCTTGAAACTTGACACAGTAAAGCAGTTTCACATTCTAACTCTATGTTTTGTTTCTTTTTCATGTAGCCCTAAGCAGTGACTGGCGAGAAACACTTTCATTGAAAGGGGTTGCAAGCTTCCAAAAATTACGAGTCTCCAGAAATCTCAGCAAATATTTTTTCACCCAAACTGCATGATACTTTCAGGTAATGATCAGTACACTAAGCCCACTTGGTTACCCAAATTTCGTTCTTCTATGTTGAAGCGTTCGTTTCCAGTAACAGTTTGAATTTTTGCGTTTCACTCTGTTTTCTCCTATATTGATAGATGTATTTGGAACTCTAAATCAAACACGGTTTGTGCTAGCTTCTTGAAACTTGACACAGTAAAGCAGTTTCACATTCTAACTCTATGTTTTGTTTCCTTTTCATGTAGCCCTAAGCAGTGACTGGCGAGAAACACTTTCATTGAAAGGGGTTGCAAGCTTCCAAAAATTACGAGTCTTCAGAAATCTCAGCAAATATTTTTTCACCCAAACTAGATGATACTTTCAGGTAATGATCAGAACACTAAGCCCACTTAGTTCTCCAAATTTCGTTCTTCTATGTTGAAGCGTTCGTTTCCAGTAACAGTTTCCACTCTGGCATTTCACTCTGTTTTCTCCTATATTGATAGATGTATTTGGAACTCTAAATCAAACACAGTTTGTGCTAGCTTCTTGAAACTTGACACAGTAAAGCAGTTTTACATTCTAACTCTATGTTTTGTTTCCTTTTCTTGTAGCCCTAAGCAGTGACGGGCGAGAAACACTTACATTGAAAGGGGTTGCAAGCTTCCAAAAATTACTAGTCTCCAGAAATCTCAGCAAATATTTTTTCACCCAAACTGGATGATACTTTCAGGTAATGATCAGTACACTTGGCCCACTTGGTTCTCCATATTTCGTTCTTCTATGTTGAAGCGTTCGTTTACACTAACAGTTTCCACTCTGGCATTTCACTCTGTTTTCTCCTATATTGATAGATGTATTTGGAACTCTAAATCAAACACGGTTTGTGCTAGCTTCTTGAAACTTGACACAGTAAAGCAGTTTCACATTCTAACTCTATGTTTTGTTTCTTTTTCATGTAGCCCTAAGCAGTGACTGGCGAGAAACACTTTCATTGAAAGGGGTTGCAAGCTTCCAAAAATTACGAGTCTCCAGAAATCTCAGCAAATATTTTTTCACCCAAACTGCATGATACTTTCAGGTAATGATCAGTACACTAAGCCCACTTGGTTCCCCAAATTTCGTTCTTCTATGTTGAAGCGTTCGTTTCCAGTAACAGTTTGAATTTTTGCGTTTCACTCTGTTTTCTCCTATATTGATAGATGTATTTGGAACTCTAAATCAAACACGGTTTGTGCTAGCTTCTTGAAACTTAACACAGTAAAGCAGTTTCACATTCTAACTCTATGTTTTGTTTCCTTTTCATGTAGCCCTAAGCAGTGACTGGCGAGAAACACTTTCATTGAAAGGGGTTGCAAGCTTCCATAAATTACGAGTCTTCAGAAATCTCAGCAAATATTTTTTCACCCAAACTAGATGATACTTTCAGGTAATGATCAGTACACTAAGCCCTCTTGGTTCCCCAAATTTCGTTCTTCTATGTTGAAGCGTTCGTTTCCACTAACACTTTCCACTCTGGCATTTCACTCTGTTTTCTCCTATATTGATAGATGTATTTGGAACTCTAAATCAAACACGGTTTGTGCTAGCTTCTTGAAACTTGACACAGTAAAGCAGTTTCACATTGTAACTCTATGTTTTGTTTCCTTTTCATGTAGCTTTAAGCAGTGACTGGCGAGAAACACTTTCATTGAAAGGGGTTGCAAGCTTCCAAAAATTATGAGTCTCCAGAAATCTCAGCAAATATTTTTTCACCCAAACTGGATGATACTTTCAGGTAATGATCAGTACACTAAGCCCACTTGGTTCTCCAAATTTCATTCTTCTATGTTGAAGCGTTCGTTTCCAGTAACAGTTTCCATTCTGGCATTTCACTCTGTTTTCTCCTATATTGATAGATGTATTTGGAACTCTAAATCAAACACGGTTTGTGCTAGCTTCTTGAAACTTGACACAGTAAAGCAGTTTCACATTCTAACTCTATGTTTTGTTTCCTTTTCATGTAGCTTTAAGCAGTGACTGGCGAGAAACACTTTCATTGAAAGGGGTTGCAAGCTTCCAAATATTACGAGTCTCCAGAAATCTCAGCAAATATTTTTTCACTCAAACTGGATGATACTTTCAGGTAATGATTAGTACACTAAGTCCACTTGGTTCTCCAAATTTCGTTCTTCTATGTTGAAGCGTTCATTTCTAGTAACAATTTGAATTTTGTCGTTTCACTCTGTTTTCTCCTATATTGATAGATGTATTTGGAACTCTAAATCAAACACGGTTTGTGCTAGCTTCTTGAAACTTGACACAGTAAAGCAGTTTCACATTCTAACTCTATGTTTTGTTTCCTTTTCATGTAGCCCTAAGCAGTGACTGGCGAGAAACACTTTCATTGAAAGGGGTTGCAAGCTTCCAAAAATTACGAGTTTCCAGAAATCTCAGCAAATATTTTTTCACCCAAACTGGATGATAGTTTCAGGTAATGATCAGAACACTAAGCCCACTTGGTTCTCCAAATTTCGTTCTTCTATGTTGAAGCGTTCGTTTCCAGTAACAGTTTCCATTCTGGCATTTCACTCTGTTTTCTCCTATATTGATAGATGTATTTGGAACTCTAAATCAAACACAGTTTGTGCTAGCTTCTTGAAACTTGACACAGTAAAGCAGTTTCACATTCTAACTCTATGTTTTGTTTCCTTTTCTTGTAGCCCTAAGCAGTGACGGGCGAGAAACACTTTCATTGAAAGGGGTTGCAAGCTTCCAAAAATTACTAGTCTCCAGAAATCTCAGCAAATATATTTTCACCCAAACTGGATGATACTTTCAGGTAATGATCAGTACACTTGGCCCACTTGGTTCTCCATATTTCGTTCTTCTATGTTGAAGCGTTCGTTTACACTAACAGTTTCCACTCTGGCATTTCACTCTGTTTTCTCCTATATTGATAGATGTATTTGGAACTCTAAATCAAACACGGTTTGTGCTAGCTTCTTGAAACTTGACACAGTAAAGCAGTTTCACTTTCTAACTCTATGTTTTGTTTCTTTTTCATGTAGCCCTAAGCAGTGACTGGCGAGAAACACTTTCATTGAAAGGGGTTGCAAGCTTCCAAAAATTACGAGTCTCCAGAAATCTCAGCAAATATTTTTTCACCCAAACTGCATGATACTTTCAGGTAACGATCAGTACACTAAGCCCACTTGGTTCCCCAAATTTCGTTCTTCTATGTTGAAGCGTTCGTTTCCAGTAACAGTTTGAATTTTTGCGTTTCACTCTGTTTTCTCCTATATTGATAGATGTATTTGGAACTCTAAATCAAACACGGTTTGTGCTAGCTTCTTGAAACTTGACACAGTAAAGCAGTTTCACATTGTAACTCTATGTTTTGTTTCCTTTTCATGTAGCTTTAAGCAGTGACTGGCGAGAAACACTTTCATTGAAAGGGGTTGCAAGCTTCCAAAAATTACGAGTCTCCAGAAATCTCAGCAAATGTTTTTTCACCCAAACTGGATGATACTTTCAGGTAATGATCAGTACACTAAGCCCACTTGGTTCTCCAAATTTCATTCTTCTATGTTGAAGCGTTCGTTTCCAGTAACAGTTTCCATTCTGGCATTTCACTCTGTTTTCTCCTATATTGATAGATGTATTTGGAACTCTAAATCAAACACGGTTTGTGCTAGCTTCTTGAAACTTGACACAGTAAAGCAGTTTCACATTGTAACTCTATGTTTTGTTTCCTTTTCATGTAGCTTTAAGCAGTGACTGGCGAGAAACACTTTCATTGAAAGGGGTTGCAAGCTTCCAAAAATTACGAGTCTCCAGAAATCTCAGCAAATGTTTTTTCACCCAAACTGGATGATACTTTCAGGTAATGATCAGTACACTAAGCCCACTTGGTTCTCCAAATTTCATTCTTCTATGTTGAAGCGTTCGTTTCCAGTAACAGTTTCCATTCTGGCATTTCACTCTGTTTTCTCCTATATTGATAGATGTATTTGGAACTCTAAATCAAACACGGTTTGTGCTAGCTTCTTGAAACTTGACACAGTAATGCAGTTTCACATTCTAACAATATGTTTTGTTTCCTTTTCATGTAGCCCTAAGCAGTGACTGGCGAGAAACACTTTCATTGAAAGGGGTTGCAAGCTTCCAAAAATTACGAGTCTCCAGAAATCTCAGCAAATATTTTTTCACCCAAGCTGCATGATACTTTCAGGTAATGATCAGTACACTAAGCCCACTTGGTTCCCCAAATTTCGTTCTTCTATGTTGAAGCGTTCGTTTCCAGTAACAGTTAGAATTTTGGCGTTTCACTCTGTTTTCTCCTATATTGATAGATGTATTTGGAACTCTAAATCAAACACGGTTTGTGCTAGCTTCTTGAAACTTAACACAGTAAAGCAGTTTCACATTCTAACTCTATGTTTTGTTTCTTTTTCATGTAGCCCTAAGCAGTGACTGGCGAGAAACACTTTCATTGAAAGGGGTTGCAAGCTTCCAAAAATTACGAGTCTCCAGAAATCTCAGCAAATATTTTTTCACCCAAACTGGATGATAGTTTCAGGTAATGATCAGAACACTAAGCCCACTTGGTTCTCCAAATTTCGTTCTTCTATGTTGAAGCGTTCGTTTCCAGTAACAGTTTCCATTCTGGCATTTCACTCTGTTTTCTCCTATATTGATAGATGTATTTGGAACTCTAAATCAAACACAGTTTGTGCTAGCTTCTTGAAACTTGACACAGTAAAGCAGTTTCACATTCTAACTCTATGTTTTGTTTCCTTTTCTTGTAGCCCTAAGCAGTGACGGGCGAGAAACACTTTCATTGAAAGGGGTTGCAAGCTTCCAAAAATTACTAGTCTCCAGAAATCTCAGCAAATATTTTTTCACCCAAACTGGATGATACTTTCAGGTAATGATCAGTACACTTGGCCCACTTGGTTCTCCATATTTCGTTCTTCTATGTTGAAGCGTTCGTTTACACTAACAGTTTCCACTCTGGCATTTCACTCTGTTTTCTCCTATATTGATAGATGTATTTGGAACTCTAAATCAAACACGGTTTGTGCTAGCTTCTTGAAACTTGACACAGTAAAGCAGTTTCACATTCTAACTCTATGTTTTGTTTCTTTTTCATGTAGCCCTAAGCAGTGACTGGCGAGAAACACTTTCATTGAAAGGGGTTGCAAGCTTCCAAAAATTACGAGTCTCCAGAAATCTCAGCAAATATTTTTTCACCCAAACTGCATGATACTTTCAGGTAATGATCAGTACACTAAGCCCACTTGGTTACCCAAATTTCGTTCTTCTATGTTGAAGCGTTCGTTTCCAGTAACAGTTTGAATTTTTGCGTTTCACTCTGTTTTCTCCTATATTGATAGATGTATTTGGAACTCTAAATCAAACACGGTTTGTGCTAGCTTCTTGAAACTTGACACAGTAAAGCAGTTTCACATTCTAACTCTATGTTTTGTTTCCTTTTCATGTAGCCCTAAGCAGTGACTGGCGAGAAACACTTTCATTGAAAGGGGTTGCAAGCTTCCAAAAATTACGAGTCTTCAGAAATCTCAGCAAATATTTTTTCACCCAAACTAGATGATACTTTCAGGTAATGATCAGAACACTAAGCCCACTTAGTTCTCCAAATTTCGTTCTTCTATGTTGAAGCGTTCGTTTCCAGTAACAGTTTCCACTCTGGCATTTCACTCTGTTTTCTCCTATATTGATAGATGTATTTGGAACTCTAAATCAAACACAGTTTGTGCTAGCTTCTTGAAACTTGACACAGTAAAGCAGTTTTACATTCTAACTCTATGTTTTGTTTCCTTTTCTTGTAGCCCTAAGCAGTGACGGGCGAGAAACACTTACATTGAAAGGGGTTGCAAGCTTCCAAAAATTACTAGTCTCCAGAAATCTCAGCAAATATTTTTTCACCCAAACTGGATGATACTTTCAGGTAATGATCAGTACACTTGGCCCACTTGGTTCTCCATATTTCGTTCTTCTATGTTGAAGCGTTCGTTTACACTAACAGTTTCCACTCTGGCATTTCACTCTGTTTTCTCCTATATTGATAGATGTATTTGGAACTCTAAATCAAACACGGTTTGTGCTAGCTTCTTGAAACTTGACACAGTAAAGCAGTTTCACATTCTAACTCTATGTTTTGTTTCTTTTTCATGTAGCCCTAAGCAGTGACTGGCGAGAAACACTTTCATTGAAAGGGGTTGCAAGCTTCCAAAAATTACGAGTCTCCAGAAATCTCAGCAAATATTTTTTCACCCAAACTGCATGATACTTTCAGGTAATGATCAGTACACTAAGCCCACTTGGTTCCCCAAATTTCGTTCTTCTATGTTGAAGCGTTCGTTTCCAGTAACAGTTTGAATTTTTGCGTTTCACTCTGTTTTCTCCTATATTGATAGATGTATTTGGAACTCTAAATCAAACACGGTTTGTGCTAGCTTCTTGAAACTTAACACAGTAAAGCAGTTTCACATTCTAACTCTATGTTTTGTTTCCTTTTCATGTAGCCCTAAGCAGTGACTGGCGAGAAACACTTTCATTGAAAGGGGTTGCAAGCTTCCATAAATTACGAGTCTTCAGAAATCTCAGCAAATATTTTTTCACCCAAACTAGATGATACTTTCAGGTAATGATCAGTACACTAAGCCCTCTTGGTTCCCCAAATTTCGTTCTTCTATGTTGAAGCGTTCGTTTCCACTAACACTTTCCACTCTGGCATTTCACTCTGTTTTCTCCTATATTGATAGATGTATTTGGAACTCTAAATCAAACACGGTTTGTGCTAGCTTCTTGAAACTTGACACAGTAAAGCAGTTTCACATTGTAACTCTATGTTTTGTTTCCTTTTCATGTAGCTTTAAGCAGTGACTGGCGAGAAACACTTTCATTGAAAGGGGTTGCAAGCTTCCAAAAATTATGAGTCTCCAGAAATCTCAGCAAATATTTTTTCACCCAAACTGGATGATACTTTCAGGTAATGATCAGTACACTAAGCCCACTTGGTTCTCCAAATTTCATTCTTCTATGTTGAAGCGTTCGTTTCCAGTAACAGTTTCCATTCTGGCATTTCACTCTGTTTTCTCCTATATTGATAGATGTATTTGGAACTCTAAATCAAACACGGTTTGTGCTAGCTTCTTGAAACTTGACACAGTAAAGCAGTTTCACATTCTAACTCTATGTTTTGTTTCCTTTTCATGTAGCTTTAAGCAGTGACTGGCGAGAAACACTTTCATTGAAAGGGGTTGCAAGCTTCCAAATATTACGAGTCTCCAGAAATCTCAGCAAATATTTTTTCACTCAAACTGGATGATACTTTCAGGTAATGATTAGTACACTAAGTCCACTTGGTTCTCCAAATTTCGTTCTTCTATGTTGAAGCGTTCATTTCTAGTAACAATTTGAATTTTGTCGTTTCACTCTGTTTTCTCCTATATTGATAGATGTATTTGGAACTCTAAATCAAACACGGTTTGTGCTAGCTTCTTGAAACTTGACACAGTAAAGCAGTTTCACATTCTAACTCTATGTTTTGTTTCCTTTTCATGTAGCCCTAAGCAGTGACTGGCGAGAAACACTTTCATTGAAAGGGGTTGCAAGCTTCCAAAAATTACGAGTTTCCAGAAATCTCAGCAAATATTTTTTCACCCAAACTGGATGATAGTTTCAGGTAATGATCAGAACACTAAGCCCACTTGGTTCTCCAAATTTCGTTCTTCTATGTTGAAGCGTTCGTTTCCAGTAACAGTTTCCATTCTGGCATTTCACTCTGTTTTCTCCTATATTGATAGATGTATTTGGAACTCTAAATCAAACACAGTTTGTGCTAGCTTCTTGAAACTTGACACAGTAAAGCAGTTTCACATTCTAACTCTATGTTTTGTTTCCTTTTCTTGTAGCCCTAAGCAGTGACGGGCGAGAAACACTTTCATTGAAAGGGGTTGCAAGCTTCCAAAAATTACTAGTCTCCAGAAATCTCAGCAAATATATTTTCACCCAAACTGGATGATACTTTCAGGTAATGATCAGTACACTTGGCCCACTTGGTTCTCCATATTTCGTTCTTCTATGTTGAAGCGTTCGTTTACACTAACAGTTTCCACTCTGGCATTTCACTCTGTTTTCTCCTATATTGATAGATGTATTTGGAACTCTAAATCAAACACGGTTTGTGCTAGCTTCTTGAAACTTGACACAGTAAAGCAGTTTCACTTTCTAACTCTATGTTTTGTTTCTTTTTCATGTAGCCCTAAGCAGTGACTGGCGAGAAACACTTTCATTGAAAGGGGTTGCAAGCTTCCAAAAATTACGAGTCTCCAGAAATCTCAGCAAATATTTTTTCACCCAAACTGCATGATACTTTCAGGTAACGATCAGTACACTAAGCCCACTTGGTTCCCCAAATTTCGTTCTTCTATGTTGAAGCGTTCGTTTCCAGTAACAGTTTGAATTTTTGCGTTTCACTCTGTTTTCTCCTATATTGATAGATGTATTTGGAACTCTAAATCAAACACGGTTTGTGCTAGCTTCTTGAAACTTGACACAGTAAAGCAGTTTCACATTGTAACTCTATGTTTTGTTTCCTTTTCATGTAGCTTTAAGCAGTGACTGGCGAGAAACACTTTCATTGAAAGGGGTTGCAAGCTTCCAAAAATTACGAGTCTCCAGAAATCTCAGCAAATGTTTTTTCACCCAAACTGGATGATACTTTCAGGTAATGATCAGTACACTAAGCCCACTTGGTTCTCCAAATTTCATTCTTCTATGTTGAAGCGTTCGTTTCCAGTAACAGTTTCCATTCTGGCATTTCACTCTGTTTTCTCCTATATTGATAGATGTATTTGGAACTCTAAATCAAACACGGTTTGTGCTAGCTTCTTGAAACTTGACACAGTAAAGCAGTTTCACATTGTAACTCTATGTTTTGTTTCCTTTTCATGTAGCTTTAAGCAGTGACTGGCGAGAAACACTTTCATTGAAAGGGGTTGCAAGCTTCCAAAAATTACGAGTCTCCAGAAATCTCAGCAAATGTTTTTTCACCCAAACTGGATGATACTTTCAGGTAATGATCAGTACACTAAGCCCACTTGGTTCTCCAAATTTCATTCTTCTATGTTGAAGCGTTCGTTTCCAGTAACAGTTTCCATTCTGGCATTTCACTCTGTTTTCTCCTATATTGATAGATGTATTTGGAACTCTAAATCAAACACGGTTTGTGCTAGCTTCTTGAAACTTGACACAGTAAAGCAGTTTCACATTCTAACTCTATGTTTTGTTTCCTTTTCATGTAGCCCTAAGCAGTGACTGGCGAGAAACACTTTCATTGAAAGGGGTTGCAAGCTTCCAAAAATTACGAGTCTCCAGAAATCTCAGCAAATATTTTTTCACCCAAGCTGCATGATACTTTCAGGTAATGATCAGTACACTAAGCCCACTTGGTTCCCCAAATTTCGTTCTTCTATGTTGAAGCGTTCGTTTCCAGTAACAGTTAGAATTTTGGCGTTTCACTCTGTTTTCTCCTATATTGATAGATGTATTTGGAACTCTAAATCAAACACGGTTTGTGCTAGCTTCTTGAAACTTGACACAGTAAAGCAGTTTCACATTCTAACTCTAAGTTTTGTTTCCTTTTCATGTAGCCCTAAGCAGTGACTGGCGAGAAACACTTTCATTGAAAGGGGTTGCAAGCTTCCAAAAATTACGAGTCTCCAGAAATCTCAGCAAATATTTTTTCACCCAAGCTGCATGATACTTTCAGGTAATGATCAGTACACTAAGCCCACTTGGTTCCCCAAATTTCGTTCTTCTATGTTGAAGCGTTCGTTTACACTAACAGTTTCCATTCTGGCATTTCACTCTGTTTTCTCCTATATTGATAGATGTATTTGGAACTCTAAATCAAACACGGTTTGTGCTAGCTTCTTGAAACTTGACACAGTAAAGCAGTTTCACATTCTAACTCTATGTTTTGTTTCTTTTTCATGTAGCCCTAAGCAGTGACTGGCGAGAAACACTTTCATTGAAAGGGGTTGCAAGCTTCCAAAAATTACGAGTCTCCAGAAATCGCAGCAAATATTTTTTCACCCAAACTGCATGATACTTTCAGGTAATGATCAGTACACTAAGCCCACTTGGTTCCCCAAATTTCGTTCTTCTATGTTGAAGTGTTCGTTTCCAGTAACAGTTTGAATTTTTGCGTTTCACTCTGTTTTCTCCTATATTGATAGATGTATTTGGAACTCTAAATCAAACACGGTTTGTGCTAGCTTCTTGAAACTTGACACAGTAAAGCAGTTTCACATTCTAACTCTATGTTTTGTTTCCTTTTCATGTAGCCCTAAGCAGTGACTGGCGAGAAACACTTTCATTGAAAGGGGTTGCAAGCTTCCAAAAATTACGAGTCTTCAGAAATCTCAGCAAATATTTTTTCACCCAAACTAGATGATACTTTCAGGTAATGATCAGTACACTAAGCCCTCTTGGTTCCCCAAATTTCGTTCTTCTATGTTGAAGCGTTCGTTTCCACTAACAGTTTCCACTCTGGCATTTCACTCTGTTTTCTCCTATATTGATAGATGTATTTGGAACTCTAAATCAAACACGGTTTGTGCTAGCTTCTTGAAACTTGACACAGTAAAGCAGTTTCACATTGTAACTCTATGTTTTGTTTCCTTTTCATGTAGCTTTAAGCAGTGACTGGCGAGAAACACTTTCATTGAAAGGGGTTGCAAGCTTCCAAAAATTACGAGTCTCCAGAAATCTCAGCAAATATTTTTTCACCCAAACTGGATGATACTTTCAGGTAATGATCAGTACACTAAGCCCACTTGGTTCTCCAAATTTCATTCTTCTATGTTGAAGCGTTCGTTTCCAGTAACAGTTTCCACTCTGGCATTTCACTCTGTTTTCTCCTATATTGATAGATGTATTTGGAACTCTAAATCAAACACGGTTTGTGCTAGCTTCTTGAAACTTGACACAGTAAAGCAGTTTCACATTCTAACTCTATGTTTTGTTTCCTTTTCATGTAGCCCTAAGCAGTGACTGGCGAGAAACACTTTCATTGAAAGGGGTTGCAAGCTTCCAAAAATTACGAGTCTCCAGAAATCTCAGCAAATATTTTTTCACCCAAACTGGATGATACTTTCAGGTAATGATCAGTACACTAAGCCCACTTGGTTCCCCAAATTTCGTTCTTCTATGTTGAAGCGTTCGTTTCCAGTAACAGTTTGAATTTTGTCGTTTCACTCTGTTTTCTCCTATATTGATAGATGTATTTGGAACTCTAAATCAAACACGGTTTGTGCTAGCTTCTTGAAACTTGACACAGTAAAGCAGTTTCACATTCTAACTCTATGTTTTGTTTCCTTTTCATGTAGCTTTAAGCAGTGACTGGCGAGAAACACCTTCATTGAAAGGGGTTGCAAGCTTCCAAAAATCACGAGTCTCCAGAAATCTCAGCAAATATTTTTTCACCCAAACTGGATGATACTTTCAGGTAATGATCAGTACACTTGGCCCACTTGGTTCTCCATATTTCGTTCTTCTATGTTGAAGCGTTCGTTTACAGTAACAGTTTCCACTCTGGCATTACACTCTGTTTTCTCCTATATTGATAGATGTATTTGGAACTCTAAATCAAACACGGTTTGTGCTAGCTTCTTGAAACTTGACACAGTAATGCAGTTTCACATTCTAACAATATGTTTTGTTTCCTTTTCATGTAGCCCTAAGCAGTGACTGGCGAGAAACACTTTCATTGAAAGGGGTTGCAAGCTTCCAAAAATTACGAGTCTCCAGAAATCTCAGCAAATATTTTTTCACCCAAGCTGCATGATACTTTCAGGTAATGATCAGTACACTAAGCCCACTTGGTTCCCCAAATTTCGTTCTTCTATGTTGAAGCGTTCGTTTCCAGTAACAGTTAGAATTTTGGCGTTTCACTCTGTTTTCTCCTATATTGATAGATGTATTTGGAACTCTAAATCAAACACGGTTTGTGCTAGCTTCTTGAAACTTAACACAGTAAAGCAGTTTCACATTCTAACTCTATGTTTTGTTTCTTTTTCATGTAGCCCTAAGCAGTGACTGGCGAGAAACACTTTCATTGAAAGGGGTTGCAAGCTTCCAAAAATTACGAGTCTCCAGAAATCTCAGCAAATATTTTTTCACCCAAACTGGATGATAGTTTCAGGTAATGATCAGAACACTAAGCCCACTTGGTTCTCCAAATTTCGTTCTTCTATGTTGAAGCGTTCGTTTCCAGTAACAGTTTCCATTCTGGCATTTCACTCTGTTTTCTCCTATATTGATAGATGTATTTGGAACTCTAAATCAAACACAGTTTGTGCTAGCTTCTTGAAACTTGACACAGTAAAGCAGTTTCACATTCTAACTCTATGTTTTGTTTCCTTTTCTTGTAGCCCTAAGCAGTGACGGGCGAGAAACACTTTCATTGAAAGGGGTTGCAAGCTTCCAAAAATTACTAGTCTCCAGAAATCTCAGCAAATATTTTTTCACCCAAACTGGATGATACTTTCAGGTAATGATCAGTACACTTGGCCCACTTGGTTCTCCATATTTCGTTCTTCTATGTTGAAGCGTTCGTTTACACTAACAGTTTCCACTCTGGCATTTCACTCTGTTTTCTCCTATATTGATAGATGTATTTGGAACTCTAAATCAAACACGGTTTGTGCTAGCTTCTTGAAACTTGACACAGTAAAGCAGTTTCACATTCTAACTCTATGTTTTGTTTCTTTTTCATGTAGCCCTAAGCAGTGACTGGCGAGAAACACTTTCATTGAAAGGGGTTGCAAGCTTCCAAAAATTACGAGTCTCCAGAAATCTCAGCAAATATTTTTTCACCCAAACTGCATGATACTTTCAGGTAATGATCAGTACACTAAGCCCACTTGGTTCCCCAAATTTCGTTCTTCTATGTTGAAGCGTTCGTTTCCAGTAACAGTTTGAATTTTTGCGTTTCACTCTGTTTTCTCCTATATTGATAGATGTATTTGGAACTCTAAATCAAACACGGTTTGTGCTAGCTTCTTGAAACTTGACACAGTAAAGCAGTTTCACATTCTAACTCTATGTTTTGTTTCCTTTTCATGTAGCCCTAAGCAGTGACTGGCGAGAAACACTTTCATTGAAAGGGGTTGCAAGCTTCCAAAAATTACGAGTCTTCAGAAATCTCAGCAAATATTTTTTCACCCAAACTAGATGATACTTTCAGGTAATGATCAGAACACTAAGCCCACTTAGTTCTCCAAATTTCGTTCTTCTATGTTGAAGCGTTCGTTTCCAGTAACAGTTTCCACTCTGGCATTTCACTCTGTTTTCTCCTATATTGATAGATGTATTTGGAACTCTAAATCAAACACAGTTTGTGCTAGCTTCTTGAAACTTGACACAGTAAAGCAGTTTTACATTCTAACTCTATGTTTTGTTTCCTTTTCTTGTAGCCCTAAGCAGTGACGGGCGAGAAACACTTACATTGAAAGGGGTTGCAAGCTTCCAAAAATTACTAGTCTCCAGAAATCTCAGCAAATATTTTTTCACCCAAACTGGATGATACTTTCAGGTAATGATCAGTACACTTGGCCCACTTGGTTCTCCATATTTCGTTCTTCTATGTTGAAGCGTTCGTTTACACTAACAGTTTCCACTCTGGCATTTCACTCTGTTTTCTCCTATATTGATAGATGTATTTGGAACTCTAAATCAAACACGGTTTGTGCTAGCTTCTTGAAACTTGACACAGTAAAGCAGTTTCACATTCTAACTCTATGTTTTGTTTCTTTTTCATGTAGCCCTAAGCAGTGACTGGCGAGAAACACTTTCATTGAAAGGGGTTGCAAGCTTCCAAAAATTACGAGTCTCCAGAAATCTCAGCAAATATTTTTTCACCCAAACTGCATGATACTTTCAGGTAATGATCAGTACACTAAGCCCACTTGGTTCCCCAAATTTCGTTCTTCTATGTTGAAGCGTTCGTTTCCAGTAACAGTTTGAATTTTTGCGTTTCACTCTGTTTTCTCCTATATTGATAGATGTATTTGGAACTCTAAATCAAACACGGTTTGTGCTAGCTTCTTGAAACTTAACACAGTAAAGCAGTTTCACATTCTAACTCTATGTTTTGTTTCCTTTTCATGTAGCCCTAAGCAGTGACTGGCGAGAAACACTTTCATTGAAAGGGGTTGCAAGCTTCCAAAAATTACGAGTCTTCAGAAATCTCAGCAAATATTTTTTCACCCAAACTAGATGATACTTTCAGGTAATGATCAGTACACTAAGCCCTCTTGGTTCCCCAAATTTCGTTTTTCTATGTTGAAGCGTTCGTTTCCACTAACACTTTCCACTCTGGCATTTCACTCTGTTTTCTCCTATATTGATAGATGTATTTGGAACTCTAAATCAAACACGGTTTGTGCTAGCTTCTTGAAACTTGACACAGTAAAGCAGTTTCACATTGTAACTCTATGTTTTGTTTCCTTTTCATGTAGCTTTAAGCAGTGACTGGCGAGAAACACTTTCATTGAAAGGGGTTGCAAGCTTCCAAAAATTACGAGTCTCCAGAAATCTCAGCAAATATTTTTTCACCCAAACTGGATGATACTTTCAGGTAATGATCAGTACACTAAGCCCACTTGGTTCTCCAAATTTCATTCTTCTATGTTGAAGCGTTCGTTTCCAGTAACAGTTTCCATTCTGGCATTTCACTCTGTTTTCTCCTATATTGATAGATGTATTTGGAACTCTAAATCAAACACGGTTTGTGCTAGCTTCTTGAAACTTGACACAGTAAAGCAGTTTCACATTCTAACTCTATGTTTTGTTTCCTTTTCATGTAGCTTTAAGCAGTGACTGGCGAGAAACACTTTCATTGAAAGGGGTTGCAAGCTTCCAAATATTACGAGTCTCCAGAAATCTCAGCAAATATTTTTTCACTCAAACTGGATGATACTTTCAGGTAATGATTAGTACACTAAGTCCACTTGGTTCTCCAAATTTCGTTCTTCTATGTTGAAGCGTTCATTTCTAGTAACAATTTGAATTTTGTCGTTTCACTCTGTTTTCTCCTATATTGATAGATGTATTTGGAACTCTAAATCAAACACGGTTTGTGCTAGCTTCTTGAAACTTGACACAGTAAAGCAGTTTCACATTCTAACTCTATGTTTTGTTTCCTTTTCATGTAGCCCTAAGCAGTGACTGGCGAGAAACACTTTCATTGAAAGGGGTTGCAAGCTTCCAAAAATTACGAGTTTCCAGAAATCTCAGCAAATATTTTTTCACCCAAACTGGATGATAGTTTCAGGTAATGATCAGAACACTAAGCCCACTTGGTTCTCCAAATTTCGTTCTTCTATGTTGAAGCGTTCGTTTCCAGTAACAGTTTCCATTCTGGCATTTCACTCTGTTTTCTCCTATATTGATAGATGTATTTGGAACTCTAAATCAAACACAGTTTGTGCTAGCTTCTTGAAACTTGACACAGTAAAGCAGTTTCACATTCTAACTCTATGTTTTGTTTCCTTTTCTTGTAGCCCTAAGCAGTGACGGGCGAGAAACACTTTCATTGAAAGGGGTTGCAAGCTTCCAAAAATTACTAGTCTCCAGAAATCTCAGCAAATATATTTTCACCCAAACTGGATGATACTTTCAGGTAATGATCAGTACACTTGGCCCACTTGGTTCTCCATATTTCGTTCTTCTATGTTGAAGCGTTCGTTTACACTAACAGTTTCCACTCTGGCATTTCACTCTGTTTTCTCCTATATTGATAGATGTATTTGGAACTCTAAATCAAACACGGTTTGTGCTAGCTTCTTGAAACTTGACACAGTAAAGCAGTTTCACTTTCTAACTCTATGTTTTGTTTCTTTTTCATGTAGCCCTAAGCAGTGACTGGCGAGAAACACTTTCATTGAAAGGGGTTGCAAGCTTCCAAAAATTACGAGTCTCCAGAAATCTCAGCAAATATTTTTTCACCCAAACTGCATGATACTTTCAGGTAACGATCAGTACACTAAGCCCACTTGGTTCCCCAAATTTCGTTCTTCTATGTTGAAGCGTTCGTTTCCAGTAACAGTTTGAATTTTTGCGTTTCACTCTGTTTTCTCCTATATTGATAGATGTATTTGGAACTCTAAATCAAACACGGTTTGTGCTAGCTTCTTGAAACTTGACACAGTAAAGCAGTTTCACATTGTAACTCTATGTTTTGTTTCCTTTTCATGTAGCTTTAAGCAGTGACTGGCGAGAAACACTTTCATTGAAAGGGGTTGCAAGCTTCCAAAAATTACGAGTCTCCAGAAATCTCAGCAAATGTTTTTTCACCCAAACTGGATGATACTTTCAGGTAATGATCAGTACACTAAGCCCACTTGGTTCTCCAAATTTCATTCTTCTATGTTGAAGCGTTCGTTTCCAGTAACAGTTTCCATTCTGGCATTTCACTCTGTTTTCTCCTATATTGATAGATGTATTTGGAACTCTAAATCAAACACGGTTTGTGCTAGCTTCTTGAAACTTGACACAGTAAAGCAGTTTCACATTGTAACTCTATGTTTTGTTTCCTTTTCATGTAGCTTTAAGCAGTGACTGGCGAGAAACACTTTCATTGAAAGGGGTTGCAAGCTTCCAAAAATTACGAGTCTCCAGAAATCTCAGCAAATGTTTTTTCACCCAAACTGGATGATACTTTCAGGTAATGATCAGTACACTAAGCCCACTTGGTTCTCCAAATTTCATTCTTCTATGTTGAAGCGTTCGTTTCCAGTAACAGTTTCCATTCTGGCATTTCACTCTGTTTTCTCCTATATTGATAGATGTATTTGGAACTCTAAATCAAACACGGTTTGTGCTAGCTTCTTGAAACTTGACACAGTAAAGCAGTTTCACATTCTAACTCTATGTTTTGTTTCCTTTTCATGTAGCCCTAAGCAGTGACTGGCGAGAAACACTTTCATTGAAAGGGGTTGCAAGCTTCCAAAAATTACGAGTCTCCAGAAATCTCAGCAAATATTTTTTCACCCAAGCTGCATGATACTTTCAGGTAATGATCAGTACACTAAGCCCACTTGGTTCCCCAAATTTCGTTCTTCTATGTTGAAGCGTTCGTTTCCAGTAACAGTTAGAATTTTGGCGTTTCACTCTGTTTTCTCCTATATTGATAGATGTATTTGGAACTCTAAATCAAACACGGTTTGTGCTAGCTTCTTGAAACTTGACACAGTAAAGCAGTTTCACATTCTAACTCTAAGTTTTGTTTCCTTTTCATGTAGCCCTAAGCAGTGACTGGCGAGAAACACTTTCATTGAAAGGGGTTGCAAGCTTCCAAAAATTACGAGTCTCCAGAAATCTCAGCAAATATTTTTTCACCCAAACTGGATGATAGTTTCAGGTAATGATCAGAACACTAAGCCCACTTGGTTCTCCATATTTCGTTCTTCTATGTTGAAGCATTCGTTTCCAGTAACAGTTTCCATTCTGGCATTTCACTCTGTTTTCTCCTATATTGATAGATGTATTTGGAACTCTAAATCAAACACGGTTTGTGCTAGCTTCTTGAAACTTGACACAGTAAAGCAGTTTCACATTCTAACTCTATGTTTTGTTTCTTTTTCATGTAGCCCTAAGCAGTGACTGGCGAGAAACACTTTCATTGAAAGGGGTTGCAAGCTTCCAAAAATTACGAGTCTCCAGAAATCTCAGCAAATATTTTTTCACCCAAACTGCATGATACTTGCAGGTAATGATCAGTACACTAAGCCCACTTGGTTCCCCAAATTTCGTTCTTCTATGTTGAAGCGTTCGTTTCCAGTAACAGTTTGAATTTTTGCGTTTCACTCTGTTTTCTCCTATATTGATAGATGTATTTGGAACTCTAAATCAAACACGGTTTGTGCTAGCTTCTTGAAACTTGACACAGTAAAGCAGTTTCACATTGTAACTCTATGTTTTGTTTCCTTTTCATGTAGCTTTAAGCAGTGACTGGCGAGAAACACTTTCATTGAAAGGGGTTGCAAGCTTCCAAAAATTACGAGTCTCCAGAAATCTCAGCAAATGTTTTTTCACCCAAACTGGATGATACTTTCAGGTAATGATCAGTACACTAAGCCCTCTTGGTTCCCCAAATTTCGTTCTTCTATGTTGAAGCGTTCGTTTCCACTAACACTTTCCACTCTGGCATTTCACTCTGTTTTCTCCTATATTGATAGATGTATTTGGAACTCTAAATCAAACACGGTTTGTGCTAGCTTCTTGAAACTTGACACAGTAAAGCAGTTTCACATTGTAACTCTATGTTTTGTTTCCTTTTCATGTAGCTTTAAGCAGTGACTGGCGAGAAACACTTTCATTGAAAGGGGTTGCAAGCTTCCAAAAATTACGAGTCTCCAGAAATCTCAGCAAATATTTTTTCACCCAAACTGGATGATACTTTCAGGTAATGATCAGTACACTAAGCCCACTTGGTTCTCCAAATTTCATTCTTCTATGTTGAAGCGTTCGTTTCCAGTAACAGTTTCCATTCTGGCATTTCACTCTGTTTTCTCCTATATTGATAGATGTATTTGGAACTCTAAATCAAACACGGTTTGTGCTAGCTTCTTGAAACTTGACACAGTAAAGCAGTTTCACATTCTAACTCTATGTTTTGTTTCCTTTTCATGTAGCTTTAAGCAGTGACTGGCGAGAAACACTTTCATTGAAAGGGGTTGCAAGCTTCCAAATATTACGAGTCTCCAGAAATCTCAGCAAATATTTTTTCACTCAAACTGGATGATACTTTCAGGTAATGATTAGTACACTAAGTCCACTTGGTTCTCCAAATTTCGTTCTTCTATGTTGAAGCGTTCATTTCTAGTAACAATTTGAATTTTGTCGTTTCACTCTGTTTTCTCCTATATTGATAGATGTATTTGGAACTCTAAATCAAACACGGTTTGTGCTAGCTTCTTGAAACTTGACACAGTAAAGCAGTTTCACATTCTAACTCTATGTTTTGTTTCCTTTTCATGTAGCCCTAAGCAGTGACTGGCGAGAAACACTTTCATTGAAAGGGGTTGCAAGCTTCCAAAAATTACGAGTTTCCAGAAATCTCAGCAAATATTTTTTCACCCAAACTGGATGATAGTTTCAGGTAATGATCAGAACACTAAGCCCACTTGGTTCTCCAAATTTCGTTCTTCTATGTTGAAGCGTTCGTTTCCAGTAACAGTTTCCATTCTGGCATTTCACTCTGTTTTCTCCTATATTGATAGATGTATTTGGAACTCTAAATCAAACACAGTTTGTGCTAGCTTCTTGAAACTTGACACAGTAAAGCAGTTTCACATTCTAACTCTATGTTTTGTTTCCTTTTCTTGTAGCCCTAAGCAGTGACGGGCGAGAAACACTTTCATTGAAAGGGGTTGCAAGCTTCCAAAAATTACTAGTCTCCAGAAATCTCAGCAAATATATTTTCACCCAAACTGGATGATACTTTCAGGTAATGATCAGTACACTTGGCCCACTTGGTTCTCCATATTTCGTTCTTCTATGTTGAAGCGTTCGTTTACACTAACAGTTTCCACTCTGGCATTTCACTCTGTTTTCTCCTATATTGATAGATGTATTTGGAACTCTAAATCAAACACGGTTTGTGCTAGCTTCTTGAAACTTGACACAGTAAAGCAGTTTCACTTTCTAACTCTATGTTTTGTTTCTTTTTCATGTAGCCCTAAGCAGTGACTGGCGAGAAACACTTTCATTGAAAGGGGTTGCAAGCTTCCAAAAATTACGAGTCTCCAGAAATCTCAGCAAATATTTTTTCACCCAAACTGCATGATACTTTCAGGTAACGATCAGTACACTAAGCCCACTTGGTTCCCCAAATTTTGTTCTTCTATGTTGAAGCGTTCGTTTCCAGTAACAGTTTGAATTTTTGCGTTTCACTCTGTTTTCTCCTATATTGATAGATGTATTTGGAACTCTAAATCAAACACGGTTTGTGCTAGCTTCTTGAAACTTGACACAGTAAAGCAGTTTCACATTGTAACTCTATGTTTTGTTTCCTTTTCATGTAGCTTTAAGCAGTGACTGGCGAGAAACACTTTCATTGAAAGGGGTTGCAAGCTTCCAAAAATTACGAGTCTCCAGAAATCTCAGCAAATGTTTTTTCACCCAAACTGGATGATACTTTCAGGTAATGATCAGTACACTAAGCCCACTTGGTTCTCCAAATTTCATTCTTCTATGTTGAAGCGTTCGTTTCCAGTAACAGTTTCCATTCTGGCATTTCACTCTGTTTTCTCCTATATTGATAGATGTATTTGGAACTCTAAATCAAACACGGTTTGTGCTAGCTTCTTGAAACTTGACACAGTAAAGCAGTTTCACATTGTAACTCTATGTTTTGTTTCCTTTTCATGTAGCTTTAAGCAGTGACTGGCGAGAAACACTTTCATTGAAAGGGGTTGCAAGCTTCCAAAAATTACGAGTCTCCAGAAATCTCAGCAAATGTTTTTTCACCCAAACTGGATGATACTTTCAGGTAATGATCAGTACACTAAGCCCACTTGGTTCTCCAAATTTCATTCTTCTATGTTGAAGCGTTCGTTTCCAGTAACAGTTTCCATTCTGGCATTTCACTCTGTTTTCTCCTATATTGATAGATGTATTTGGAACTCTAAATCAAACACGGTTTGTGCTAGCTTCTTGAAACTTGACACAGTAAAGCAGTTTCACATTCTAACTCTATGTTTTGTTTCCTTTTCATGTAGCCCTAAGCAGTGACTGGCGAGAAACACTTTCATTGAAAGGGGTTGCAAGCTTCCAAAAATTACGAGTCTCCAGAAATCTCAGCAAATATTTTTTCACCCAAGCTGCATGATACTTTCAGGTAATGATCAGTACACTAAGCCCACTTGGTTCCCCAAATTTCGTTCTTCTATGTTGAAGCGTTCGTTTCCAGTAACAGTTAGAATTTTGGCGTTTCACTCTGTTTTCTCCTATATTGATAGATGTATTTGGAACTCTAAATCAAACACGGTTTGTGCTAGCTTCTTGAAACTTGACACAGTAAAGCAGTTTCACATTCTAACTCTAAGTTTTGTTTCCTTTTCATGTAGCCCTAAGCAGTGACTGGCGAGAAACACTTTCATTGAAAGGGGTTGCAAGCTTCCAAAAATTACGAGTCTCCAGAAATCTCAGCAAATATTTTTTCACCCAAACTGGATGATAGTTTCAGGTAATGATCAGAACACTAAGCCCACTTGGTTCTCCATATTTCGTTCTTCTATGTTGAAGCATTCGTTTCCAGTAACAGTTTCCATTCTGGCATTTCACTCTGTTTTCTCCTATATTGATAGATGTATTTGGAACTCTAAATCAAACACGGTTTGTGCTAGCTTCTTGAAACTTGACACAGTAAAGCAGTTTCACATTCTAACTCTATGTTTTGTTTCTTTTTCATGTAGCCCTAAGCAGTGACTGGCGAGAAACACTTTCATTGAAAGGGGTTGCAAGCTTCCAAAAATTACGAGTCTCCAGAAATCTCAGCAAATATTTTTTCACCCAAACTGCATGATACTTGCAGGTAATGATCAGTACACTAAGCCCACTTGGTTCCCCAAATTTCGTTCTTCTATGTTGAAGCGTTCGTTTCCAGTAACAGTTTGAATTTTTGCCTTTCACTCTGTTTTCTCCTATATTGATAGATGTATTTGGAACTCTAAATCAAACACGGTTTGTGCTAGCTTCTTGAAACTTGACACAGTAAAGCAGTTTCACATTGTAACTCTATGTTTTGTTTCCTTTTCATGTAGCTTTAAGCAGTGACTGGCGAGAAACACTTTCATTGAAAGGGGTTGCAAGCTTCCAAAAATTACGAGTCTCCAGAAATCTCAGCAAATGTTTTTTCACCCAAACTGGATGATACTTTCAGGTAATGATCAGTACACTAAGCCCACTTGGTTCTCCAAATTTCATTCTTCTATGTTGAAGCGTTCGTTTCCAGTAACAGTTTCCATTCTGGCATTTCACTCTGTTTTCTCCTATATTGATAGATGTATTTGGAACTCTAAATCAAACACGGTTTGTGCTAGCTTCTTGAAACTTGACACAGTAAAGCAGTTTCACATTCTAACTCTAAGTTTTGTTTCCTTTTCATGTAGCCCTAAGCAGTGACTGGCGAGAAACACTTTCATTGAAAGGGGTTGCAAGCTTCCAAAAATTACGAGTCTCCAGAAATCTCAGCAAATATTTTTTCACCCAAACTGGATGATAGTTTCAGGTAATGATCAGAACACTAAGCCCACTTGGTTCTCCATATTTCGTTCTTCTATGTTGAAGCATTCGTTTCCAGTAACAGTTTCCATTCTGGCATTTCACTCTGTTTTCTCCTATATTGATAGATGTATTTGGAACTCTAAATCAAACACGGTTTGTGCTAGCTTCTTGAAACTTGACACAGTAAAGCAGTTTCACATTCTAACTCTATGTTTTGTTTCTTTTTCATGTAGCCCTAAGCAGTGACTGGCGAGAAACACTTTCATTGAAAGGGGTTGCAAGCTTCCAAAAATTACGAGTCTCCAGAAATCTCAGCAAATATTTTTTCACCCAAACTGCATGATACTTGCAGGTAATGATCAGTACACTAAGCCCACTTGGTTCCCCAAATTTCGTTCTTCTATGTTGAAGCGTTCGTTTCCAGTAACAGTTTGAATTTTTGCGTTTCACTCTGTTTTCTCCTATATTGATAGATGTATTTGGAACTCTAAATCAAACACGGTTTGTGCTAGCTTCTTGAAACTTGACACAGTAAAGCAGTTTCACATTGTAACTCTATGTTTTGTTTCCTTTTCATGTAGCTTTAAGCAGTGACTGGCGAGAAACACTTTCATTGAAAGGGGTTGCAAGCTTCCAAAAATTACGAGTCTCCAGAAATCTCAGCAAATGTTTTTTCACCCAAACTGGATGATACTTTCAGGTAATGATCAGTACACTAAGCCCACTTGGTTCTCCAAATTTCATTCTTCTATGTTGAAGCGTTCGTTTCCAGTAACAGTTTCCATTCTGGCATTTCACTCTGTTTTCTCCTATATTGATAGATGTATTTGGAACTCTAAATCAAACACGGTTTGTGCTAGCTTCTTGAAACTTGACACAGTAAAGCAGTTTCACATTCTAACTCTATGTTTTGTTTCCTTTTCATGTAGCCCTAAGCAGTGACTGGCGAGAAACACTTTCATTGAAAGGGGTTGCAAGCTTCCAAAAATTACGAGTCTCCAGAAATCTCAGCAAATATTTTTTCACCCAAGCTGCATGATACTTTCAGGTAATGATCAGTACACTAAGCCCACTTGGTTCCCCAAATTTCGTTCTTCTATGTTGAAGCGTTCGTTTCCAGTAACAGTTAGAATTTTGGCGTTTCACTCTGTTTTCTCCTATATTGATAGATGTATTTGGAACTCTAAATCAAACACGGTTTGTGCTAGCTTCTTGAAACTTGACACAGTAAAGCAGTTTCACATTCTAACTCTAAGTTTTGTTTCCTTTTCATGTAGCCCTAAGCAGTGACTGGCGAGAAACACTTTCATTGAAAGGGGTTGCAAGCTTCCAAAAATTACGAGTCTCCAGAAATCTCAGCAAATATTTTTTCACCCAAACTGGATGATAGTTTCAGGTAATGATCAGAACACTAAGCCCACTTGGTTCTCCATATTTCGTTCTTCTATGTTGAAGCATTCGTTTCCAGTAACAGTTTCCATTCTGGCATTTCACTCTGTTTTCTCCTATATTGATAGATGTATTTGGAACTCTAAATCAAACACGGTTTGTGCTAGCTTCTTGAAACTTGACACAGTAAAGCAGTTTCACATTCTAACTCTATGTTTTGTTTCTTTTTCATGTAGCCCTAAGCAGTGACTGGCGAGAAACACTTTCATTGAAAGGGGTTGCAAGCTTCCAAAAATTACGAGTCTCCAGAAATCTCAGCAAATATTTTTTCACCCAAACTGCATGATACTTGCAGGTAATGATCAGTACACTAAGCCCACTTGGTTCCCCAAATTTCGTTCTTCTATGTTGAAGCGTTCGTTTCCAGTAACAGTTTGAATTTTTGCGTTTCACTCTGTTTTCTCCTATATTGATAGATGTATTTGGAACTCTAAATCAAACACGGTTTGTGCTAGCTTCTTGAAACTTGACACAGTAAAGCAGTTTCACATTGTAACTCTATGTTTTGTTTCCTTTTCATGTAGCTTTAAGCAGTGACTGGCGAGAAACACTTTCATTGAAAGGGGTTGCAAGCTTCCAAAAATTACGAGTCTCCAGAAATCTCAGCAAATGTTTTTTCACCCAAACTGGATGATACTTTCAGGTAATGATCAGTACACTAAGCCCACTTGGTTCTCCAAATTTCATTCTTCTATGTTGAAGCGTTCGTTTCCAGTAACAGTTTCCATTCTGGCATTTCACTCTGTTTTCTCCTATATTGATAGATGTATTTGGAACTCTAAATCAAACACGGTTTGTGCTAGCTTCTTGAAACTTGACACAGTAAAGCAGTTTCACATTCTAACTCTATGTTTTGTTTCCTTTTCATGTAGCCCTAAGCAGTGACTGGCGAGAAACACTTTCATTGAAAGGGGTTGCAAGCTTCCAAAAATTACGAGTCTCCAGAAATCTCAGCAAATATTTTTTCACCCAAGCTGCATGATACTTTCAGGTAATGATCAGTACACTAAGCCCACTTGGTTCCCCAAATTTCGTTCTTCTATGTTGAAGCGTTCGTTTCCAGTAACAGTTAGAATTTTGGCGTTTCACTCTGTTTTCTCCTATATTGATAGATGTATTTGGAACTCTAAATCAAACACGGTTTGTGCTAGCTTCTTGAAACTTGACACAGTAAAGCAGTTTCACATTCTAACTCTAAGTTTTGTTTCCTTTTCATGTAGCCCTAAGCAGTGACTGGCGAGAAACACTTTCATTGAAAGGGGTTGCAAGCTTCCAAAAATTACGAGTCTCCAGAAATCTCAGCAAATATTTTTTCACCCAAACTGGATGATAGTTTCAGGTAATGATCAGAACACTAAGCCCACTTGGTTCTCCATATTTCGTTCTTCTATGTTGAAGCATTCGTTTCCAGTAACAGTTTCCATTCTGGCATTTCACTCTGTTTTCTCCTATATTGATAGATGTATTTGGAACTCTAAATCAAACACGGTTTGTGCTAGCTTCTTGAAACTTGACACAGTAAAGCAGTTTCACATTCTAACTCTATGTTTTGTTTCTTTTTCATGTAGCCCTAAGCAGTGACTGGCGAGAAACACTTTCATTGAAAGGGGTTGCAAGCTTCCAAAAATTACGAGTCTCCAGAAATCTCAGCAAATATTTTTTCACCCAAACTGCATGATACTTGCAGGTAATGATCAGTACACTAAGCCCACTTGGTTCCCCAAATTTCGTTCTTCTATGTTGAAGCGTTCGTTTCCAGTAACAGTTTGAATTTTTGCGTTTCACTCTGTTTTCTCCTATATTGATAGATGTATTTGGAACTCTAAATCAAACACGGTTTGTGCTAGCTTCTTGAAACTTAACACAGTAAAGCAGTTTCACATTCTAACTCTATGTTTTGTTTCCTTTTCATGTAGCCCTAAGCAGTGACTGGCGAGAAACACTTTCATTGAAAGGGGTTGCAAGCTTCCAAAAATTACGAGTTTCCAGAAATCTCAGCAAATATTTTTTCACCCAAACTGGATGATAGTTTCAGGTAATGATCAGAACACTAAGCCCACTTGGTTCTCCAAATTTCGTTCTTCTATGTTGAAGCGTTCGTTTCCAGTAACAGTTTCCATTCTGGCATTTCACTCTGTTTTCTCCTATATTGATAGATGTATTTGGAACTCTAAATCAAACACAGTTTGTGCTAGCTTCTTGAAACTTGACACAGTAAAGCAGTTTCACATTCTAACTCTATGTTTTGTTTCCTTTTCTTGTAGCCCTAAGCAGTGACGGGCGAGAAACACTTTCATTGAAAGGGGTTGCAAGCTTCCAAAAATTACTAGTCTCCAGAAATCTCAGCAAATATATTTTCACCCAAACTGGATGATACTTTCAGGTAATGATCAGTACACTTGGCCCACTTGGTTCTCCATATTTCGTTCTTCTATGTTGAAGCGTTCGTTTACACTAACAGTTTCCACTCTGGCATTTCACTCTGTTTTCTCCTATATTGATAGATGTATTTGGAACTCTAAATCAAACATGGTTTGTGCTAGCTTCTTGAAACTTGACACAGTAAAGCAGTTTCACATTCTAACTCTATGTTTTGTTTCTTTTTCATGTAGCCCTAAGCAGTGACTGGCGAGAAACACTTACATTGAAAGGGGTTGCAAGCTTCCAAAAATTACGAGTCTCCAGAAATCTCAGCAAATATTTTTTCACCCAAACTGCATGATACTTTCAGGTAATGATCAGTACACTAAGCCCACTTGGTTCCCCAAATTTCGTTCTTCTATGTTGAAGCGTTCGTTTCCAGTAACAGTTTCCATTCTGGCATTTCACTCTGTTTTCTCCTATATTGATAGATGTATTTGGAACTCTAAATCAAACACGGTTTGTGCTAGCTTCTTGAAACTTGACACAGTAAAGCAGTTTCACATTCTAACTCTATGTTTTGTTTCCTTTTCATGTAGCTTTAAGCAGTGACTGGCGAGAAACACTTTCATTGAAAGGGGTTGCAAGCTTCCAAAAATTACGAGTCTCCAGAAATCTCAGCAAATATTTTTTCACCCAAACTGGATGATACTTTCAGGTAATGATTAGTACACTAAGCCCACTTGGTTCTCCAAATTTCGTTCTTCTATGTTGAAGCGTTCATTTCTAGTAACAATTTGAATTTTGTCGTTTCACTCTGTTTTCTCCTATATTGATAGATGTATTTGGAACTCTAAATCAAACACGGTTTGTGCTAGCTTCTTGAAACTTGACACAGTAAAGCAGTTTCACATTCTAACTCTATGTTTTGTTTCCTTTTCATGTAGCCCTAAGCAGTGACTGGCGAGAAACACTTTCATTGAAAGGGGTTGCAAGCTTCCAAAAATTACGAGTTTCCAGAAATCTCAGCAAATATTTTTTCACCCAAACTGGATGATAGTTTCAGGTAATGATCAGAACACTAAGCCCACTTGGTTCTCCAAATTTCGTTCTTCTATGTTGAAGCGTTCGTTTCCAGTAACAGTTTCCATTCTGGCATTTCACTCTGTTTTCTCCTATATTGATAGATGTATTTGGAACTCTAAATCAAACACAGTTTGTGCTAGCTTCTTGAAACTTGACACAGTAAAGCAGTTTCACATTCTAACTCTATGTTTTGTTTCCTTTTCTTGTAGCCCTAAGCAGTGACGGGCGAGAAACACTTTCATTGAAAGGGGTTGCAAGCTTCCAAAAATTACTAGTCTCCAGAAATCTCAGCAAATATATTTTCACCCAAACTGGATGATACTTTCAGGTAATGATCAGTACACTTGGCCCACTTGGTTCTCCATATTTCGTTCTTCTATGTTGAAGCGTTCGTTTACACTAACAGTTTCCACTCTGGCATTTCACTCTGTTTTCTCCTATATTGATAGATGTATTTGGAACTCTAAATCAAACACGGTTTGTGCTAGCTTCTTGAAACTTGACACAGTAAAGCAGTTTCACATTCTAACTCTATGTTTTGTTTCTTTTTCATGTAGCCCTAAGCAGTGACTGGCGAGAAACACTTTCATTGAAAGGGGTTGCAAGCTTCCAAAAATTACGAGTCTCCAGAAATCTCAGCAAATATTTTTTCACCCAAACTGCATGATACTTTCAGGTAATGATCAGTACACTAAGCCCACTTGGTTCCCCAAATTTCGTTCTTCTATGTTGAAGCGTTCGTTTCCAGTAACAGTTTGAATTTTTGCGTTTCACTCTGTTTTCTCCTATATTGATAGATGTATTTGGAACTCTAAATCAAACACGGTTTGTGCTAGCTTCTTGAAACTTGACACAGTAAAGCAGTTTCACATTCTAACTCTATGTTTTGTTTCCTTTTCATGTAGCCCTAAGCAGTGACTGGCGAGAAACACTTTCATTGAAAGGGGTTGCAAGCTTCCAAAAATTACGAGTCTTCAGAAATCTCAGCAAATATTTTTTCACCCAAACTAGATGATACTTTCAGGTAATGATCAGTACACTAAGCCCTCTTGGTTCCCCAAATTTCGTTCTTCTATGTTGAAGCGTTCGTTTCCACTAACAGTTTCCACTCTGGCATTTCACTCTGTTTTCTCCTATATTGATAGATGTATTTGGAACTCTAAATCAAACACGGTTTGTGCTAGCTTCTTGAAACTTGACACAGTAAAGCAGTTTCACATTGTAACTCTATGTTTTGTTTCCTTTTCATGTAGCTTTAAGCAGTGACTGGCGAGAAACACTTTCATTGAAAGGGGTTGCAAGCTTCCAAAAATTACGAGTCTCCAGAAATCTCAGCAAATATTTTTTCACCCAAACTGGATGATACTTTCAGGTAATGATCAGTACACTAAGCCCACTTGGTTCTCCAAATTTCATTCTTCTATGTTGAAGCGTTCGTTTCCAGTAACAGTTTCCACTCTGGCATTTCACTCTGTTTTCTCCTATATTGATAGATGTATTTGGAACTCTAAATCAAACACGGTTTGTGCTAGCTTCTTGAAACTTGACACAGTAAAGCAGTTTCACATTCTAACTCTATGTTTTGTTTCCTTTTCATGTAGCCCTAAGCAGTGACTGGCGAGAAACACTTTCATTGAAAGGGGTTGCAAGCTTCCAAAAATTACGAGTCTCCAGAAATCTCAGCAAATATTTTTTCACCCAAACTGGATGATACTTTCAGGTAATGATCAGTACACTAAGCCCACTTGGTTCCCCAAATTTCGTTCTTCTATGTTGAAGCGTTCGTTTCCAGTAACAGTTTGAATTTTGTCGTTTCACTCTGTTTTCTCCTATATTGATAGATGTATTTGGAACTCTAAATCAAACACGGTTTGTGCTAGCTTCTTGAAACTTGACACAGTAAAGCAGTTTCACATTCTAACTCTATGTTTTGTTTCCTTTTCATGTAGCTTTAAGCAGTGACTGACGAGAAACACCTTCATTGAAAGGGGTTGCAAGCTTCCAAAAATCACGAGTCTCCAGAAATCTCAGCAAATATTTTTTCACCCAAACTGGATGATACTTTCAGGTAATGATCAGTACACTTGGCCCACTTGGTTCTCCATATTTCGTTCTTCTATGTTGAAGCGTTCGTTTACAGTAACAGTTTCCACTCTGGCATTACACTCTGTTTTCTCCTATATTGATAGATGTATTTGGAACTCTAAATCAAACACGGTTTGTGCTAGCTTCTTGAAACTTGACACAGTAATGCAGTTGCACATTCTAACAATATGTTTTGTTTCCTTTTCATGTAGCCCTAAGCAGTGACTGGCGAGAAACACTTTCATTGAAAGGGGTTGCAAGCTTCCAAAAATTACGAGTCTCCAGAAATCTCAGCAAATATTTTTTCACCCAAGCTGCATGATACTTTCAGGTAATGATCAGTACACTAAGCCCACTTGGTTCCCCAAATTTCGTTCTTCTATGTTGAAGCGTTCGTTTACACTAACAGTTTCCATTCTGGCATTTCACTCTGTTTTCTCCTATATTGATAGATGTATTTGGAACTCTAAATCAAACACGGTTTGTGCTAGCTTCTTGAAACTTGACACAGTAAAGCAGTTTCACATTCTAACTCTATGTTTTGTTTCTTTTTCATGTAGCCCTAAGCAGTGACTGGCGAGAAACACTTTCATTGAAAGGGGTTGCAAGCTTCCAATAATTACGAGTCTCCAGAAATCGCAGCAAATATTTTTTCACCCAAACTGCATGATACTTTCAGGTAATGATCAGTACACTAAGCCCACTTGGTTCCCCAAATTTCGTTCTTCTATGTTGAAGTGTTCGTTTCCAGTAACAGTTTGAATTTTTGCGTTTCACTCTGTTTTCTCCTATATTGATAGATGTATTTGGAACTCTAAATCAAACACGGTTTGTGCTAGCTTCTTGAAACTTGACACAGTAAAGCAGTTTCACATTCTAACTCTATGTTTTGTTTCCTTTTCATGTAGCCCTAAGCAGTGACTGGCGAGAAACACTTTCATTGAAAGGGGTTGCAAGCTTCCAAAAATTACGAGTCTTCAGAAATCTCAGCAAATATTTTTTCACCCAAACTAGATGATACTTTCAGGTAATGATCAGTACACTAAGCCCTCTTGGTTCCCCAAATTTCGTTCTTCTATGTTGAAGCGTTCGTTTCCACTAACAGTTTCCACTCTGGCATTTCACTCTGTTTTCTCCTATATTGATAGATGTATTTGGAACTCTAAATCAAACACGGTTTGTGCTAGCTTCTTGAAACTTGACACAGTAAAGCAGTTTCACATTGTAACTCTATGTTTTGTTTCCTTTTCATGTAGCTTTAAGCAGTGACTGGCGAGAAACACTTTCATTGAAAGGGGTTGCAAGCTTCCAAAAATTACGAGTCTCCAGAAATCTCAGCAAATATTTTTTCACCCAAACTGGATGATACTTTCAGGTAATGATCAGTACACTAAGCCCACTTGGTTCTCCAAATTTCATTCTTCTATGTTGAAGCGTTCGTTTCCAGTAACAGTTTCCACTCTGGCATTTCACTCTGTTTTCTCCTATATTGATAGATGTATTTGGAACTCTAAATCAAACACGGTTTGTGCTAGCTTCTTGAAACTTGACACAGTAAAGCAGTTTCACATTCTAACTCTATGTTTTGTTTCCTTTTCATGTAGCCCTAAGCAGTGACTGGCGAGAAACACTTTCATTGAAAGGGGTTGCAAGCTTCCAAAAATTACGAGTCTCCAGAAATCTCAGCAAATATTTTTTCACCCAAACTGGATGATACTTTCAGGTAATGATCAGTACACTAAGCCCACTTGGTTCCCCAAATTTCGTTCTTCTATGTTGAAGCGTTCGTTTCCAGTAACAGTTTGAATTTTGTCGTTTCACTCTGTTTTCTCCTATATTGATAGATGTATTTGGAACTCTAAATCAAACACGGTTTGTGCTAGCTTCTTGAAACTTGACACAGTAAAGCAGTTTCACATTCTAACTCTATGTTTTGTTTCCTTTTCATGTAGCTTTAAGCAGTGACTGACGAGAAACACCTTCATTGAAAGGGGTTGCAAGCTTCCAAAAATCACGAGTCTCCAGAAATCTCAGCAAATATTTTTTCACCCAAACTGGATGATACTTTCAGGTAATGATCAGTACACTTGGCCCACTTGGTTCTCCATATTTCGTTCTTCTATGTTGAAGCGTTCGTTTACAGTAACAGTTTCCACTCTGGCATTACACTCTGTTTTCTCCTATATTGATAGATGTATTTGGAACTCTAAATCAAACACGGTTTGTGCTAGCTTCTTGAAACTTGACACAGTAATGCAGTTTCACATTCTAACAATATGTTTTGTTTCCTTTTCATGTAGCCCTAAGCAGTGACTGGCGAGAAACACTTTCATTGAAAGGGGTTGCAAGCTTCCAAAAATTACGAGTCTCCAGAAATCTCAGCAAATATTTTTTCACCCAAGCTGCATGATACTTTCAGGTAATGATCAGTACACTAAGCCCACTTGGTTCCCCAAATTTCGTTCTTCTATGTTGAAGCGTTCGTTTCCAGTAACAGTTAGAATTTTGGCGTTTCACTCTGTTTTCTCCTATATTGATAGATGTATTTGGAACTCTAAATCAAACACGGTTTGTGCTAGCTTCTTGAAACTTAACACAGTAAAGCAGTTTCACATTCTAACTCTATGTTTTGTTTCTTTTTCATGTAGCCCTAAGCAGTGACTGGCGAGAAACACTTTCATTGAAAGGGGTTGCAAGCTTCCAAAAATTACGAGTCTCCAGAAATCTCAGCAAATATTTTTTCACCCAAACTGGATGATACTTTCAGGTAATGATCAGTACACTAAGCCCACTTGGTTCTCCAAATTTCGTTCTTCTATGTTGAAGCGTTCGTTTCCAGTAACAGTTTCCATTCTGGCATTTCACTCTGTTTTCTCCTATATTGATAGATGTATTTGGAACTCTAAATCAAACACAGTTTGTGCTAGCTTCTTGAAACTTGACACAGTAAAGCAGTTTCACATTCTAACTCTATGTTTTGTTTCCTTTTCTTGTAGCCCTAAGCAGTGACGGGCGAGAAACACTTTCATTGAAAGGGGTTGCAAGCTTCCAAAAATTACTAGTCTCCAGAAATCTCAGCAAATATTTTTTCACCCAAACTGGATGATACTTTCAGGTAATGATCAGTACACTTGGCCCACTTGGTTCTCCATATTTCGTTCTTCTATGTTGAAGCGTTCGTTTACACTAACAGTTTCCACTCTGGCATTTCACTCTGTTTTCTCCTATATTGATAGATGTATTTGGAACTCTAAATCAAACACGGTTTGTGCTAGCTTCTTGAAACTTGACACAGTAAAGCAGTTTCACATTCTAACTCTATGTTTTGTTTCTTTTTCATGTAGCCCTAAGCAGTGACTGGCGAGAAACACTTACATTGAAAGGGGTTGCAAGCTTCCAAAAATTACGAGTCTCCAGAAATCTCAGCAAATATTTTTTCACCCAAACTGCATGATACTTTCAGGTAATGATCAGTACACTAAGCCCACTTGGTTCCCCTAATTTCGTTCTTCTATGTTGAAGCGTTCGTTTCCAGTAACAGTTTGAATTTTTGCGTTTCACTCTGTTTTCTCCTATATTGATAGATGTATTTGGAACTCTAAATCAAACACGGTTTGTGCTAGCTTCTTGAAACTTGACACAGTAAAGCAGTTTCACATTCTAACTCTATGTTTTGTTTCCTTTTCATGTAGCCCTAAGCAGTGACTGGCGAGAAACACTTTCATTGAAAGGGGTTGCAAGCTTCCAAAAATTACGAGTCTTCAGAAATCTCAGCAAATATTTTTTCACCCAAACTAGATGATACTTTCAGGTAATGATCAGAACACTAAGCCCACTTAGTTCTCCAAATTTCGTTCTTCTATGTTGAAGCGTTCGTTTCCAGTAACAGTTTCCACTCTGGCATTTCACTCTGTTTTCTCCTATATTGATAGATGTATTTGGAACTCTAAATCAAACACAGTTTGTGCTAGCTTCTTGAAACTTGACACAGTAAAGCAGTTTTACATTCTAACTCTATGTTTTGTTTCCTTTTCTTGTAGCCCTAAGCAGTGACGGGCGAGAAACACTTACATTGAAAGGGGTTGCAAGCTTCCAAAAATTACTAGTCTCCAGAAATCTCAGCAAATATTTTTTCACCCAAACTGGATGATACTTTCAGGTAATGATCAGTACACTTGGCCCACTTGGTTCTCCATATTTCGTTCTTCTATGTTGAAGCGTTCGTTTACACTAACAGTTTCCACTCTGGCATTTCACTCTGTTTTCTCCTATATTGATAGATGTATTTGGAACTCTAAATCAAACACGGTTTGTGCTAGCTTCTTGAAACTTGACACAGTAAAGCAGTTTCACATTCTAACTCTATGTTTTGTTTCTTTTTCATGTAGCCCTAAGCAGTGACTGGCGAGAAACACTTTCATTGAAAGGGGTTGCAAGCTTCCAAAAATTACGAGTCTCCAGAAATCTCAGCAAATATTTTTTCACCCAAACTGCATGATACTTTCAGGTAATGATCAGTACACTAAGCCCACTTGGTTCCCCAAATTTCGTTCTTCTATGTTGAAGCGTTCGTTTCCAGTAACAGTTTGAATTTTTGCGTTTCACTCTGTTTTCTCCTATATTGATAGATGTATTTGGAACTCTAAATCAAACACGGTTTGTGCTAGCTTCTTGAAACTTAACACAGTAAAGCAGTTTCACATTCTAACTCTATGTTTTGTTTCCTTTTCATGTAGCCCTAAGCAGTGACTGGCGAGAAACACTTTCATTGAAAGGGGTTGCAAGCTTCCATAAATTACGAGTCTTCAGAAATCTCAGCAAATATTTTTTCACCCAAACTAGATGATACTTTCAGGTAATGATCAGTACACTAAGCCCTCTTGGTTCCCCAAATTTCGTTCTTCTATGTTGAAGCGTTCGTTTCCACTAACACTTTCCACTCTGGCATTTCACTCTGTTTTCTCCTATATTGATAGATGTATTTGGAACTCTAAATCAAACACGGTTTGTGCTAGCTTCTTGAAACTTGACACAGTAAAGCAGTTTCACATTGTAACTCTATGTTTTGTTTCCTTTTCATGTAGCTTTAAGCAGTGACTGGCGAGAAACACTTTCATTGAAAGGGGTTGCAAGCTTCCAAAAATTACGAGTCTCCAGAAATCTCAGCAAATATTTTTTCACCCAAACTGGATGATACTTTCAGGTAATGATCAGTACACTAAGCCCACTTGGTTCTCCAAATTTCATTCTTCTATGTTGAAGCGTTCGTTTCCAGTAACAGTTTCCATTCTGGCATTTCACTCTGTTTTCTCCTATATTGATAGATGTATTTGGAACTCTAAATCAAACACGGTTTGTGCTAGCTTCTTGAAACTTGACACAGTAAAGCAGTTTCACATTCTAACTCTATGTTTTGTTTCCTTTTCATGTAGCTTTAAGCAGTGACTGGCGAGAAACACTTTCATTGAAAGGGGTTGCAAGCTTCCAAATATTACGAGTCTCCAGAAATCTCAGCAAATATTTTTTCACTCAAACTGGATGATACTTTCAGGTAATGATTAGTACACTAAGTCCACTTGGTTCTCCAAATTTCGTTCTTCTATGTTGAAGCGTTCATTTCTAGTAACAATTTGAATTTTGTCGTTTCACTCTGTTTTCTCCTATATTGATAGATGTATTTGGAACTCTAAATCAAACACGGTTTGTGCTAGCTTCTTGAAACTTGACACAGTAAAGCAGTTTCACATTCTAACTCTATGTTTTGTTTCCTTTTCATGTAGCCCTAAGCAGTGACTGGCGAGAAACACTTTCATTGAAAGGGGTTGCAAGCTTCCAAAAATTACGAGTTTCCAGAAATCTCAGCAAATATTTTTTCACCCAAACTGGATGATAGTTTCAGGTAATGATCAGTACACTAAGCCCACTTGGTTCCCCAAATTTCGTTCTTCTATGTTGAAGCGTTCGTTTCCAGTAACAGTTAGAATTTTGGCGTTTCACTCTGTTTTCTCCTATATTGATAGATGTATTTGGAACTCTAAATCAAACACGGTTTGTGCTAGCTTCTTGAAACTTAACACAGTAAAGCAGTTTCACATTCTAACTCTATGTTTTGTTTCTTTTTCATGTAGCCCTAAGCAGTGACTGGCGAGAAACACTTTCATTGAAAGGGGTTGCAAGCTTCCAAAAATTACGAGTCTCCAGAAATCTCAGCAAATATTTTTTCACCCAAACTGGATGATAGTTTCAGGTAATGATCAGAACACTAAGCCCACTTGGTTCTCCAAATTTCGTTCTTCTATGTTGAAGCGTTCGTTTCCAGTAACAGTTTCCATTCTGGCATTTCACTCTGTTTTCTCCTATATTGATAGATGTATTTGGAACTCTAAATCAAACACAGTTTGTGCTAGCTTCTTGAAACTTGACACAGTAAAGCAGTTTCACATTCTAACTCTATGTTTTGTTTCCTTTTCTTGTAGCCCTAAGCAGTGACGGGCGAGAAACACTTTCATTGAAAGGGGTTGCAAGCTTCCAAAAATTACTAGTCTCCAGAAATCTCAGCAAATATTTTTTCACCCAAACTGGATGATACTTTCAGGTAATGATCAGTACACTTGGCCCACTTGGTTCTCCATATTTCGTTCTTCTATGTTGAAGCGTTCGTTTACACTAACAGTTTCCACTCTGGCATTTCACTCTGTTTTCTCCTATATTGATAGATGTATTTGGAACTCTAAATCAAACACGGTTTGTGCTAGCTTCTTGAAACTTGACACAGTAAAGCAGTTTCACATTCTAACTCTATGTTTTGTTTCTTTTTCATGTAGCCCTAAGCAGTGACTGGCGAGAAACACTTTCATTGAAAGGGGTTGCAAGCTTCCAAAAATTACGAGTCTCCAGAAATCTCAGCAAATATTTTTTCACCCAAACTGCATGATACTTTCAGGTAATGATCAGTACACTAAGCCCACTTGGTTCCCCAAATTTCGTTCTTCTATGTTGAAGCGTTCGTTTCCAGTAACAGTTTGAATTTTTGCGTTTCACTCTGTTTTCTCCTATATTGATAGATGTATTTGGAACTCTAAATCAAACACGGTTTGTGCTAGCTTCTTGAAACTTGACACAGTAAAGCAGTTTCACATTCTAACTCTATGTTTTGTTTCCTTTTCATGTAGCCCTAAGCAGTGACTGGCGAGAAACACTTTCATTGAAAGGGGTTGCAAGCTTCCAAAAATTACGAGTCTTCAGAAATCTCAGCAAATATTTTTTCACCCAAACTAGATGATACTTTCAGGTAATGATCAGAACACTAAGCCCACTTAGTTCTCCAAATTTCGTTCTTCTATGTTGAAGCGTTCGTTTCCAGTAACAGTTTCCACTCTGGCATTTCACTCTGTTTTCTCCTATATTGATAGATGTATTTGGAACTCTAAATCAAACACAGTTTGTGCTAGCTTCTTGAAACTTGACACAGTAAAGCAGTTTTACATTCTAACTCTATGTTTTGTTTCCTTTTCTTGTAGCCCTAAGCAGTGACGGGCGAGAAACACTTACATTGAAAGGGGTTGCAAGCTTCCAAAAATTACTAGTCTCCAGAAATCTCAGCAAATATTTTTTCACCCAAACTGGATGATACTTTCAGGTAATGATCAGTACACTTGGCCCACTTGGTTCTCCATATTTCGTTCTTCTATGTTGAAGCGTTCGTTTACACTAACAGTTTCCACTCTGGCATTTCACTCTGTTTTCTCCTATATTGATAGATGTATTTGGAACTCTAAATCAAACACGGTTTGTGCTAGCTTCTTGAAACTTGACACAGTAAAGCAGTTTCACATTCTAACTCTATGTTTTGTTTCTTTTTCATGTAGCCCTAAGCAGTGACTGGCGAGAAACACTTTCATTGAAAGGGGTTGCAAGCTTCCAAAAATTACGAGTCTCCAGAAATCTCAGCAAATATTTTTTCACCCAAACTGCATGATACTTTCAGGTAATGATCAGTACACTAAGCCCACTTGGTTCCCCAAATTTCGTTCTTCTATGTTGAAGCGTTCGTTTCCAGTAACAGTTTGAATTTTTGCGTTTCACTCTGTTTTCTCCTATATTGATAGATGTATTTGGAACTCTAAATCAAACACGGTTTGTGCTAGCTTCTTGAAACTTAACACAGTAAAGCAGTTTCACATTCTAACTCTATGTTTTGTTTCCTTTTCATGTAGCCCTAAGCAGTGACTGGCGAGAAACACTTTCATTGAAAGGGGTTGCAAGCTTCCATAAATTACGAGTCTTCAGAAATCTCAGCAAATATTTTTTCACCCAAACTAGATGATACTTTCAGGTAATGATCAGTACACTAAGCCCTCTTGGTTCCCCAAATTTCGTTCTTCTATGTTGAAGCGTTCGTTTCCACTAACACTTTCCACTCTGGCATTTCACTCTGTTTTCTCCTATATTGATAGATGTATTTGGAACTCTAAATCAAACACGGTTTGTGCTAGCTTCTTGAAACTTGACACAGTAAAGCAGTTTCACATTGTAACTCTATGTTTTGTTTCCTTTTCATGTAGCTTTAAGCAGTGACTGGCGAGAAACACTTTCATTGAAAGGGGTTGCAAGCTTCCAAAAATTACGAGTCTCCAGAAATCTCAGCAAATATTTTTTCACCCAAACTGGATGATACTTTCAGGTAATGATCAGTACACTAAGCCCACTTGGTTCTCCAAATTTCATTCTTCTATGTTGAAGCGTTCGTTTCCAGTAACAGTTTCCATTCTGGCATTTCACTCTGTTTTCTCCTATATTGATAGATGTATTTGGAACTCTAAATCAAACACGGTTTGTGCTAGCTTCTTGAAACTTGACACAGTAAAGCAGTTTCACATTCTAACTCTATGTTTTGTTTCCTTTTCATGTAGCTTTAAGCAGTGACTGGCGAGAAACACTTTCATTGAAAGGGGTTGCAAGCTTCCAAATATTACGAGTCTCCAGAAATCTCAGCAAATATTTTTTCACTCAAACTGGATGATACTTTCAGGTAATGATTAGTACACTAAGTCCACTTGGTTCTCCAAATTTCGTTCTTCTATGTTGAAGCGTTCATTTCTAGTAACAATTTGAATTTTGTCGTTTCACTCTGTTTTCTCCTATATTGATAGATGTATTTGGAACTCTAAATCAAACACGGTTTGTGCTAGCTTCTTGAAACTTGACACAGTAAAGCAGTTTCACATTCTAACTCTATGTTTTGTTTCCTTTTCATGTAGCCCTAAGCAGTGACTGGCGAGAAACACTTTCATTGAAAGGGGTTGCAAGCTTCCAAAAATTACGAGTTTCCAGAAATCTCAGCAAATATTTTTTCACCCAAACTGGATGATAGTTTCAGGTAATGATCAGAACACTAAGCCCACTTGGTTCTCCAAATTTCGTTCTTCTATGTTGAAGCGTTCGTTTCCAGTAACAGTTTCCATTCTGGCATTTCACTCTGTTTTCTCCTATATTGATAGATGTATTTGGAACTCTAAATCAAACACAGTTTGTGCTAGCTTCTTGAAACTTGACACAGTAAAGCAGTTTCACATTCTAACTCTATGTTTTGTTTCCTTTTCTTGTAGCCCTAAGCAGTGACGGGCGAGAAACACTTTCATTGAACGGGGTTGCAAGCTTCCAAAAATTACTAGTCTCCAGAAATCTCAGCATATATATTTTCACCCAAACTGGATGATACTTTCAGGTAATGATCAGTACACTTGGCCCACTTGGTTCTCCATATTTCGTTCTTCTATGTTGAAGCGTTCGTTTACACTAACAGTTTCCACTCTGGCATTTCACTCTGTTTTCTCCTATATTGATAGATGTATTTGGAACTCTAAATCAAACACGATTTGTGCTAGCTTCTTGAAACTTGACACAGTAAAGCAGTTTCACATTCTAACTCTATGTTTTGTTTCTTTTTCATGTAGCCCTAAGCAGTGACTGGCGAGAAACACTTTCATTGAAAGGGGTTGCAAGCTTCCAAAAATTACGAGTCTCCAGAAATCTCAGCAAATATTTTTTCACCCAAACTGCATGATACTTTCAGGTAATGATCAGTACACTAAGCCCACTTGGTTCCCCAAATTTCGTTCTTCTATGTTGAAGCGTTCGTTTCCAGTAACAGTTTGAATTTTTGCGTTTCACTCTGTTTTCTCCTATATTGATAGATGTATTTGGAACTCTAAATCAAACACGGTTTGTGCTAGCTTCTTGAAACTTGACACAGTAAAGCAGTTTCACATTCTAACTCTATGTTTTGTTTCCTTTTCATGTAGCCCTAAGCAGTGACTGGCGAGAAACACTTTCATTGAAAGGGGTTGTAAGCTTCCAAAAATTACGAGTCTTCAGAAATCTCAGCAAATATTTTTTCACCCAAACTAGATGATACTTTCAGGTAATGATCAGTACACTAAGCCCTCTTGGTTCCCCAAATTTCGATCTTCTATGCTGAAGCGTTCGTTTCCAGTAACAGTTTGAATTTTGTCGTTTCACTCTGTTTTCTCCTATATTGATAGATGTATTTGGAACTCTAAATCAAACACGGTTTGTGCTAGCTTCTTGAAACTTGACACAGTAAAGCAGTTTCACATTGTAACTCTATGTTTTGTTTCCTTTTCATGTAGCTTTAAGCAGTGACTGGCGAGAAACACTTTCATTGAAAGGGGTTGCAAGCTTCCAAAAATTACGAGTCTCCAGAAATCTCAGCAAATATTTTTTCACCCAAACTGGATGATACTTTCAGGTAATGATCAGTACACTAAGCCCACTTGGTTCTCCAAATTTCATTCTTCTATGTTGAAGCGTTCGTTTCCAGTAACAGTTTCCATTCTGGCATTTCACTCTGTTTTCTCCTATATTGATAGATGTATTTGGAACTCTAAATCAAACACGGTTTGTGCTAGCTTCTTGAAACTTGACACAGTAAAGCAGTTTCACATTCTAACTCTATGTTTTGTTTCCTTTTCATGTAGCCCTAAGCAGTGACTGGCGAGAAACACTTTCATTGAAAGGGGTTGCAAGCTTCCAAAAATTACGAGTCTCCAGAAATCTCAGCAAATATTTTTTCACCCAAACTGGATGATACTTTCAGGTAATGATCAGTACACTAAGCCCACTTGGTTCCCCAAATTTCGTTCTTCTATGTTGAAGCGTTCGTTTCCAGTAACAGTTTGAATTTTGTCGTTTCACTCTGTTTTCTCCTATATTGATAGATGTATTTGGAACACTAAATCAAACACGGTTTGTGCTAGCTTCTTGAAACTTGACACAGTAAAGCAGTTTCACATTCTAACTCTATGTTTTGTTTCCTTTTCATGTAGCCCTAAGCAGTGACTGGCGAGAAACACTTTCATTGAAAGGGGTTGCAAGCTTCCAAAAATTACGAGTCTCCAGAAATCTCAGCAAATATTTTTTCACCCAAACTGGATGATAGTTTCAGGTAATGATCAGAACACTAAGCCCACTTGGTTCTCCAAATTTCGTTCTTCTATGTTGAAGCGTTCGTTTCCAGTAACAGTTTCCTTTCTGGCATTTCACTCTGTTTTCTCCTATATTGATAGATGTATTTGGAACTCTAAATCAAACACAGTTTGTGCTAGCTTCTTGAAACTTGACACAGTAAAGCAGTTTCACATTCTAACTCTATGTTTTGTTTCCTTTTCTTGTAGCCCTAAGCAGTGACGGGCGAGAAACACTTTCATTGAAAGGGGTTGCAAGCTTCCAAAAATTACTAGTCTCCAGAAATCTCAGCAAATATATTTTCACCCAAACTGGATGATACTTTCAGGTAATGATCAGTACACTTGGCCCACTTGGTTCTCCATATTTCGTTCTTCTATGTTGAAGCGTTCGTTTACACTAACAGTTTCCATTCTGGCATTTCACTCTGTTTTCTCCTATATTGATAGATGTATTTGGAACTCTAAATCAAACACGGTTTGTGCTAGCTTCTTGAAACTTGACACAGTAAATCAGTTTCACATTCTAACTCTATGTTTTGTTTCTTTTTCATGTAGCCCTAAGCAGTGACTGGCGAGAAACACTTTCATTGAAAGGGGTTGCAAGCTTCCAAAAATTACGAGTCTCCAGAAATCGCAGCAAATATTTTTTCACCCAAACTGCATGATACTTTCAGGTAATGATCAGTACACTAAGCCCACTTGGTTCCCCAAATTTCGTTCTTCTATGTTGAAGTGTTCGTTTCCAATAACAGTTTGAATTTTTGCGTTTCACTCTGTTTTCTCCTATATTGATAGATGTATTTGGAACTCTAAATCAAACACGGTTTGTGCTAGCTTCTTGAAACTTGACACAGTAAAGCAGTTTCACATTCTAACTCTATGTTTTGTTTCCTTTTCATGTAGCCCTAAGCAGTGACTGGCGAGAAACACTTTCATTGAAAGGGGTTGCAAGCTTCCAAAAATTACGAGTCTTCAGAAATCTCAGCAAATATTTTTTCACCCAAACTAGATGATACTTTCAGGTAATGATCAGTACACTAAGCCCTCTTGGTTCCCCAAATTTCGTTCTTCTATGTTGAAGCGTTCGTTTCCACTAACAGTTTCCACTCTGGCATTTCACTCTGTTTTCTCCTATATTGATAGATGAATTTGGAACTCTAAATCAAACACGGTTTGTGCTAGCTTCTTGAAACTTGACACAGTAAAGCAGTTTCACATTGTAACTCTATGTTTTGTTTCCTTTTCATGTAGCTTTAAGCAGTGACTGGCGAGAAACACTTTCATTGAAAGGGGTTGCAAGCTTCCAAAAATTACGAGTCTCCAGAAATCTCAGCAAATATTTTTTCACCCAAACTGGATGATACTTTCAGGTAATGATCAGTACACTAAGCCCACTTGGTTCTCCAAATTTCATTCTTCTATGTTGAAGCGTTCGTTTCCAGTAACAGTTTCCATTCTGGCATTTCACTCTGTTTTCTCCTATATTGATAGATGTATTTGGAACTCTAAATCAAACACGGTTTGTGCTAGCTTCTTGAAACTTGACACAGTAAAGCAGTTTCACATTCTAACTCTATGTTTTGTTTCCTTTTCATGTAGCCCTAAGCAGTGACTGGCGAGAAACACTTTCATTGAAAGGGGTTGCAAGCTTCCAAAAATTACGAGTCTCCAGAAATCTCAGCAAATATTTTTTCACCCAAACTGGATGATACTTTCAGGTAATGATCAGTACACTAAGCCCACTTGGTTCCCCAAATTTCGTTCTTCTATGTTGAAGCGTTCGTTTCCAGTAACAGTTTGAATTTTGTCGTTTCACTCTGTTTTCTCCTATATTGATAGATGTATTTGGAACACTAAATCAAACACGGTTTGTGCTAGCTTCTTGAAACTTGACACAGTAAAGCAGTTTCTCATTCTAACTCTATGTTTTGTTTCCTTTTCATGTAGCTTTAAGCAGTGACTGGCGAGAAACACCTTCATTGAAAGGGGTTGCAAGCTTCCAAAAATCACGAGTCTCCAGAAATCCCAGCAAATATTTTTTCACCCAAACTGGATGATACTTTCAGGTAATGATCAGTACACTTGGCCCACTTGGTTCTCCATATTTCGTTCTTCTATGTTGAAGCGTTCGTTTACAGTAACAGTTTCCACTCTGGCATTACACTCTGTTTTCTCCTATATTGATAGATGTATTTGGAACTCTAAATCAAACACGGTTTGTGCTAGCTTCTTGAAACTTGACACAGTAATGCAGTTTCACATTCTAACAATATGTTTTGTTTCCTTTTCATGTAGCCCTAAGCAGTGACTGGCGAGAAACACTTTCATTGAAAGGGGTTGCAAGCTTCCAAAAATTACGAGTCTCCAGAAATCTCAGCAAATATTTTTTCACCCAAGCTGCATGATACTTTCAGGTAATGATCAGTACACTAAGCCCACTTGGTTCCCCAAATTTCGTTCTTCTATGTTGAAGCGTTCGTTTCCAGTAACAGAATTTTGGCGTTTCACTCTGTTTTCTCCTATATTGATAGATGTATTTGGAACTCTAAATCAAACACGGTTTGTGCTAGCTTCTTGAAACTTGACACAGTAAAGCAGTTTCACATTCTAACTCTAAGTTTTGTTTCCTTTTCATGTAGCCCTAAGCAGTGACTGGCGAGAAACACTTTCATTGAAAGGGGTTGCAAGCTTCCAAAAATTACGAGTCTCCAGAAATCTCAGCAAATATTTTTTCACCCAAACTGGATGATACTTTCAGGTAATGATCAGTACACTAAGCCCACTTGGTTCCCCAAATTTCGTTCTTCTATGTTGAAGCGTTCGTTTCCAGTAACAGTTTGAATTTTTGCGTTTCACTCTGTTTTCTCCTATATTGATAGATGTATTTGGAACTCTAAATCAAACACGGTTTGTGCTAGCTTCTTGAAATTTGACACAGTAAAGCAGTTTCACATTCTAACTCTATGTTTTGTTTCCTTTTCATGTAGCCCTAAGCAGTGACTGGCGAGAAACACTTTCATTGAAAGGGGTTGCAAGCTTCCAAAAATTACGAGTCTCCAGAAATCTCAGCAAATATTTTTTCACCCAAACTAGATGATACTTTCAGGTAATGATCAGTACACTAAGCCCTCTTGGTTCCCCAAATTTCGTTCTTCTATGTTGAAGCGTTCGTTTCCAGTAACAGTTTGAATTTTGTCGTTTCACTCTGTTTTCTCCTATATTGATAGATGTATTTGGAACTCTAAATCAAACACGGTTTGTGCTAGCTTCTTGAAACTTGACACAGTAAAGCAGTTTCACATTGTAACTCTATGTTTTGTTTCCTTTTCATGTAGCTTTAAGCAGTGACTGGCGAGAAACACTTTCATTGAAAGGGGTTGCAAGCTTCCAAAAATTACGAGTCTCCAGAAATCTCAGCAAATATTTTTTCACCCAACCTGGATGATACTTTCAGGTAATGATCAGTACACTAAGCCCACTTGGTTCTCCAAATTTCATTCTTCTATGTTGAAGCGTTCGTTTCCAGTAACAGTTTCCACTCTGGCATTTCACTCTGTTTTCTCCTATATTGATAGATGTATTTTGAACTCTAAATCAAACACGGTTTGTGCTAGCTTCTTGAAACTTGACACAGTAAAGCAGTTTCACATTCTAACTCTATGTTTTGTTTCCTTTTCATGTAGCCCTAAGCAGTGACTGGCGAGAAACACTTTCATTGAAAGGGGTTGCAAGCTTCCAAAAATTACGAGTCTCCAGAAATCTCAGCAAATATTTTTTCACCCAAACTGGATGATACTTTCAGGTAATGATCAGTACACTAAGCCCACTTGGTTCCCCAAATTTCGTTCTTCTATGTTGAAGCGTTCGTTTCCAGTAACAGTTTGAATTTTGTCGTTTCACTCTGTTTTCTCCTATATTGATAGATGTATTTGGAACTCTAAATCAAACACGGTTTGTGCTAGCTTCTTGAAACTTGACACAGTAAAGCAGTTTCACATTCTAACTCTATGTTTTGTTTCCTTTTCATGTAGCTTTAAGCAGTGACTGACGAGAAACACCTTCATTGAAAGGGGTTGCAAGCTTCCAAAAATCACGAGTCTCCAGAAATCTCAGCAAATATTTTTTCACCCAAACTGGATGATACTTTCAGGTAATGATCAGTACACTTGGCCCACTTGGTTCTCCATATTTCGTTCTTCTATGTTGAAGCGTTCGTTTACAGTAACAGTTTCCACTTTGGCATTACACTCTGTTTTCTCCTATATTGATAGATGTATTTGGAACTCTAAATCAAACACGGTTTGTGCTAGCTTCTTGAAACTTGACACAGTAATGCAGTTTCACATTCTAACAATATGTTTTGTTTCCTTTTCATGTAGCCCTAAGCAGTGACTGGCGAGAAACACTTTCATTGAAAGGGGTTGCAAGCTTCCAAAAATTACGAGTCTCCAGAAATCTCAGCAAATATTTTTTCACCCAAGCTGCATGATACTTTCAGATAATGATCAGTACACTAAGCCCACTTGGTTCCCCAAATTTCGTTCTTCTATGTTGAAGCGTTCGTTTCCAGTAACAGTTAGAATTTTGGCCTTTCACTCTGTTTTCTCCTATATTGATAGATGTATTTGGAACTCTAAATCAAACACAGTTTGTGCTAGCTTCTTGAAACTTGACACAGTAAAGCAGTTTCACATTCTAACTCTATGTTTTGTTTCCTTTTCTTGTAGCCCTAAGCAGTGACGGGCGAGAAACACTTTCATTGAAAGGGGTTGCAAGCTTCCAAAAATTACTAGTCTCCAGAAATCTCAGCAAATATTTTTTCACCCAAACTGGATGATACTTTCAGGTAATGATCAGTACACTTGGCCCACTTGGTTCTCCATATTTCGTTCTTCTATGTTGAAGCGTTCGTTTACACTAACAGTTTCCACTCTGGCATTTCACTCTGTTTTCTCCTATATTGATAGATGTATTTGGAACTCTAAATCAAACACGGTTTGTGCTAGCTTCTTGAAACTTGACACAGTAAAGCAGTTTCACATTCTAACTCTATGTTTTGTTTCTTTTTCATGTAGCCCTAAGCAGTGACTGGCGAGAAACACTTTCATTGAAAGGGGTTGCAAGCTTCCAAAAATTACGAGTCTCCAGAAATCTCAGCAAATATTTTTTCACCCAAACTGCATGATACTTTCAGGTAATGATCAGTACACTAAGCCCACTTGGTTCCCCAAATTTCGTTCTTCTATGTTGAAGCGTTCGTTTCCAGTAACAGTTTGAATTTTTGCGTTTCACTCTGTTTTCTCCTATATTGATAGATGTATTTGGAACTCTAAATCAAACACGGTTTGTGCTAGCTTCTTGAAACTTAACACAGTAAAGCAGTTTCACATTCTAACTCTATGTTTTGTTTCCTTTTCATGTAGCCCTAAGCAGTGACTGGCGAGAAACACTTTCATTGAAAGGGGTTGCAAGCTTCCATAAATTACGAGTCTTCAGAAATCTCAGCAAATATTTTTTCACCCAAACTAGATGATACTTTCAGGTAATGATCAGTACACTAAGCCCTCTTGGTTCCCCAAATTTCGTTCTTCTATGTTGAAGCGTTCGTTTCCACTAACAGTTTCCACTCTGGCATTTCACTCTGTTTTCTCCTATATTGATAGATGTATTTGGAACTCTAAATCAAACACGGTTTGTGCTAGCTTCTTGAAACTTGACACAGTTAAGCAGTTTCACATTGTAACTCTATGTTTTGTTTCCTTTTCATGTAGCTTTAAGCAGTGACTGGCGAGAAACACTTTCATTGAAAGGGGTTGCAAGCTTCCAAAAATTACGAGTCTCCAGAAATCTCAGCAAATATTTTTTCACCCAAACTGGATGATACTTTCAGGTAATGATCAGTACACTAAGCCCACTTGGTTCTCCAAATTTCATTCTTCTATGTTGAAGCGTTCGTTTCCAGTAACAGTTTTCATTCTGGCATTTCACTCTGTTTTCTCCTATATTGATAGATGTATTTGGAACTCTAAATCAAACACGGTTTGTGCTAGCTTCTTGAAACTTGACACAGTAAAGCAGTTTCACATTCTAACTCTATGTTTTGTTTCCTTTTCATGTAGCTTTAAGCAGTGACTGGCGAGAAACACTTTCATTGAAAGGGGTTGCAAGCTTCCAAAAATTACGAGTCTCCAGAAATCTCAGCAAATATTTTTTCACCCAAACTGGATGATACTTTCAGGTAATGATTAGTACACTAAGCCCACTTGGTTCTCCAAATTTCGTTCTTCTATGTTGAAGCGTTCATTTCTAGTAACAATTTGAATTTTGTCGTTTCACTCTGTTTTCTCCTATATTGATAGATGTATTTGGAACTCTAAATCAAACACGGTTTGTGCTAGCTTCTTGAAACTTGACACAGTAAAGCAGTTTCACATTCTAACTCTATGTTTTGTTTCCTTTTCATGTAGCCCTAAGCAGTGACTGGCGAGAAACACTTTCATTGAAAGGGGTTGCAAGCTTCCAAAAATTACGAGTTTCCAGAAATCTCAGCAAATATTTTTTCACCCAAACTGGATGATAGTTTCAGGTAATGATCAGAACACTAAGCCCACTTGGTTCTCCAAATTTCGTTCTTCTATGTTGAAGCGTTCGTTTCCAGTAACAGTTTCCATTCTGGCATTTCACTCTGTTTTCTCCTATATTGATAGATGTATTTGGAACTCTAAATCAAACACAGTTTGTGCTAGCTTCTTGAAACTTGACACAGTAAAGCAGTTTCACATTCTAACTCTATGTTTTGTTTCCTTTTCTTGTAGCCCTAAGCAGTGACGGGCGAGAAACACTTTCATTGAAAGGGGTTGCAAGCTTCCAAAAATTACTAGTCTCCAGAAATCTCAGCAAATATATTTTCACCCAAACTGGATGATACTTTCAGGTAATGATCAGTACACTTGGCCCACTTGGTTCTCCATATTTCGTTCTTCTATGTTGAAGCGTTCGTTTCCAGTAACAGTTTGAATTTTGTCGTTTCACTCTGTTTTCTCCTATATTGATAGATGTATTTGGAACTCTAAATCAAACACGGTTTGTGCTAGCTTCTTGAAACTTGACACAGTAAATCAGTTTCACATTCTAACTCTATGTTTTGTTTCTTTTTCATGTAGCCCTAAGCAGTGACTGGCGAGAAACACTTTCATTGAAAGGGGTTGCAAGCTTCCAAAAATTACGAGTCTCCAGAAATCTCAGCAAATATTTTTTCACCCAAACTGCATGATACTTTCAGGTAATGATCAGTACACTAAGCCCACTTGGTTCCCCAAATTTCGTTCTTCTATGTTGAAGCGTTCGTTTCCAGTAACAGTTTGAATTTTTGCGTTTCACTCTGTTTTCTCCTATATTGATAGATGTATTTGGAACTCTAAATCAAACACGGTTTGTGCTAGCTTCTTGAAACTTGACACAGTAAAGCAGTTTCACATTGTAACTCTATGTTTTGTTTCCTTTTCATGTAGCTTTAAGCAGTGACTGGCGAGAAACACTTTCATTGAAAGGGGTTGAAAGCTTCCAAAAATTACGAGTCTCCAGAAATCTCAGCAAATATTTTTTCACCCAAACTGGATGATACTTTCAGGTAATGATCAGTACACTAAGCCCACTTGGTTCTCCAAATTTCATTCTTCTATGTTGAAGCGTTCGTTTCCAGTAACAGTTTCCACTCTGGCATTTCACTCTGTTTTCTCCTATATTGATAGATGTATTTGGAACTCTAAATCAAACACGGTTTGTGCTAGCTTCTTGAAACCTGACACAGTAAAGCAGTTTCACATTCTAACTCTATGTATTGTTTCCTTTTCATGTAGCCCTAAGCAGTGACTGGCAAGAAACACTTTCATTGAAAGGGGTTGCAAGCTTCCAAAAATTACGAGTCTCCAGAAATCTCAGCAAATATTTTTTCACCCAAACTGGATGATACTTTCAGGTAATGATCAGTACACTAAGCCCACTTGGTTCCCCGAATTTCGTTCTTCTATGTTGAAGCGTTCGTTTCCAGTAACAGTTTGAATTTTGTCGTTTCACTCTGTTTTCTCCTATATTGATAGATGTATTTGGAACTCTAAATCAAACACGGTTTGTGCTAGCTTCTTGAAACTTGACACAGTAAAGCAGTTTCACATTCTAACTCTATGTTTTGTTTCCTTTTCATGTAGCCCTAAGCAGTGACTGGCGAGAAACACTTTCATTGAAAGGGGTTGCAAGCTTCCAAAAATTACGAGTCTCCAGAAATCTCAGCAAATATTTTTTCACCCAAACTGGATGATAGTTTCAGGTAATGATCAGAACACTAAGCCCACTTGGTTCTCCAAATTTCGTTCTTCTATGTTGAAGCGTTCGTTTCCAGTAACAGTTTCCATTCTGGCATTTCACTCTGTTTTCTCCTATATTGATAGATGTATTTGGAACTCTAAATCAAACACAGTTTGTGCTAGCTTCTTGAAACTTGACACAGTAAAGCAGTTTCACATTCTAACTCTATGTTTTGTTTCCTTTTCTTGTAGCCCTAAGCAGTGACGGGCGAGAAACACTTTCATTGAAAGGGGTTGCAAGCTTCCAAAAATTACTAGTCTCCAGAAATCTCAGCAAATATATTTTCACCCAAACTGGATGATACTTTCAGGTAATGATCAGTACACTTGGCCCACTTGGTTCTCCATATTTCGTTCTTCTATGTTGAAGCGTTCGTTTACACTAACAGTTTCCACTCTGGCATTTCACTCTGTTTTCTCCTATATTGATAGATGTATTTGGAACTCTAAATCAAACACGGTTTGTGCTAGCTTCTTGAAACTTGACACAGTAAAGCAGTTTCACATTCTAACTCTATGTTTTGTTTCTTTTTCATGTAGCCCTAAGCAGTGACTGGCGAGAAACACTTTCATTGAAAGGGGTTGCAAGCTTCCAAAAATTACGAGTCTCCAGAAATCTCAGCAAATATTTTTTCACCCAAACTGATGATACTTTCAGGTAATGATCAGTACACTAAGCCCACTTGGTTCCCCAAATTTCGTTCTTCTATGTTGAAGCGTTCGTTTCCAGTAACACTTTGAATTTTTGCGTTTCACTCTGTTTTCTCCTATATTGATAGATGTATTTGGAACTCTAAATCAAACACGGTTTGTGCTAGCTTCTTGAAACTTAACACAGTAAAGCAGTTTCACATTCTAACTCTATGTTTTGTTTCCTTTTCATGTAGCCCTAAGCAGTGACTGGCGAGAAACACTTTCATTGAAAGGGGTTGCAAGCTTCCAAAAATTACGAGTCTTCAGAAATCTCAGCAAATATTTTTTCACCCAAACTAGATGATACTTTCAGGTAATGATCAGTACACTAAGCCCTCTTGGTTCCCCAAATTTCGTTCTTCTATGTTGAAGCGTTCGTTTCCACTAACAGTTTCCACTCTGGCATTTCACTCTGTTTTCTCCTATATTGATAGATGTATTTGGAACTCTAAATCAAACACGGTTTGTGCTAGCTTCTTGAAACTTGACACAGTAAAGCAGTTTCACATTGTAACTCTATGTTTTGTTTCCTTTTCATGTAGCTTTAAGCAGTGACTGGCGAGAAACACTTTCATTGAAAGGGGTTGCAAGCTTCCAAAAATTACGAGTCTCCAGAAATCTCAGCAAATATTTTTTCACCCAAACTGGATGATACTTTCAGGTAATGATCAGTACACTAAGCCCACTTGGTTCTCCAAATTTCATTCTTCTATGTTGAAGCGTTCGTTTCCAGTAACAGTTTTCATTCTGGCATTTCACTCTGTTTTCTCCTATATTGATAGATGTATTTGGAACTCTAAATCAAACACGGTTTGTGCTAGCTTCTTGAAACTTGACACAGTAAAGCAGTTTCACATTCTAACTCTATGTTTTGTTTCCTTTTCATGTAGCTTTAAGCAGTGACTGGCGAGAAACACTTTCATTGAAAGGGGTTGCAAGCTTCCAAAAATTACGAGTCTCCAGAAATCTCAGCAAATATTTTTTCACCCAAACTGGATGATACTTTCAGGTAATGATCAGTACACTAAGCCCACTTGGTTCTCCAAATTTCGTTCTTCTATGTTGAAGCGTTCATTTCTAGTAACAATTTGAATTTTGTCGTTTCACTCTGTTTTCTCCTATATTGATAGATGTATTTGGAACTCTAAATCAAACACGGTTTGTGCTAGCTTCTTGAAACTTGACACAGTAAAGCAGTTTCACATTCTAACTCTATGTTTTGTTTCCTTTTCATGTAGCCCTAAGCAGTGACTGGCGAGAAACACTTTCATTGAAAGGGGTTGCAAGCTTCCAAAAATTACGAGTTTCCAGAAATCTCAGCAAATATTTTTTCACCCAAACTGGATGATAGTTTCAGGTAATGATCAGAACACTAAGCCCACTTGTTTCTCCAAATTTCGTTCTTATATGTTTAGCGTTCGGTTCCAGTAACAGTTTCCATTCTGGCATTTCACTCTGTTTTCTCCTATATTGATAGATGTATTTGGAACTCTAAATCAAACACAGTTTGTGCTAGCTTCTTGAAACTTGACACAGTAAAGCAGTTTCACATTCTAACTCTATGTTTTGTTTCCTTTTCTTGTAGCCCTAAGCAGTGACGGGCGAGAAACACTTTCATTGAAAGGGGTTGCAAGCTTCCAAAAATTACTAGTCTCCTGAAATCTCAGCAAATATATTTTCACCCAAACTGGATGATACTTTCAGGTAATGATCAGTACACTTGGCCCACTTGGTTCTCCATATTTCGTTCTTCTATGTTGAAGCGTTCGTTTACACTAACAGTTTCCACTCTGGCATTTCACTCTGTTTTCTCCTATATTGATAGATGTATTTGGAACTCTAAATCAAACACGGTTTGTGCTAGCTTCTTGAAACTTGACACAGTAAATCAGATTCACATTCTAACTCTATGTTTTGTTTCTTTTTCATGTAGCCCTAAGCAGTGACTGGCGAGAAACACTTTCATTGAAAGGGGTTGCAAGCTTCCAAAAATTACGAGTCTCCAGAAATCTCAGCAAATATTTTTTCACCCAAACTGCATGATACTTTCAGGTAATGATCAGTACACTAAGCCCACTTGGTTCCCCAAATTTCGTTCTTCTATGTTGAAGCGTTCGTTTCCAGTAACAGTTTGAATTTTTGCGTTTCACTCTGTTTTCTCCTATATTGATAGATGTATTTGGAACTCTAAATCAAACACGGTTTGTGCTAGCTTCTTGAAACTTGACACAGTAAAGCAGTTTCACATTGTAACTCTATGTTTTGTTTCCTTTTCCTGTAGCTTTAAGCAGTGACTGGCGAGAAACACTTTCATTGAAAGGGGTTGCAAGCTTCCAAAAATCACGAGTCTCCAGAAATCTCAGCAAATATTTTTTCACCCAAACTGGATGATACTTTCAGGTAATGATCAGTACACTTGGCCCACTTGGTTCTCCATATTTCGTTCTTCTATGTTGAAGCGTTCGTTTACAGTAACAGTTTCCACTCTGGCATTACACTCTGTTTTCTCCTATATTGATAGATGTATTTGGAACTCTAAATCAAACACGGTTTGTGCTAGCTTCTTGAAACTTGACACAGTAATGCAGTTTCACATTCTAACAATATGTTTTGTTTCCTTTTCATGTAGCCCTAAGCAGTGACTGGCGAGAAACACTTTCATTGAAAGGGGTTGCAAGCTTCCAAAAATTACGAGTCTCCAGAAATCTCAGCAAATATTTTTTCACCCAAGCTGCATGATACTTTCAGGTAATGATCAGTACACTAAGCCCACTTGGTTCCCCAAATTTCGTTCTTCTATGTTGAAGCGTTCGTTTCCAGTAACAGTTAGAATTTTGGCGTTTCACTCTGTTTTCTCCTATATTGATAGATGTATTTGGAACTCTAAATCAAACACGGTTTGTGCTTGCTTCTTGAAACTTAACACAGTAAAGCAGTTTCACATTCTAACTCTATGTTTTGTTTCCTTTTCATGTAGCCCTAAGCAGTGACTGGCGAGAAACACTTTCATTGAAAGGGGTTGCAAGCTTCCAAAAATTACGAGTCTCCAGAAATCTCAGCAAATATTTTTTCACCCAAACTGGATGATAGTTTCAGGTAATGATCAGAACACTAAGCCCACTTGGTTCTCCAAATTTCGTTCTTCTATGTTGAAGCGTTCGTTTCCAGTAACAGTTTCCATTCTGGCATTTCACTCTGTTTTCTCCTATATTGATAGATGTATTTGGAACTCTAAATCAAACACAGTTTGTGCTAGCTTCTTGAAACTTGACACAGTAAAGCAGTTTCACATTCTAACTCTATGTTTTGTTTCCTTTTCTTGTAGCCCTAAGCAGTGACGGGCGAGAAACACTTTCATTGAAAGGGGTTGCAAGCTTCCAAAAATTACTAGTCTCCAGAAATCTCAGCAAATATATTTTCACCCAAACCGGATGATACTTTCAGGTAATGATCAGTACACTTGGCCCACTTGGTTCTCCATATTTCGTTCTTCTATGTTGAAGCGTTCGTTTACACTAACAGTTTCCACTCTGGCATTTCACTCTGTTTTCTCCTATATTGATAGATGTATTTGGAACTCTAAATCAAACACGGTTTGTGCTAGCTTCTTGAAACTTGACACAGTAAAGCAGTTTCACATTCTAACTCTATGTTTTGTTTCTTTTTCATGTAGCCCTAAGCAGTGACTGGCGAGAAACACTTTCATTGAAAGGGGTTGCAAGCTTCCAAAAATTACGAGTCTCCAGAAATCTCAGCAAATATTTTTTCACCCAAACTGCATGATACTTTCAGGTAATGATCAGTACACTAAGCCCACTTGGTTCCCCAAATTTCGTTCTTCTATGTTGAAGCGTTCGTTTCCAGTAACAGTTTGAATTTTTGCGTTTCACTCTGTTTTCTCCTATATTGATAGATGTATTTGGAACTCTAAATCAAACACGGTTTGTGCTAGCTTCTTGAAACTTGACACAGTAAAGCAGTTTCACATTCTAACTCTATGTTTTGTTTCCTTTTCATGTAGCCCTAAGCAGTGACTGGCGAGAAACACTTTCATTGAAAGGTGTTGTAAGCTTCCAAAAATTACGAGTCTTCAGAAATCTCAGCAAATATTTTTTCACCCAAACTAGATGATACTTTCAGGTAATGATCAGTACACTAAGCCCTCTTGGTTCCCCAAATTTCGATCTTCTATGTTGAAGCGTTCGTTTCCAGTAACAGTTTGAATTTTGTCGTTTCACTCTGTTTTCTCCTATATTGATAGATGTATTTGGAACTCTAAATCAAACACGGTTTGTGCTAGCTTCTTGAAACTTGACACAGTAAAGCAGATTCACATTGTAACTCTATATTTTGTTTCCTTTTCATGTAGCTTTAAGCAGTGACTGGCGAGAAACACTTTCATTGAAAGGGGTTGCAAGCTTCCAAAAATTACGAGTCTCCAGAAATCTCAGCAAATATTTTTTCACCCAAACTGGATGATACTTTCAGGTAATGATCAGTACACTAAGCCCACTTGGTTCTCCAAATTTCATTCTTCTATGTTGAAGCGTTCGTTTCCAGTAACAGTTTCCATTCTGGCATTTCACTCTGTTTTCTCCTATATTGATAGATGTATTTGGAACTCTAAATCAAACACGGTTTGTGCTAGCTTCTTGAAACTTGACACAGTAAAGCAGATTCACATTGTAACTCTATGTTTTGTTTCCTTTTCATGTAGCTTTAAGCAGTGACTGGCGAGAAACACTTTCATTGAAAGGGGTTGCAAGCTTCCAAAAATTACGAGTCTCCAGAAATCTCAGCAAATATTTTTTCACCCAAACTGGATGATACTTTCAGGTAATGATCAGTACACTAAGCCCACTAGGTTCCCCAAATTTCGTTCTTCTATGTTGAAGCGTTCGTTTCCAGTAACAGTTTGAATTTTGTGGTTTCACTCTGTTTTCTCCTATATTGATAGATGTATTTGGAACACTAAATCAAACACGGTTTGTGCTAGCTTCTTGAAACTTGACACAGTAAAGCAGTTTCACATTCTAACTCTATGTTTTGTTTCCTTTTCATGTAGCCCTAAGCAGTGACTGGCGAGAAACACTTTCATTGAAAGGGGTTGCAAGCTTCCAAAAATTACGAGTCTCCAGAAATCTCAGCAAATATTTTTTCACCCAAACTGGATGATAGTTTCAGGTAATGATCAGAACACTAAGCCCACTTGGTTCTCCAAATTTCGTTCTTCTATGTTGAAGCGTTCGTTTCCAGTAACAGTTTCCTTTCTGGCATTTCACTCTGTTTTCTCCTATATTGATAGATGTATTTGGAACTCTAAATCAAACACAGTTTGTGCTAGCTTCTTGAAACTTGACACAGTAAAGCAGTTTCGCATTCTAACTCTATGTTTTGTTTCCTTTTCTTGTAGCCCTAAGCAGTGACGGGCGAGAAACACTTTCATTGAAAGGGGTTGCAAGCTTCCAAAAATTACTAGTCTCCAGAAATCTCAGCAAATATATTTTCACCCAAACTGGATGATACTTTCAGGTAATGATCAGTACACTTGGCCCACTTGGTTCTCCATATTTCGTTCTTCTATGTTGAAGCGTTCGTTTACACTAACAGTTTCCATTCTGGCATTTCACTCTGTTTTCTCCTATATTGATAGATGTATTTGGAACTCTAAATCAAACACGGTTTGTGCTAGCTTCTTGAAACTTGACACAGTAAAGCAGTTTCACATTCTAACTCTATGTTTTGTTTCTTTTTCATGTAGCCCTAAGCAGTGACTGGCGAGAAACACTTTCATTGAAAGGGGTTGCAAGCTTCCAAAAATTACGAGTCTCCAGAAATCGCAGCAAATATTTTTTCACCCAAACTGCATGATACTTTCAGGTAATGATCAGTACACTAAGCCCACTTGGTTCCCCAAATTTTGTTCTTCTATGTTGAAGTGTTCGTTTCCAATAACAGTTTGAATTTTTGCGTTTCACTCTGTTTTCTCCTATATTGATAGATGTATTTGGAACTCTAAATCAAACACGGTTTGTGCTAGCTTCTTGAAACTTGACACAGTAAAGCAGTTTCACATTCTAACTCTATGTTTTGTTTCCTTTTCATGTAGCCCTAAGCAGTGACTGGCGAGAAACACTTTCATTGAAAGGGGTTGCAAGCTTCCAAAAATTACGAGTCTTCAGAAATCTCAGCAAATATTTTTTCACCCAAACTAGATGATACTTTCAGGTAATGATCAGTACACTAAGCCCTCTTGGTTCCCCAAATTTCGTTCTTCTATGTTGAAGCGTTCGTTTCCACTAACAGTTTCCACTCTGGCATTTCACTCTGTTTTCTCCTATATTGATAGATGTATTTGGAACTCTAAATCAAACACGGTTTGTGCTAGCTTCTTGAAACTTGACACAGTAAAGCAGTTTCACATTCTAACTCTATGTTTTGTTTCCTTTTCATGTAGCCCTAAGCAGTGACTGGCGAGAAAACTTTCATTGAAAGGGGTTGCAAGCTTCCAAAAATTACGAGTCTCCAGAAATCTCAGCAAATATTTTTTCACCCAAACTGGATGATACTTTCAGGTAATGATCAGTACACTAAGCCCACTTGGTTCCCCAAATTTCGTTCTTCTATGTTGAAGCGTTCGTTTCCAGTAACAGTTTGAATTTTGTCATTTCACTCTGTTTTCTCCTATTTTGATAGATGTATTTGGAACACTAAATCAAACATGGTTTGTGCTAGCTTCTTGAAACTTGACACAGTAAAGCAGTTTCACATTCTAACTCTATGTTTTGTTTCCTTTTCATGTAGCTTTAAGCAGTGACTGGCGAGAAACACCTTCATTGAAAGGGGTTGCAAGCTTCCAAAAATCACGAGTCTCCAGAAATCTCAGCAAATATTTTTTCACCCAAACTGGATGATACTTTCAGGTAATGATCAGTACACTTGGCCCACTTGGTTCTCCATATTTCGTTCTTCTATGTTGAAGCGTTCGTTTACAGTAACAGTTTCCACTCTGGCATTACACTCTGTTTTCTCCTATATTGATAGATGTATTTGGAACTCTAAATCAAACACGGTTTGTGCTAGCTTCTTGAAACTTGACACAGTAATGCAGTTTCACATTCTAACAATATGTTTTGTTTCCTTTTCATGTAGCCCTAAGCAGTGACTGGCGAGAAACACTTTCATTGAAAGGGGTTGCAAGCTTCCAAAAATTACGAGTCTCCAGAAATCTCAGCAAATATTTTTTCAACCAAGCTGCATGATACTTTCAGGTAATGATCAGTACACTAAGCCCACTTGGTTCCCCAAATTTCATTCTTCTATGTTGAAGCGTTCGTTTCCAGTAACAGTTAGAATTTTGGCGTTTCACTCTGTTTTCTCCTATATTGATAGATGTATTTGGAACTCTAAATCAAACACGGTTTGTGCTAGCTTCTTGAAACTTGACACAGTAAAGCAGTTTCACATTCTAACTCTAAGTTTTGTTTCCTTTTCATGTAGCCCTAAGCAGTGACTGGCGAGAAACACTTTCATTGAAAGGGTTTGCAAGCTTCCAAAAATTACGAGTCTCCAGAAATCTCAGCAAATATTTTTTCACCCAAACTGGATGATACTTTCAGGTAATGATCAGTACACTAAGCCCACTTGGTTCTCCAAATTTCGTTCTTCTATGTTGAAGCGTTCATTTCCAGTAACAGTTTGAATTTTGTCGTTTCACTCTGTTTTCTCCTATATTGATAGATGTATTTGGAACACTAAATCAAACACGGTTTGTGCTAGCTTCTTGAAACTTGACACAGTAAAGCAGTTTCACATTCGAACTCTATGTTTTGTTTCCTTTTCATGTAGCTTTAAGCAGTGACTGGCGAGAAACACCTTCATTGAAAGGGGTTGCAAGCTTCCAAAAATCACGAGTCTCCAGAAATCTCAGCAAATATTTTTTCACCCAAACTGGATGATACTTTCAGGTAATGATCAGTACACTTGGCCCACTTGGTTCTCCATATTTCGTTCTTCTATGTTGAAGCCTTCGTTTACAGTAACAGTTTCCACTCTGGCATTACACTCTGTTTTCTCCTATATTGATAGATGTATTTGGAACTCTAAATCAAACACGGTTTGTGCTAGCTTCTTGAAACTTGACACAGTAATGCAGTTTCACATTCTAACAATATGTTTTGTTTCCTTTTCATGTAGCCCTAAGCAGTGACTGGCGAGAAACACTTTCATTGAAAGGGGTTGCAAGCTTCCAAAAATTACGAGTCTCCAGAAATCTCAGCAAATATTTTTTCACCCAAGCTGCATGATACTTTCAGGTAATGATCAGTACACTAAGCCCACTTGGTTCCCCAAATTTCGTTCTTCTATGTTGAAGCGTTCGTTTCCAGTAACAGTTAGAATTTTGGCCTTTCACTCTGTTTTCTCCTATATTGATAGATGTATTTGGAACTCTAAATCAAACACGGTTTGTGCTAGCTTCTTGAAACTTGACACAGTAAAGCAGTTTCACATTCTAACTCTATGTTTTGTTTCCTTTTCATGTAGCCCTAAGCAGTGACTGGCGAGAAACACTTTCATTGAAAGGGGTTGCAAGCTTCCAAAAATTACGAGTCTCCAGAAATCTCAGCAAATATTTTTTCACCCAAACTGGATGATAGTTTCAGGTAATGATCAGAACACTAAGCCCACTTGGTTCTCCAAATTTCGTTCTTCTATGTTGAAGCGTTCGTTTCCAGTAACAGTTTCCATTCTGGCATTTCACTCTGTTTTCTCCTATATTGATAGATGTATTTGGAACTCTAAATCAAACACGGTTTGTGCTAGCTTCTTGAAACTTGACACACTAAAGCAGTTTCACATTCTAACTCTATGTTTTGTTTCTTTTTCATGTAGCCCTAAGCAGTGACTGGCGAGAAACACTTTCATTGAAAGGGGTTGCAAGCTTCCAAAAATTACGAGTCTCCAGAAATCTCAGCAAATATTTTTTCACCCAAACTGCATGATACTTTCAGGTAATGATCAGCACACTAAGCCCACTTGGTTCCCCAAATTTCGTTCTTCTATGTTGAAGCGTTCGTTTCCAGTAACAGTTTGAATTTTTGCGTTTCACTCTGTTTTCTCCTATATTGATAGATGTATTTGGAACTCTAAATCAAACTCGGTTTGTGCTAGCTTCTTGAAACTTGACACAGTAAAGCAGTTTCACATTCTAACTCTATGTTTTGATTCCTTTTCATGTAGCCCTAAGCAGTGACTGGCGAGAAACACTTTCATTGAAAGGGGTTGCAAGCTTCCAAAAATTACGAGTCTCCAGAAATCTCAGCAAATATTTTTTCACCCAAACTAGATGATACTTTCAGGTAATGATCAGTACACTAAGCCCTCTTGGTTCCCCAATTTTCGTTCTTCTATGTTGAAGCGTTCGTTTCCAGTAACAGTTTGAATTTTGTCGTTTCACTCTGTTTTCTCCTATATTGATAGATGTATTTGGAACTCTAAATCAAACACGGTTTTTGCTAGCTTCTTGAAACTTGACACAGTAAAGCAGTTTCACATTGTAACTCTATGTTTTGTTTCCTTTTCATGTAGCTTTAAGCAGTGACTGGCGAGAAACACTTTCATTGAAAGGGGTTGCAAGCTTCCAAAAATTACGAGTCTCCAGAAATCTCAGCAAATATTTTTTCACCCAAAGTGGATGATACTTTCAGGTAATGATCAGTACACTAAGCCCACTTGGTTCTCCAAATTTCATTCTTCTATGTTGAAGCGTTCGTTTCCAGTAACAGTTTCCATTCTGGCATTTCACTCTGTTTTCTCCTATATTGATAGATGTATTTGGAACTCTAAATCAAACACGGTTTGTGCTAGCTTCTTGAAACTTGACACAGTAAAGCAGTTTCACATTCTAACTCTATGTTTTGTTTCCTTTTCATGTAGCCCTAAGCAGTGACTGGCGAGAAACACTTTCATTGAAAGGGGTTGCAAGCTTCCAAAAATTACGAGTCTCCAGAAATCTCAGCAAATATTTTTTCACCCAAACTGGATGACACTTTCAGGTAATGATCAGTACACTAAGCCCACTTGGTTCCCCAAATTTCGTTCTTCTATGTTGAAGCGTTCGTTTCCAGTAACAGTTTGAATTTTGTCGTTTCACTCTGTTTTCTCCTATATTGATAGATGTATTTGGAACACTAAATCAAACACGGTTTGTGCTAGCTTCTTGAAACTTGACACAGTAAAGCAGTTTCACATTCTAACTCTATGTTTTGTTTCCTTTTCATGTAGCTTTAAGCAGTGACTGGCGAGAAACACCTTCATTGAAAGGGGTTGCAAGCTTCCAAAAATCACAAGTCTCCAGAAATCTCAGCAAATATTTTTTCACCCAAACTGGATGATACTTTCAGGTAATGATCAGTACACTTGGCCCACTTGGTTCTCCATATTTCGTTCTTCTATGTTGAAGCGTTCGTTTACAGTAACAGTTTCCACTCTGGCATTACACTCTGTTTTCTCCTATATTGATAGATGTATTTGGAACTCTAAATCAAACACGGTTTGTGCTAGCTTCTTGAAACTTGACACAGTAATGCAGTTTCACATTCTAACAATATGTTTTGTTTCCTTTTCATGTAGCCCTAAGCAGTGACTGGCGAGAAACACTTTCATTGAAAGGGGTTGCAAGCTTCCAAAAATTACGAGTCTCCAGAAATCTCAGCAAATATTTTTTCACCCAAGCTGCATGATACTTTCAGGTAATGATCAGTACACTAAGCCCACTTGGATCCCCAAATTTCGTTCTTCTATGTTGAAGCGTTCGTTTCCAGTAACAGTTAGAATTTTGGCGTTTCACTCTGTTTTCTCCTATATTGAGAGATGTATTTGGAACTCTAAATCAAACACGGTTTGTGCTAGCTTCTTGAAACTTGACACAGTAAAGCAGTTTCACATTCTAACTCTATGTTTTGATTCCTTTTCATGTAGCCCTTAGCAGTGACTGGCGAGAAACACTTTCATTGAAAGGGGTTGCAAGCTTCCAAAAATTACGAGTCTCCAGAAATCTCAGCAAATATTTTTTCACCCAAACTGGATGATAGTTTCAGGTAATGATCAGAACACTAAGCCCACTTGGTTCTCCAAATTTCGTTCTTCTATGTTGAAGCGTTCGTTTCCAGTAACAGTTTCCATTCTGGCATTTCACTCTGTTTTCTCCTATATTGATAGATGTATTTGGAACTCTAAATCAAACACGGTTTGTGCTAGCTTCTTGAAACTTGACACAGTAAAGCAGTTTCACATTCTAACTCTATGTTTTGTTTCTTTTTCATGTAGCCCTAAGCAGTGACTGGCGAGAAACACTTTCATTGAAAGGGGTTGCAAGCTTCCAAAAATTACGAGTCTCCAGAAATCTCAGCAAATATTTTTTCACCCAAACTGCATGATACTTTCAGGTAATGATCAGTACACTAAGCCCACTTGGTTCCCCAAATTTCGTTCTTCTATGTTGAAGCGTTCGTTTCCAGTAACAGTTTGAATTTTTGCGTTTCACTCTGTTTTCTCCTATATTGATAGATGTATTTGGAACTCTAAATCAAACACAGTTTGTGCTAGCTTCTTGAAACTTGACACAGTAAAGCAGTTTCACATTCTAACTCTATGTTTTGTTTCCTTTTCATGTAGCCCTAAGCAGTGACTGGCGAGAAACACTTTCATTGAAAGGGGTTGCAAGCTTCCAAAAATTACGAGTCTCCAGAAATCTCAGCAAATATTTTTTCACCCAAACTACATGATACTTTCAGGTAATGATCAGTACACTAAGCCCTCTTGGTTCCCCAAATTTCGTTCTTCTATGTTGAAGCGTTCGTTTCCAGTAACAGTTTGAATTTTGTCGTTTCACTCTGTTTTCTCCTATATTGATAGATGTATATGGAACTCTAAATCAAACACGGTTTGTGCTAGCTTCTTGAAACTTGACACAGTAAAGCAGTTTCACATTGTAACTCTATGTTTTGTTTCCTTTTCATGTAGCTTTAAGCAGTGACTGGCGAGAAACACTTTCATTGAAAGGGGTTGCAAGCTTCCAAAAATTACGAGTCTCCAGAAATCTCAGCAAATATTTTTTCACCCAAACTGGATGATACTTTCAGGTAATGATCAGTACACTAAGCCCACTTGGTTCTCCAAATTTCATTCTTCTATGTTGAAGCGTTCGTTTCCAGTAACAGTTTCCATTCTGGCATTTCACTCTGTTTTCTCCTATATTGATAGATGTATTTGGAACTCTAAATCAAACACGGTTTGTGCTAGCTTCTTGAAACTTGACACAGTAAAGCAGTTTCACATTCTAACTCTATGTTTTGTTTCCTTTTCATGTAGCCCTAAGCAGTGACTGGCGAGAAACACTTTCATTGAAAGGGGTTGCAAGCTTCCAAAAATTACGAGTCTCCAGAAATCTCAGCAAATATTTTTTCACCCAAACTGGATGATACTCTCAGGTAATGATCAGTACATTAAGCCCACTTGGTTCCCCAAATTTCGTTCTTCTATGTTGAAGCATTCGTTTCCAGTAACAGTTTGAATTTTGTCGTTTCACTCTGTTTTCTCCTATATTGATAGATGTATTTGGAACACTAAATCAAACACGGTTTGTGCTAGCTTCTTGAAACTTGACACAGTAAAGCAGTTTCACATTCTAACTCTATGTTTTGTTTCCTTTTCATGTAGCTTTAAGCAGTGACTGGCGAGAAACACCTTCATTGAAAGGGGTTGCAAGCTTCCAAAAATCACGAGTCTCCAGAAATCTCAGCAAATATTTTTTCACCCAAACTGGATGATACTTTCAGGTAATGATCAGTACACTTGGACCACTTGGTTCTCCATATTTCGTTCATCTATGTTGAAGCGTTCGTTTACACTAACAGTTTCCACTCTGGCATTACACTCTGTTTTCTCCTATATTGATAGATGTATTTGGAACTCTAAATCAAACACGGTTTGTGCTAGCTTCTTGAAACTTGACACAGTAATGCAGTTTCACATTCTAACAATATGTTTTGTTTCCTTTTCATGTAGCCCTAAGCAGTGACTGGCGAGAAACACTTTCATTGAAAGGGGTTGCAAGCTTCCAAAAATTACGAGTTTCCAGAAATCTCAGCAAATATTTTTTCACCCAAACTGGATGATAGTTTCAGGTAATGATCAGAACACTAAGCCCACTTGGTTCTCCAAATTTCGTTCTTCTATGTTGAAGCGTTCGTTTCCAGTAACAGTTTCCATTCTGGCATTTCACTCTGTTTTCTCCTATATTGATAGATGTATTTGGAACTCTAAATCAAACACAGTTTGTGCTAGCTTCTTGAAACTTGACACAGTAAAGCAGTTTCACATTCTAACTCTATGTTTTGTTTCCTTTTCTTGTAGCCCTAAGCAGTGACGGGCGAGAAACACTTTCATTGAAAGGGGTTGCAAGCTTCCAAAAATTACTAGTCTCCAGAAATCTCAGCAAATATATTTTCACCCAAACTGGATGATACTTTCAGGTAATGATCAGTACACTTGGCCCACTTGGTTCTCCATATTTCGTTCTTCTATGTTGAAGCGTTCGTTTCCAGTAACAGTTTGAATTTTGTCGTTTCACTCTGTTTTCTCCTATATTGATAGATGTATTTGGAACTCTAAATCAAACACGGTTTGTGCTAGCTTCTTGAAACTTGACACAGTAAATCAGTTTCACATTCTAACTCTATGTTTTGTTTCTTTTTCATGTAGCCCTAAGCAGTGACTGGCGAGAAACACTTTCATTGAAAGGGGTTGCAAGCTTCCAAAAATTACGAGTCTCCAGAAATCTCAGCAAATATTTTTTCACCCAAACTGCATGATACTTTCAGGTAATGATCAGTACACTAAGCCCACTTGGTTCCCCAAATTTCGTTCTTCTATGTTGAAGCGTTCGTTTCCAGTAACAGTTTGAATTTTTGCGTTTCACTCTGTTTTCTCCTATATTGATAGATGTATTTGGAACTCTAAATCAAACACGGTTTGTGCTAGCTTCTTGAAACTTGACACAGTAAAGCAGTTTCACATTGTAACTCTATGTTTTGTTTCCTTTTCATGTAGCTTTAAGCAGTGACTGGCGAGAAACACTTTCATTGAAAGGGGTTGCAAGCTTCCAAAAATTACGAGTCTCCAGAAATCTCAGCAAATATTTTTTCACCCAAACTGGATGATACTTTCAGGTAATGATCAGTACACTAAGCCCACTTGGTTCTCCAAATTTCATTCTTCTATGTTGAAGCGTTCGTTTCCAGTAACAGTTTTCATTCTGGCATTTCACTCTGTTTTCTCCTATATTGATAGATGTATTTGGAACTCTAAATCAAACACGGTTTGTGCTAGCTTCTTGAAACTTGACACAGTAAAGCAGTTTCACATTCTAACTCTATGTTTTGTTTCCTTTTCATGTAGCTTTAAGCAGTGACTGGCGAGAAACACTTTCATTGAAAGGGGTTGCAAGCTTCCAAAAATTACGAGTCTCCAGAAATCTCAGCAAATATTTTTTCACCCAAACTGGATGATACTTTCAGGTAATGATCAGTACACTAAGCCCACTTGGTTCTCCAAATTTCGTTCTTCTATGTTGAAGCGTTCATTTCTAGTAACAATTTGAATTTTGTCGTTTCACTCTGTTTTCTCCTATATTGATAGATGTATTTGGAACTCTAAATCAAACACGGTTTGTGCTAGCTTCTTGAAACTTGACACAGTAAAGCAGTTTCACATTCTAACTCTATGTTTTGTTTCCTTTTCATGTAGCCCTAAGCAGTGACTGGCGAGAAACACTTTCATTGAAAGGGGTTGCAAGCTTCCAAAAATTACGAGTTTCCAGAAATCTCAGCAAATATTTTTTCACCCAAACTGGATGATAGTTTCAGGTAATGATCAGAACACTAAGCCCACTTGTTTCTCCAAATTTCGTTCTTATATGTTTAGCGTTCGGTTCCAGTAACAGTTTCCATTCTGGCATTTCACTCTGTTTTCTCCTATATTGATAGATGTATTTGGAACTCTAAATCAAACACAGTTTGTGCTAGCTTCTTGAAACTTGACACAGTAAAGCAGTTTCACATTCTAACTCTATGTTTTGTTTCCTTTTCTTGTAGCCCTAAGCAGTGACGGGCGAGAAACACTTTCATTGAAAGGGGTTGCAAGCTTCCAAAAATTACTAGTCTCCTGAAATCTCAGCAAATATATTTTCACCCAAACTGGATGATACTTTCAGGTAATGATCAGTACACTTGGCCCACTTGGTTCTCCATATTTCGTTCTTCTATGTTGAAGCGTTCGTTTACACTAACAGTTTCCACTCTGGCATTTCACTCTGTTTTCTCCTATATTGATAGATGTATTTGGAACTCTAAATCAAACACGGTTTGTGCTAGCTTCTTGAAACTTGACACAGTAAATCAGATTCACATTCTAACTCTATGTTTTGTTTCTTTTTCATGTAGCCCTAAGCAGTGACTGGCGAGAAACACTTTCATTGAAAGGGGTTGCAAGCTTCCAAAAATTACGAGTCTCCAGAAATCTCAGCAAATATTTTTTCACCCAAACTGCATGATACTTTCAGGTAATGATCAGTACACTAAGCCCACTTGGTTCCCCAAATTTCGTTCTTCTATGTTGAAGCGTTCGTTTCCAGTAACAGTTTGAATTTTTGCGTTTCACTCTGTTTTCTCCTATATTGATAGATGTATTTGGAACTCTAAATCAAACACGGTTTGTGCTAGCTTCTTGAAACTTGACACAGTAAAGCAGTTTCACATTGTAACTCTATGTTTTGTTTCCTTTTCCTGTAGCTTTAAGCAGTGACTGGCGAGAAACACTTTCATTGAAAGGGGTTGCAAGCTTCCAAAAATCACGAGTCTCCAGAAATCTCAGCAAATATTTTTTCACCCAAACTGGATGATACTTTCAGGTAATGATCAGTACACTTGGCCCACTTGGTTCTCCATATTTCGTTCTTCTATGTTGAAGCGTTCGTTTACAGTAACAGTTTCCACTCTGGCATTACACTCTGTTTTCTCCTATATTGATAGATGTATTTGGAACTCTAAATCAAACACGGTTTGTGCTAGCTTCTTGAAACTTGACACAGTAATGCAGTTTCACATTCTAACAATATGTTTTGTTTCCTTTTCATGTAGCCCTAAGCAGTGACTGGCGAGAAACACTTTCATTGAAAGGGGTTGCAAGCTTCCAAAAATTACGAGTCTCCAGAAATCTCAGCAAATATTTTTTCACCCAAGCTGCATGATACTTTCAGGTAATGATCAGTACACTAAGCCCACTTGGTTCCCCAAATTTCGTTCTTCTATGTTGAAGCGTTCGTTTCCAGTAACAGTTAGAATTTTGGCGTTTCACTCTGTTTTCTCCTATATTGATAGATGTATTTGGAACTCTAAATCAAACACGGTTTTTGCTTGCTTCTTGAAACTTAACACAGTAAAGCAGTTTCACATTCTAACTCTATGTTTTGTTTCCTTTTCATGTAGCCCTAAGCAGTGACTGGCGAGAAACACTTTCATTGAAAGGGGTTGCAAGCTTCCAAAAATTACGAGTCTCCAGAAATCTCAGCAAATATTTTTTCACCCAAACTGGATGATAGTTTCAGGTAATGATCAGAACACTAAGCCCACTTGGTTCTCCAAATTTCGTTCTTCTATGTTGAAGCGTTCGTTTCCAGTAACAGTTTCCATTCTGGCATTTCACTCTGTTTTCTCCTATATTGATAGATGTATTTGGAACTCTAAATCAAACACAGTTTGTGCTAGCTTCTTGAAACTTGACACAGTAAAGCAGTTTCACATTCTAACTCTATGTTTTGTTTCCTTTTCTTGTAGCCCTAAGCAGTGACGGGCGAGAAACACTTTCATTGAAAGGGGTTGCAAGCTTCCAAAAATTACTAGTCTCCAGAAATCTCAGCAAATATATTTTCACCCAAACCGGATGATACTTTCAGGTAATGATCAGTACACTTGGCCCACTTGGTTCTCCATATTTCGTTCTTCTATGTTGAAGCGTTCGTTTACACTAACAGTTTCCACTCTGGCATTTCACTCTGTTTTCTCCTATATTGATAGATGTATTTGGAACTCTAAATCAAACACGGTTTGTGCTAGCTTCTTGAAACTTGACACAGTAAAGCAGTTTCACATTCTAACTCTATGTTTTGTTTCTTTTTCATGTAGCCCTAAGCAGTGACTGGCGAGAAACACTTTCATTGAAAGGGGTTGCAAGCTTCCAAAAATTACGAGTCTCCAGAAATCTCAGCAAATATTTTTTCACCCAAACTGCATGATACTTTCAGGTAATGATCAGTACACTAAGCCCACTTGGTTCCCCAAATTTCGTTCTTCTATGTTGAAGCGTTCGTTTCCAGTAACAGTTTGAATTTTTGCGTTTCACTCTGTTTTCTCCTATATTGATAGATGTATTTGGAACTCTAAATCAAACACGGTTTGTGCTAGCTTCTTGAAACTTGACACAGTAAAGCAGTTTCACATTCTAACTCTATGTTTTGTTTCCTTTTCATGTAGCCCTAAGCAGTGACTGGCGAGAAACACTTTCATTGAAAGGTGTTGTAAGCTTCCAAAAATTACGAGTCTTCAGAAATCTCAGCAAATATTTTTTCACCCAAACTAGATGATACTTTCAGGTAATGATCAGTACACTAAGCCCTCTTGGTTCCCCAAATTTCGATCTTCTATGTTGAAGCGTTCGTTTCCAGTAACAGTTTGAATTTTGTCGTTTCACTCTGTTTTCTCCTATATTGATAGATGTATTTGGAACTCTAAATCAAACACGGTTTGTGCTAGCTTCTTGAAACTTGACACAGTAAAGCAGATTCACATTGTAACTCTATATTTTGTTTCCTTTTCATGTAGCTTTAAGCAGTGACTGGCGAGAAACACTTTCATTGAAAGGGGTTGCAAGCTTCCAAAAATTACGAGTCTCCAGAAATCTCAGCAAATATTTTTTCACCCAAACTGGATGATACTTTCAGGTAATGATCAGTACACTAAGCCCACTTGGTTCTCCAAATTTCATTCTTCTATGTTGAAGCGTTCGTTTCCAGTAACAGTTTCCATTCTGGCATTTCACTCTGTTTTCTCCTATATTGATAGATGTATTTGGAACTCTAAATCAAACACGGTTTGTGCTAGCTTCTTGAAACTTGACACAGTAAAGCAGATTCACATTGTAACTCTATGTTTTGTTTCCTTTTCATGTAGCTTTAAGCAGTGACTGGCGAGAAACACTTTCATTGAAAGGGGTTGCAAGCTTCCAAAAATTACGAGTCTCCAGAAATCTCAGCAAATATTTTTTCACCCAAACTGGATGATACTTTCAGGTAATGATCAGTACACTAAGCCCACTAGGTTCCCCAAATTTCGTTCTTCTATGTTGAAGCGTTCGTTTCCAGTAACAGTTTGAATTTTGTGGTTTCACTCTGTTTTCTCCTATATTGATAGATGTATTTGGAACACTAAATCAAACACGGTTTGTGCTAGCTTCTTGAAACTTGACACAGTAAAGCAGTTTCACATTCTAACTCTATGTTTTGTTTCCTTTTCATGTAGCCCTAAGCAGTGACTGGCGAGAAACACTTTCATTGAAAGGGGTTGCAAGCTTCCAAAAATTACGAGTCTCCAGAAATCTCAGCAAATATTTTTTCACCCAAACTGGATGATAGTTTCAGGTAATGATCAGAACACTAAGCCCACTTGGTTCTCCAAATTTCGTTCTTCTATGTTGAAGCGTTCGTTTCCAGTAACAGTTTCCTTTCTGGCATTTCACTCTGTTTTCTCCTATATTGATAGATGTATTTGGAACTCTAAATCAAACACAGTTTGTGCTAGCTTCTTGAAACTTGACACAGTAAAGCAGTTTCGCATTCTAACTCTATGTTTTGTTTCCTTTTCTTGTAGCCCTAAGCAGTGACGGGCGAGAAACACTTTCATTGAAAGGGGTTGCAAGCTTCCAAAAATTACTAGTCTCCAGAAATCTCAGCAAATATATTTTCACCCAAACTGGATGATACTTTCAGGTAATGATCAGTACACTTGGCCCACTTGGTTCTCCATATTTCGTTCTTCTATGTTGAAGCGTTCGTTTACACTAACAGTTTCCATTCTGGCATTTCACTCTGTTTTCTCCTATATTGATAGATGTATTTGGAACTCTAAATCAAACACGGTTTGTGCTAGCTTCTTGAAACTTGACACAGTAAAGCAGTTTCACATTCTAACTCTATGTTTTGTTTCTTTTTCATGTAGCCCTAAGCAGTGACTGGCGAGAAACACTTTCATTGAAAGGGGTTGCAAGCTTCCAAAAATTACGAGTCTCCAGAAATCGCAGCAAATATTTTTTCACCCAAACTGCATGATACTTTCAGGTAATGATCAGTACACTAAGCCCACTTGGTTCCCCAAATTTTGTTCTTCTATGTTGAAGTGTTCGTTTCCAATAACAGTTTGAATTTTTGCGTTTCACTCTGTTTTCTCCTATATTGATAGATGTATTTGGAACTCTAAATCAAACACGGTTTGTGCTAGCTTCTTGAAACTTGACACAGTAAAGCAGTTTCACATTCTAACTCTATGTTTTGTTTCCTTTTCATGTAGCCCTAAGCAGTGACTGGCGAGAAACACTTTCATTGAAAGGGGTTGCAAGCTTCCAAAAATTACGAGTCTTCAGAAATCTCAGCAAATATTTTTTCACCCAAACTAGATGATACTTTCAGGTAATGATCAGTACACTAAGCCCTCTTGGTTCCCCAAATTTCGTTCTTCTATGTTGAAGCGTTCGTTTCCACTAACAGTTTCCACTCTGGCATTTCACTCTGTTTTCTCCTATATTGATAGATGTATTTGGAACTCTAAATCAAACACGGTTTGTGCTAGCTTCTTGAAACTTGACACAGTAAAGCAGTTTCACATTCTAACTCTATGTTTTGTTTCCTTTTCATGTAGCCCTAAGCAGTGACTGGCGAGAAAACTTTCATTGAAAGGGGTTGCAAGCTTCCAAAAATTACGAGTCTCCAGAAATCTCAGCAAATATTTTTTCACCCAAACTGGATGATACTTTCAGGTAATGATCAGTACACTAAGCCCACTTGGTTCCCCAAATTTCGTTCTTCTATGTTGAAGCGTTCGTTTCCAGTAACAGTTTGAATTTTGTCATTTCACTCTGTTTTCTCCTATTTTGATAGATGTATTTGGAACACTAAATCAAACATGGTTTGTGCTAGCTTCTTGAAACTTGACACAGTAAAGCAGTTTCACATTCTAACTCTATGTTTTGTTTCCTTTTCATGTAGCTTTAAGCAGTGACTGGCGAGAAACACCTTCATTGAAAGGGGTTGCAAGCTTCCAAAAATCACGAGTCTCCAGAAATCTCAGCAAATATTTTTTCACCCAAACTGGATGATACTTTCAGGTAATGATCAGTACACTTGGCCCACTTGGTTCTCCATATTTCGTTCTTCTATGTTGAAGCGTTCGTTTACAGTAACAGTTTCCACTCTGGCATTACACTCTGTTTTCTCCTATATTGATAGATGTATTTGGAACTCTAAATCAAACACGGTTTGTGCTAGCTTCTTGAAACTTGACACAGTAATGCAGTTTCACATTCTAACAATATGTTTTGTTTCCTTTTCATGTAGCCCTAAGCAGTGACTGGCGAGAAACACTTTCATTGAAAGGGGTTGCAAGCTTCCAAAAATTACGAGTCTCCAGAAATCTCAGCAAATATTTTTTCAACCAAGCTGCATGATACTTTCAGGTAATGATCAGTACACTAAGCCCACTTGGTTCCCCAAATTTCATTCTTCTATGTTGAAGCGTTCGTTTCCAGTAACAGTTAGAATTTTGGCGTTTCACTCTGTTTTCTCCTATATTGATAGATGTATTTGGAACTCTAAATCAAACACGGTTTGTGCTAGCTTCTTGAAACTTGACACAGTAAAGCAGTTTCACATTCTAACTCTAAGTTTTGTTTCCTTTTCATGTAGCCCTAAGCAGTGACTGGCGAGAAACACTTTCATTGAAAGGGTTTGCAAGCTTCCAAAAATTACGAGTCTCCAGAAATCTCAGCAAATATTTTTTCACCCAAACTGGATGATACTTTCAGGTAATGATCAGTACACTAAGCCCACTTGGTTCTCCAAATTTCGTTCTTCTATGTTGAAGCGTTCATTTCCAGTAACAGTTTGAATTTTGTCGTTTCACTCTGTTTTCTCCTATATTGATAGATGTATTTGGAACACTAAATCAAACACGGTTTGTGCTAGCTTCTTGAAACTTGACACAGTAAAGCAGTTTCACATTCGAACTCTATGTTTTGTTTCCTTTTCATGTAGCTTTAAGCAGTGACTGGCGAGAAACACCTTCATTGAAAGGGGTTGCAAGCTTCCAAAAATCACGAGTCTCCAGAAATCTCAGCAAATATTTTTTCACCCAAACTGGATGATACTTTCAGGTAATGATCAGTACACTTGGCCCACTTGGTTCTCCATATTTCGTTCTTCTATGTTGAAGCCTTCGTTTACAGTAACAGTTTCCACTCTGGCATTACACTCTGTTTTCTCCTATATTGATAGATGTATTTGGAACTCTAAATCAAACACGGTTTGTGCTAGCTTCTTGAAACTTGACACAGTAATGCAGTTTCACATTCTAACAATATGTTTTGTTTCCTTTTCATGTAGCCCTAAGCAGTGACTGGCGAGAAACACTTTCATTGAAAGGGGTTGCAAGCTTCCAAAAATTACGAGTCTCCAGAAATCTCAGCAAATATTTTTTCACCCAAGCTGCATGATACTTTCAGGTAATGATCAGTACACTAAGCCCACTTGGTTCCCCAAATTTCGTTCTTCTATGTTGAAGCGTTCGTTTCCAGTAACAGTTAGAATTTTGGCCTTTCACTCTGTTTTCTCCTATATTGATAGATGTATTTGGAACTCTAAATCAAACACGGTTTGTGCTAGCTTCTTGAAACTTGACACAGTAAAGCAGTTTCACATTCTAACTCTATGTTTTGTTTCCTTTTCATGTAGCCCTAAGCAGTGACTGGCGAGAAACACTTTCATTGAAAGGGGTTGCAAGCTTCCAAAAATTACGAGTCTCCAGAAATCTCAGCAAATATTTTTTCACCCAAACTGGATGATAGTTTCAGGTAATGATCAGAACACTAAGCCCACTTGGTTCTCCAAATTTCGTTCTTCTATGTTGAAGCGTTCGTTTCCAGTAACAGTTTCCATTCTGGCATTTCACTCTGTTTTCTCCTATATTGATAGATGTATTTGGAACTCTAAATCAAACACGGTTTGTGCTAGCTTCTTGAAACTTGACACACTAAAGCAGTTTCACATTCTAACTCTATGTTTTGTTTCTTTTTCATGTAGCCCTAAGCAGTGACTGGCGAGAAACACTTTCATTGAAAGGGGTTGCAAGCTTCCAAAAATTACGAGTCTCCAGAAATCTCAGCAAATATTTTTTCACCCAAACTGCATGATACTTTCAGGTAATGATCAGCACACTAAGCCCACTTGGTTCCCCAAATTTCGTTCTTCTATGTTGAAGCGTTCGTTTCCAGTAACAGTTTGAATTTTTGCGTTTCACTCTGTTTTCTCCTATATTGATAGATGTATTTGGAACTCTAAATCAAACTCGGTTTGTGCTAGCTTCTTGAAACTTGACACAGTAAAGCAGTTTCACATTCTAACTCTATGTTTTGATTCCTTTTCATGTAGCCCTAAGCAGTGACTGGCGAGAAACACTTTCATTGAAAGGGGTTGCAAGCTTCCAAAAATTACGAGTCTCCAGAAATCTCAGCAAATATTTTTTCACCCAAACTAGATGATACTTTCAGGTAATGATCAGTACACTAAGCCCTCTTGGTTCCCCAATTTTCGTTCTTCTATGTTGAAGCGTTCGTTTCCAGTAACAGTTTGAATTTTGTCGTTTCACTCTGTTTTCTCCTATATTGATAGATGTATTTGGAACTCTAAATCAAACACGGTTTTTGCTAGCTTCTTGAAACTTGACACAGTAAAGCAGTTTCACATTGTAACTCTATGTTTTGTTTCCTTTTCATGTAGCTTTAAGCAGTGACTGGCGAGAAACACTTTCATTGAAAGGGGTTGCAAGCTTCCAAAAATTACGAGTCTCCAGAAATCTCAGCAAATATTTTTTCACCCAAAGTGGATGATACTTTCAGGTAATGATCAGTACACTAAGCCCACTTGGTTCTCCAAATTTCATTCTTCTATGTTGAAGCGTTCGTTTCCAGTAACAGTTTCCATTCTGGCATTTCACTCTGTTTTCTCCTATATTGATAGATGTATTTGGAACTCTAAATCAAACACGGTTTGTGCTAGCTTCTTGAAACTTGACACAGTAAAGCAGTTTCACATTCTAACTCTATGTTTTGTTTCCTTTTCATGTAGCCCTAAGCAGTGACTGGCGAGAAACACTTTCATTGAAAGGGGTTGCAAGCTTCCAAAAATTACGAGTCTCCAGAAATCTCAGCAAATATTTTTTCACCCAAACTGGATGACACTTTCAGGTAATGATCAGTACACTAAGCCCACTTGGTTCCCCAAATTTCGTTCTTCTATGTTGAAGCGTTCGTTTCCAGTAACAGTTTGAATTTTGTCGTTTCACTCTGTTTTCTCCTATATTGATAGATGTATTTGGAACACTAAATCAAACACGGTTTGTGCTAGCTTCTTGAAACTTGACACAGTAAAGCAGTTTCACATTCTAACTCTATGTTTTGTTTCCTTTTCATGTAGCTTTAAGCAGTGACTGGCGAGAAACACCTTCATTGAAAGGGGTTGCAAGCTTCCAAAAATCACAAGTCTCCAGAAATCTCAGCAAATATTTTTTCACCCAAACTGGATGATACTTTCAGGTAATGATCAGTACACTTGGCCCACTTGGTTCTCCATATTTCGTTCTTCTATGTTGAAGCGTTCGTTTACAGTAACAGTTTCCACTCTGGCATTACACTCTGTTTTCTCCTATATTGATAGATGTATTTGGAACTCTAAATCAAACACGGTTTGTGCTAGCTTCTTGAAACTTGACACAGTAATGCAGTTTCACATTCTAACAATATGTTTTGTTTCCTTTTCATGTAGCCCTAAGCAGTGACTGGCGAGAAACACTTTCATTGAAAGGGGTTGCAAGCTTCCAAAAATTACGAGTCTCCAGAAATCTCAGCAAATATTTTTTCACCCAAGCTGCATGATACTTTCAGGTAATGATCAGTACACTAAGCCCACTTGGATCCCCAAATTTCGTTCTTCTATGTTGAAGCGTTCGTTTCCAGTAACAGTTAGAATTTTGGCGTTTCACTCTGTTTTCTCCTATATTGAGAGATGTATTTGGAACTCTAAATCAAACACGGTTTGTGCTAGCTTCTTGAAACTTGACACAGTAAAGCAGTTTCACATTCTAACTCTATGTTTTGATTCCTTTTCATGTAGCCCTTAGCAGTGACTGGCGAGAAACACTTTCATTGAAAGGGGTTGCAAGCTTCCAAAAATTACGAGTCTCCAGAAATCTCAGCAAATATTTTTTCACCCAAACTGGATGATAGTTTCAGGTAATGATCAGAACACTAAGCCCACTTGGTTCTCCAAATTTCGTTCTTCTATGTTGAAGCGTTCGTTTCCAGTAACAGTTTCCATTCTGGCATTTCACTCTGTTTTCTCCTATATTGATAGATGTATTTGGAACTCTAAATCAAACACGGTTTGTGCTAGCTTCTTGAAACTTGACACAGTAAAGCAGTTTCACATTCTAACTCTATGTTTTGTTTCTTTTTCATGTAGCCCTAAGCAGTGACTGGCGAGAAACACTTTCATTGAAAGGGGTTGCAAGCTTCCAAAAATTACGAGTCTCCAGAAATCTCAGCAAATATTTTTTCACCCAAACTGCATGATACTTTCAGGTAATGATCAGGACACTAAGCCCACTTGGTTCCCCAAATTTCGTTCTTCTATGTTGAAGCGTTCGTTTCCAGTAACAGTTTGAATTTTTGCGTTTCACTCTGTTTTCTCCTATATTGATAGATGTATTTGGAACTCTAAATCAAACACAGTTTGTGCTAGCTTCTTGAAACTTGACACAGTAAAGCAGTTTCACATTCTAACTCTATGTTTTGTTTCCTTTTCATGTAGCCCTAAGCAGTGACTGGCGAGAAACACTTTCATTGAAAGGGGTTGCAAGCTTCCAAAAATTACGAGTCTCCAGAAATCTCAGCAAATATTTTTTCACCCAAACTACATGATACTTTCAGGTAATGATCAGTACACTAAGCCCTCTTGGTTCCCCAAATTTCGTTCTTCTATGTTGAAGCGTTCGTTTCCAGTAACAGTTTGAATTTTGTCGTTTCACTCTGTTTTCTCCTATATTGATAGATGTATATGGAAATCTAAATCAAACACGGTTTGTGCTAGCTTCTTGAAACTTGACACAGTAAAGCAGTTTCACATTGTAACTCTATGTTTTGTTTCCTTTTCATGTAGCTTTAAGCAGTGACTGGCGAGAAACACTTTCATTGAAAGGGGTTGCAAGCTTCCAAAAATTACGAGTCTCCAGAAATCTCAGCAAATATTTTTTCACCCAAACTGGATGATACTTTCAGGTAATGATCAGTACACTAAGCCCACTTGGTTCTCCAAATTTCATTCTTCTATGTTGAAGCGTTCGTTTCCAGTAACAGTTTCCATTCTGGCATTTCACTCTGTTTTCTCCTATATTGATAGATGTATTTGGAACTCTAAATCAAACACGGTTTGTGCTAGCTTCTTGAAACTTGACACAGTAAAGCAGTTTCACATTCTAACTCTATGTTTTGTTTCCTTTTCATGTAGCCCTAAGCAGTGACTGGCGAGAAACACTTTCATTGAAAGGGGTTGCAAGCTTCCAAAAATTACGAGTCTCCAGAAATCTCAGCAAATATTTTTTCACCCAAACTGGATGATACTCTCAGGTAATGATCAGTACATTAAGCCCACTTGGTTCCCCAAATTTCGTTCTTCTATGTTGAAGCATTCGTTTCCAGTAACAGTTTGAATTTTGTCGTTTCACTCTGTTTTCTCCTATATTGATAGATGTATTTGGAACACTAAATCAAACACGGTTTGTGCTAGCTTCTTGAAACTTGACACAGTAAAGCAGTTTCACATTCTAACTCTATGTTTTGTTTCCTTTTCATGTAGCTTTAAGCAGTGACTGGCGAGAAACACCTTCATTGAAAGGGGTTGCAAGCTTCCAAAAATCACGAGTCTCCAGAAATCTCAGCAAATATTTTTTCACCCAAACTGGATGATACTTTCAGGTAATGATCAGTACACTTGGACCACTTGGTTCTCCATATTTCGTTCATCTATGTTGAAGCGTTCGTTTACACTAACAGTTTCCACTCTGGCATTACACTCTGTTTTCTCCTATATTGATAGATGTATTTGGAACTCTAAATCAAACACGGTTTGTGCTAGCTTCTTGAAACTTGACACAGTAATGCAGTTTCACATTCTAACAATATGTTTTGTTTCCTTTTCATGTAGCCCTAAGCAGTGACTGGCGAGAAACACTTTCATTGAAAGGGGTTGCAAGCTTCCAAAAATTACGAGTCTCCAGAAATCTCAGCAAATATTTTTTCACCCAAGCTGCATGATACTTTCAGGTAATGATCAGTACACTAAGCCCACCTGGTTCCCCAAATTTCGTTCTTCTATGCTGAAGCATTCGTTTCCAGTAACAGTAAGAATTTTGGCGTTTCACTCTGTTTTCTCCTATATTGATAGATGTATTTGGAACTCTAAATCAAACACGGTTTGTGCTAGCTTCTTGAAACTTGACACAGTAAAGCAGTTTCACATTCTAACTCTATGTTTTGTTTCCTTTTCATGTAGCCCTAAGCAGTGACTGGCGAGAAACACTTTCATTGAAAGGGGTTGCAAGCTTCCAAAAATTACGAGTCTCCAGAAATCTCAGCAAATATTTTTTCACCCAAACTGCATGATAGTTTCAGGTAATGATCAGTACACTAAGCCCACTTGGTTCTCCAAATTTCATTCTTCTATGTTGAAGCGTTCGTTTCCAGTAACAGTTTCCATTCTGGCATTTCACTCTGTTTTCTCCTATATTGATAGATGTATTTGGAACTCTAAATCAAACACGGTTTGTGCTAGCTTCTTGAAACTTGACACAGTAAAGCAGTTTCACATTCTAACTCTATATTTTGTTTCCTTTTCATGTAGCCCTAAGCAGTGACTGGCGAGAAACACTTTCATTGAAAGGGGTTGCAAGCTTCCAAAAATTACGAGTCTCCAGAAATCTCAGCAAATATTTTTTCACCCAAACTGGATGATACTTTCAGGTAATGATCAGTACACTAAGCCCACTTGGTTCCCCAAATTTCGTTCTTCTATGTTGAAGCGTTCGTTTCCAGTAACAGTTTGAATTTTGTCGTTTCACTCTGTTTTCTCCTATATTGATAGATGTATTTGGAACACTAAATCAAACACGGTTTGTGCTAGCTTCTTGAAACTTGACACAGTAAAGCAGTTTCACATTCTAACTCTATGTTTTGTTTCCTTTTCATGTAGCTTTAAGCAGTGACTGGCGAGAAACACCTTCATTGAAAGGGGTTGCAAGCTTCCAAAAATCACGAGTCTCCAGAAATCTCAGCAAATATTTTTTCACCCAAACTGGATGATAGTTTCAGGTAATGATCAGAACACTAAGCCCACTTGGTTCTCCAAATTTCGTTCTTCTATGTTGAAGCGTTCGTTTCCAGTAACAGTTTCCATTCTGGCATTTCACTCTGTTTTCTCCTATATTGATAGATGTATTTGGAACTCTAAATCAAACACGGTTTGTGCTAGCTTCTTGAAACTTGACACAGTAAAGCAGTTTCACATTCTAACTCTATGTTTTGTTTGTTTTTCATGTAGCCCTAAGCAGTGACTGGCGAGAAACACTTTCATTGAAAGGGGTTGCAAGCTTCCAAAAATTACGAGTCTCCAGAAATCTCAGCAAATATTTTTTCACCCAAACTGCATGATACTTTCAGGTAATGATCAGTACACTAAGCCCACTTGGTTCCCCAAATTTCGTTCTTCTATGTTGAAGCGTTCGTTTCCAGTAACAGTTTGAATTTTTGCGTTTCACTCTGTTTTCTCCTATATTGATAGATGTATTTGGAACTCTAAATCAAACACGGTTTGTGCTAGCTTCTTGAAACTTGACACAGTAAAGCAGTTTCACATTCTAACTCTATGTTTTGTTTCCTTTTCATGTAGCCCTAAGCAGTGACTGGCGAGAAACACTTTCATTGAAAGGGGTTGCAAGCTTCCAAAAATTACGAGTCTCCAGAAATCTCAGCAAATATTTTTTCACCCAAACTATGTGATACTTTCAGGTAATGATCAGTACACTAAGCCCTCTTGGTTCCCCAAATTTCGTTCTTCTATGTTGAAGCGTTCGTTTCCAGTAACAGTTTGAATTTTGTCGTTTCACTCTGTTTTCTCCTATATTGATAGATGTATTTGGAACTCTAAATCAAACACGGTTTGTGCTAGCTTCTTGAAACTTGACACAGTAAAGCAGTTTCACATTGTAACTCTATGTTTTGTTTCCTTTTCATGTAGCTTTAAGCAGTGACTGGCGAGAAACACTTTCATTGAAAGGGGTTGCAAGCTTCCAAAAATTACGAGTCTTCAGAAATCTCAGCAAATATTTTTTCACCCAAACTGGATGATACTTTCAGGTAATGATCAGTACACTAAGCCCACTTGGTTCTCCAAATTTCATTCTTCTATGTTGAAGCGTTCGTTTCCAGTAACAGTTTCCATTCTGGCATTTCACTCTGTTTTCTCCTATATTGATAGATGTATTTGGAACTCTAAATCAAACACGGTTTGTGCTAGCTTCTTGAAACTTGACACAGTAAAGCAGTTTCACATTCTAACTCTATGTTTTGTTTCCTTTTCATGTAGCCCTAAGCAGTGACTGGCGAGAAACACTTTCATTGAAAGGGGTTGCAAGCTTCCAAAAATTACGAGTCTCCAGAAATCTCAGCAAATATTTTTTCACCCAAACTGGATGATACTTTCAGGTAATGATCAGTACATTAAGCCCACTTGGTTCCCCAAATTTCGTTCTTCTATGTTGAAGCATTCGTTTCCAGTAACAGTTTGAATTTTGTCGTTTCACTCTGTTTTCTCCTTTATTGATAGATGTATTTGGAACACTAAATCAAACACGGTTTGTGCTAGCTTCTTGAAACTTGACACAGTAAAGCAGTTTCACATTCTAACTGTATGTTTTGTTTCCTTTTCATGTAGCTTTAAGCAGTGACTGGCGAGAAACACCTTCATTGAAAGGGGTTGCAAGCTTCCAAAAATCACGAGTCTCCAGAAATCTCAGCAAATATTTTTTCACCCAAACTGGATGATACTTTCAGGTAATGATCAGTACACTTGGCCCACTTGGTTCTCCATATTTCGTTCATCTATGTTGAAGCGTTCGTTTACAGTAACAGTTTCCACTCTGGCATTACACTCTGTTTTCTCCTATATTGATAGATGTATTTGGAACTCTAAATCAAACACGGTTTGTGCTAGCTTCTTGAAACTTGACACAGTAATGCAGTTTCACATTCTAACAATATGTTTTGTTTCCTTTTCATGTAGCCCTAAGCAGTGACTGGCGAGAAACACTTTCATTGAAAGGGGTTGCAAGCTTCCAAAAATTACGAGTCTCCAGAAATCTCAGCAAATATTTTTTCACCCAAGCTGCATGATACTTTCAGGTAATGATCAGTACACTAAGCCCACTTGGTTCCCCAAATTTCGTTCTTCTATGTTGAAGCATTCGTTTCCAGTAACAGTAAGAATTTTGGCGTTTCACTCTGTTTTCTCCTATATTGATAGATGTATTTGGAACTCTAAATCAAACACGGTTTGTGCTAGCTTCTTGAAACTTGACACAGTAAAGCAGTTTCACATTCTAACTCTATGTTTTGTTTCCTTTTCATGTAGCCCTAAGCAGTGACTGGCGAGAAACACTTTCATTGAAAGGGGTTGCAAGCTTCCAAAAATTACGAGTCTCCAGAAATCTCAGCAAATATTTTTTCACCCAAACTGCATGATACTTTCAGGTAATGATCAGTACACTAAGCCCACTTGGTTCCCCAAATTTCGTTCTTCTATGTTGAAGCGTTCGTTTCCAGTAAGAGTTTGAATTTTTGCGTTTCACTCTGTTTTCTCCTATATTGATAGATGTATTTGGAACTCTAAATCAAACACGGTTTGTGCTAGCTTCTTGAAACTTGACACAGTAAAGCAGTTTCACATTGTAACTCTATGTTTTGTTTCCTTTTCATGTAGCTTTAAGCAGTGACTGGCGAGAAACACTTTCATTGAAAGGGGTTGCAAGCTTCCAAAAATTACGAGTCTCCAGAAATCTCAGCAAATATTTTTTCACCCAAACTGGATGATACTTTCAGGTAATGATCAGTACACTAAGCCCACTTGGTTCTCCAAATTTCATTCTTCTATGTTGAAGCGTTCATTTCCAGTAACAGTTTCCATTCTGGCATTTCACTCTGTTTTCTCCTATATTGATAGATGTATTTGGAACTCTAAATCAAACACAGTTTGTGCTAGCTTCTTGAAACTTGACACAGTAAAGCAGTTTCACATTCTAACTCTATGTTTTGTTTCCTTTTCATGTAGCCCTAAGCAGTGACTGGCGAGAAACACTTTCATTGAAAGGGGTTGCAAGCTTCCAAAAATTACGAGTCTCCAGAAATCTCAGCAAATATTTTTTCACCCAAACTGGATGATACTTTCAGGTAATGATCAGTACACTAAGCCCACTTGGTTCCCCAAATTTCGTTCTTCTATGTTGAAGCGTTCGTTTCCAGTAACAGTTTGAATTTTGTCGTTTCACTCTGTTTTCTCCTATATTGATAGATGTATTTGGAACACTAAATCAAACACGGTTTGTGCTAGCTTCTTGAAACTTGACACAGTAAAGCAGTTTCTCATTCTAACTCTATGTTTTGTTTCCTTTTCATGTAGCTTTAAGCAGTGACTGGCGAGAAACACCTTCATTGAAAGGGGTTGCAAGCTTCCAAAAATCACGAGTCTCCAGAAATCTCAGCAAATATTTTTTCACCCAAACTGGATGATACTTTCAGGTAATGATCAGTACACTTGGCCCACTTGGTTCTCCATATTTCGTTCTTCTATGTTGAAGCGTTCGTTTACAGTAACAGTTTCCACTCTGGCATTACACTCTGTTTTCTCCTATATTGATAGATGTATTTGGAACTCTAAATCAAACACGGTTTGTGCTAGCTTCTTGAAACTTGACACAGTAAAGCAGTTTCACATTCTAACTCTATGTTTTGTTTCCTTTTCATGTAGCCCTAAGCAGTGACTGGCGAGAAACACTTACATTGAAAGGGGTTGCAAGCTTCCAAAAATTACGAGTCTCCAGAAATCTCAGCAAATATTTTTTCACCCAAACTGGATGATACTTTCAGGTAATGATCAGTACACTAAGCCCACTTGGTTCCCCAAATTTCGTTCTTCTATGTTGAAGCGTTCGTTTCTAGTAACAATTTGAATTTTGTCGTTTCACTCTGTTTTCTCCTATATTGATAGATGTATTTGGAACACTAAATCAAACATGGTTTGTGCTAGCTTCTTGAAACTTGACACAGTAAAGCAGTTTCACATTCTAACTCTATGTTTTGTTTCCTTTTCATGTAGCCCTAAGCAGTGACTGGCGAGAAACACTTTCATTGAAAGGGGTTGCAAGCTTCCAAAAATTACGAGTCTCCAGAAATCTCAGCAAATATTTTTTCACCCAAACTGGATGATAGTTTCAGGTAATGATCAGAACACTAAGCCCACTTGGTTCTCCAAATTTCGTTCTTCTATGTTGAAGCGTTCGTTTCCAGTAACAGTTTCCATTCTGGCATTTCACTCTGTTTTCTCCTATATTGATAGATGTATTTGGAACTCTAAATCAAACACAGTTTGTGCTAGCTTCTTGAAACTTGACACAGTAAAGCAGTTTCACATTCTAACTCTATGTTTTGTTTCCTTTTCTTGTAGCCCTAAGCAATGACGGGCGAGAAACACTTTCATTGAAAGGGGTTGCAAGCTTCCAAAAATTACGAGTCTCCAGAAATCTCAGCAAATATATTTTCACCCAAACTGGATGATACTTTCAGGTAATGATCAGTACACTTGGCCCACTTGGTTCTCCATATTTCGTTCTTCTATGTTGAAGCGTTCGTTTACACTAACAGTTTCCACTCTGGCATTTCACTCTGTTTTCTCCTATATTGATAGATGTATTTGGAACTCTAAATCAAACACGGTTTGTGCTAGCTTCTTGAAACTTGACACAGTAATGCAGTTTCACATTCTAACAATATGTTTTGTTTCCTTTTCATGTAGCCCTAAGCAGTGACTGGCGAGAAACACTTTCATTGAAAGGGGTTGCAAGCTTCCAAAAATTACGAGTCTCCAGACATCTCAGCAAATATTTTTTCACCCAAACTGCATGATACTTTCAGGTAATGATCAGTACACTAAGCCCACTTGGTTCCCCAAATTTCGTTCTTCTATGTTCAAGCGTTCGTTTCCAGTAACAGTTTGAATTTTTGCGTTTCACTCTGTTTTCTCCTATATTGATAGATGTATTTGGAACTCTAAATCAAACACGGTTTGTGCTAGCTTCTTGAAACTTGACACAGAAAAGCAGTTTCACATTGTAACTCTATGTTTTGTTTCCTTTTCATGTACTTTTAAGCAGTGACTGGCGAGAAACACTTTCATTGAAAGGGGTTGCAAGCTTCCAAAAATTACGAGTCTCCAGAAATCTCAGCAAATATTTTTTCACCCAAACTGGATGATACTTTCAGGTAATGATCAGTACACTAAGCCCACTTGGTTCTCCAAATTTCATTCTTCTATGTTGAAGCGTTCGTTTCCAGTAACAGTTTCCATTCTGGCATTTCACTCTGTTTTCTCCTATATTGATAGATGTATTTGGAACTCTAAATCAAACACGGTTTGTGCTAGCTTCTTGAAACTTGACACAGTAAAGCAGTTTCACATTCTAACTCTATGTTTTGTTTCCTTTTCATGTAGCCCTAAGCAGTGACTGGCGAGAAACACTTTCATTGAAAGGGGTTGCAAGCTTCCAAAAATTACGAGTCTCCAGAAATCTCAGCAAATATTTTTTCACCCAAACTGGATGATACTTTCAGGTAATGATCAGTACACTAAGCCCACTTGGTTCCCCAAATTTCGTTCTTCTATGTTGAAGCGTTCGTTTCCAGTAACAGTTTGAATTTTGTCGTTTCACTCTGTTTTCTCCTATATTGATAGATGTATTTGGAACACTAAATCAAACACGGTTTGTGCTAGCTTCTTGAAACTTGACACAGTAAAGCAGTTTCACATTGTAACTCTATGTTTTGTTTCCTTTTCATGTAGCTTTAAGCAGTGACTGGCGAGAAACACTTTCATTGAAAGGGGTTGCAAGCTTCCAAAAATTACGAGTTTCCAGAAATCTCAGCAAATATTTTTTCACCCAAACTGGATGATAGTTTCAGGTAATGATCAGAACACTAAGCCCACTTGGTTCTACAAATTTCGTTCTTCTATGTTGAAGCGTTCGTTTCCAGTAACAGTTTCCATTCTGGCATTTCACTCTGTTTTCTCCTATATTGATAGATGTATTTGGAACTCTAAATCAAACACAGTTTGTGCTAGCTTCTTGAAACTTGACACAGTAAAGCAGTTTCACATTCTAACTCTATGTTTTGTTTCCTTTTCATGTAGCTTTAAGCAGTGACTGGCGAGAAACACTTTCATTGAAAGGGGTTGCAAGCTTCCAAAAATTACGAGTCTCCAGAAATCTCAGCAAATATTTTTTCACCCAAACTGGATGATACTTTCAGGTAATAATTAGTACACTAAGCCCACTTGGTTCTCCAAATTTCGTTTTTCTATGTTGAAGCGTTCATTTCTAGTAACAATTTGAATTTTGTCGTTTCACTCTGTTTTCTCCTATATTGATAGATGTATTTGGAACTCTAAATCAAACACGGTTTGTGCTAGCTTCTTGAAACTTGACACAGTAAAGCAGTTTCACATTCTAACTCTATGTTTTGTTTCCTTTTCATGTAGCCCTAAGCAGTGACTGGCGAGAAACACTTTCATTGAAAGGGGTTGCAAGCTTCCAAAAATTACGTGTTTCCAGAAATCTCAGCAAATATTTTTTCACCCAAACTGGATGATAGTTTCAGGTAATGATCAGAACACTAAGCCCACTTGGTTCTCCAAATTTCGTTCTTCTATGTTGAAGCGTTCGTTTCCAGTAACAGTTTCCATTCTGGCATTTCACTCTGTTTTCTCCTATATTGATAGATGTATTTGGAACTCTAAATCAAACACAGTTTGTGCTAGCTTCTTGAAACTTGACACAGTAAAGCAGTTTCACATTCTAACTCTATGTTTTGTTTCCTTTTCTTGTAGCCCTAAGCAGTGACGGGCGAGAAACACTTTCATTGAAAGGGGTTGCAAGCTTCCAAAAATTACTAGTCTCCAGAAATCTCAGCAAATATATTTTCACCCAAACTGGATGATACTTTCAGGTAATGATCAGTACACTTGGCCCACTTGGTTCTCCATATTTCGTTCTTCTATGTTGAAGCGTTCGTTTACACTAACAGTTTCCACTCTGGCATTTCACTCTGTTTTCTCCTATATTGATAGATGTATTTGGAACTCTAAATCAAACACGGTTTGTGCTAGCTTCTTGAAACTTGACACAGTAAAGCAGTTTCACATTCTAACTCTATGTTTTGTTTCCTTTTCATGTAGCCCTAAGCAGTGACTGGCGAGAAACACTTTCATTGAAAGGGGTTGCAAGCTTCCAAAAATTACGAGTCTCCAGAAATCTCAGCAAATATTTTTTCACCCAAACTGGATGATACTTTCAGGTAATGATCAGTACACTAAGCCCACTTGGTTCTCCAAATTTCATTCTTCTATGTTGAAGCGTTCGTTTCCAGTAACAGTTTCCATTCTGGCATTTCACTCTGTTTTCTCCTATATTGATAGATGTATTTGGAACTCTAAATCAAACACGGTTTGTGCTAGCTTCTTGAAACTTGACACAGTAAAGCAGTTTCACATTCTAACTCTATGTTTTGTTTCCTTTTCATGTAGCCCTAAGCAGTGACTGGCGAGAAACACTTTCATTGAAAGGGGTTGCAAGCTTCCAAAAATTACGAGTCTCCAGAAATCTCAGCAAATATTTTTTCACCCAAACTGGATGATACTTTCAGGTAATGATCAGTACACTAAGCCCACTTGGTTCCCCAAATTTCGTTCTTCTATGTTGAAGCGTTCGTTTCCAGTAACAGTTTGAATTTTGTCGTTTCACTCTGTTTTCTCCTATATTGATAGATGTATTTGGAACACTAAATCAAACACGGTTTGTGCTAGCTTCTTGAAACTTGACACAGTAAAGCAGTTTCACATTCTAACTCTATGTTTTGTTTCCTTTTCCTGTAGCCCTAAGCAGTGACTGGCGAGAAACACTTTCATTGAAAGGGGTTGCAAGCTTCCAAAAATTACGAGTCTCCAGAAATCTCAGCAAATATTTTTTCACCCAAACTGGATGATAGTTTCAGGTAATGATCAGAACACTAAGCCCACTTGGTTCTCCAAATTTCGTTCTTCTATGTTGAAGCGTTCGTTTCCAGTAATAGTTTCCTTTCTGGCATTTCACTCTGTTTTCTCCTATATTGATAGATGTATTTGGAACTCTAAATCAAACACAGTTTGTGCTAGCTTCTTGAAACTTGACACAGTAAAGCAGTTTCACATTCTAACTCTATGTTTTGTTTCCTTTTCTTGTAGCCCTAAGCAGTGACGGGCGAGAAACACTTTCATTGAAAGGGGTTGCAAGCTTCCAAAAATTACTAGTCTCCAGAAATCTCAGCAAATATATTTTCACCCAAACTGGATGATACTTTCAGGTAATGATCAGTACACTTGGCCCACTTGGTTCTCCATATTTCGTTCTTCTATGTTGAAGCGTTCGTTTACACTAACAGTTTCCATTCTGGCATTTCACTCTGTTTTCTCCTATATTGATAGATGTATTTGGAACTCTAAATCAAACACGGTTTGTGCTAGCTTCTTGAAACTTGACACAGTAAAGCAGTTTCACATTCTAACTCTATGTTTTGTTTCTTTTTTATGTAGCCCTAAGCAGTGACTGGCGAGAAACACTTTCATTGAAAGGGGTTGCAAGCTTCCAAAAATTACGAGTCTCCAGAAATCGCAGCAAATATTTTTTCACCCAAACTGCATGATACTTTCAGGTAATGATCAGTACACTAAGCCCACTTGGTTCCCCAAATTTCGTTCTTCTATGTTGAAGTGTTCGTTTCCAGTAACAGTTTGAATTTTTGCGTTTCACTCTGTTTTCTCCTATATTGATAGATGTATTTGGAACTCTAAATCAAACACGGTTTGTGCTATCTTCTTGAAACTTGACACAGTAAAGCAGTTTCACATTCTAACTCTATGTTTTGTTTCCTTTTCATGTAGCCCTAAGCAGTGACTGGCGAGAAACACTTTCATTGAAAGGGGTTGCAAGCTTCCAAAAATTACGAGTCTTCAGAAATCTCAGCAAATATTTTTTCACCCAAACTAGATGATACTTTCAGGTAATGATCAGTACACTAAGCCCTCTTGGTTCCCCAAATTTCGTTCTTCTATGTTGAAGCGTTCGTTTCCACTAACAGTTTCCACTCTGGCATTTCACTCTGTTTTCTCCTATATTGATAGATGTATTTGGAACTCTAAATCAAACACGGTTTGTGCTAGCTTCTTGAAACTTGACACAGTAAAGCAGTTTCACATTGTAACTCTATGTTTTGTTTCCTTTTCATGTAGCTTTAAGCAGTGACTGGCGAGAAACACTTTCATTGAAAGGGGTTGCAAGCTTCCAAAAATTACGAGTCTCCAGAAATCTCAGCAAATATTTTTTCACCCAAACTGGATGATACTTTCAGGTAATGATCAGTACACTAAGCCCACTTGGTTCTCCAAATTTCATTCTTCTATGTTGAAGCGTTCGTTTCCAGTAACAGTTTCCATTCTGGCATTTCACTCTGTTTTCTCCTATATTGATAGATGTATTTGGAACTCTAAATCAAACACGGTTTGTGCTAGCTTCTTGAAACTTGACACAGTAAAGCAGTTTCACATTCTAACTCTATGTTTTGTTTCCTTTTCATGTAGCCCTAAGCAGTGACTGGCGAGAAACACTTTCATTGAAAGGGGTTGCAAGCTTCCAAAAATTACGAGTCTCCAGAAATCTCAGCAAATATTTTTTCACCCAAGCTGCATGATACTTTCAGGTAATGATCAGTACACTAAGCCCACTTGGTTCCCCAAATTTCGTTCTTCTATGTTGAAGCGTTCGTTTCCAGTTACAGTTAGAATTTTGGCGTTTCACTCTGTTTTCTCCTATATTGATAGATGTATTTGGAACTCTAAATCAAACACGGTTTGTGCTAGCTTCTTGAAACTTGACACAGTAAAGCAGTTTCACATTCTAACTCTAAGTTTTGTTTCCTTTTCATGTAGCCCTAAGCAGTGACTGGCGAGAAACACCTTCATTGAAAGGGGTTGCAAGCTTCCAAAAATTACGAGTCTCCAGAAATCTCAGCAAATATTTTTTCACCCAAACTGGATGATACTTTCAGGTAATGATCAGTACACTTGGCCCACTTGGTTCTCCATATTTCGTTCTTCTATGTTGAAGCGTTCGTTTACAGTAACAGTTTCCACTCTGGCATTACACTCTGTTTTCTCCTATATTGATAGATGTATTTGGAACTCTAAATCAAACACGGTTTGTGCTAGCTTCTTGAAACTTGACACAGTAATGCAGTTTCACATTCTAACAATATGTTTTGTTTCCTTTTCATGTAGCCCTAAGCAGTGACTGGCGAGAAACACTTTCATTGAAAGGGGTTGCAAGCTTCCAAAAATTACGAGTCTCCAGAAATCTCAGCAAATATTTTTTCACCCAAACTGGATGATAGTTTCAGGTAATGATCAGAACACTAAGCCCACTTGGTTCTCCAAATTTCGTTCTTCTATGTTGAAGCGTTCGTTTACACTAACAGTTTCCATTCTGGCATTTCACTCTGTTTTCTCCTATATTGATAGATGTATTTGGAACTCTAAATCAAACACGGTTTGTGCTAGCTTCTTGAAACTTGACACAGTAAAGCAGTTTCACATTCTAACTCTATGTTTTGTTTCTTTTTCATGTAGCCCTAAGCAGTGACTGGCGAGAAACACTTTCATTGAAAGGGGTTGCAAGCTTCCAAAAATTACGAGTCTCCAGAAATCTCAGCAAATATTTCTTCACCCAAACTGCATGATACTTTCAGGTAATGATCAGTACATTAAGCCCACTTGGTTCCCCAAATTTCGTTCTTCTATGTTGAAGCGTTCGTTTCCAGTAACAGTTTGAATTTTTGCGTTTCACTCTGTTTTCTCCTATATTGATAGATGTATTTGGAACTCTAAATCAAACACGGTTTGTGCTAGCTTCTTGAAACTTGACACAGTAAAGCAGTTTCACATTCTAACTCTATGTTTTGTTTCCTTTTCATGTAGCCCTAAGCAGTGACTGGCGAGAAACACTTTCATTGAAAGGGGTTGCAAGCTTCCAAAAATTACGAGTCTCCAGAAATCTCAGCAAATATTTTTTCACCCAAACTAGATGATACTTTCAGGTAATGATCAGTACACTAAGCCCTCTTGGTTCCCCAAATTTCGTTCTTCTATGTTGAAGCGTTCGTTTCCAGTAACAGTTTGAATTTTGTCGTTTCACTCTGTTTTCTCCTATATTGATAGATGTATTTGGAACTCTAAATCAAACACGGTTTGTGCTAGCTTCTTGAAACTTGACACAGTAAAGCAGTTTCACATTGTAACTCTATGTTTTGTTTCCTTTTCATGTAGCTTTAAGCAGTGACTGGCGAGAAACACTTTCATTGAAAGGGGTTGCAAGCTTCCAAAAATTACGAGTCTCCAGAAATCTCAGCAAATATTTTTTCACCCAAACTGGATGATACTTTCAGGTAATGATCAGTACACTAAGCCCACTTGGTTCTCCAAATTTCATTCTTCTATGTTGATGCGTTCGTTTCCAGTAACAGTTTCCATTCTGGCATTTCACTCTGTTTTCTCCTATATTGATAGATGTATTTGGAACTCTAAATCAAACACGGTTTGTGCTAGCTTCTTGAAACTTGACACAGTAAAGCAGTTTCACATTCTAACTCTATGTTTTGTTTCCTTTTCATGTAGCCCTAAGCAGTGACTGGCGAGAAACACTTTCATTGAAAGGGGTTGCAAGCTTCCAAAAATTACGAGTCTCCAGAAATCTCAGCAAATATTTTTTCACCCAAACTGGATGATACTTTCAGGTAATGATCAGTACATTAAGCCCACTTGGTTCCCCAAATTTCGTTCTTCTATGTTGAAGCATTCGTTTCCAGTAACAGTTTTAATTTTGTCGTTTCACTCTGTTTTCTCCTATATTGATAGATGTATTTGGAACACTAAATCAAACACGGTTAGTGCTAGCTTCTTGAAACTTGACACAGTAAAGCAGTTTCACATTCTAACTCTATGTTTTGTTTCCTTTTCATGTAGCTTTAAGCAGTGACTGGCGAGAAACACCTTCATTGAAAGTGGTTGCAAGCTTCCAAAAATCACGAGTCTCCAGAAATCTCAGCAAATATTTTTTCACCCAAACTGGATGATACTTTCAGGTAATGATCAGTACACTTGGCCCACTTGGTTCTCCATATTTCGTTCATCTATGTTGAAGCGTTCGTTTACAGTAACAGTTTCCACTCTGGCATTACACTCTGTTTTCTCCTATATTGATAGATGTATTTGGAACTCTAAATCAAACACGGTTTGTGCTAGCTTCTTGAAACTTGACACAGTAATGCAGTTTCACATTCTAACAATATGTTTTGTTTCCTTTTCATGTAGCCCTAAGCAGTGACTGGCGAGAAACACTTTCATTGAAAGGGGTTGCAAGCTTCCAAAAATTACGAGTCTCCAGAAATCTCAGCAAATATTTTTTCACCCAAGCTGCATGATACTTTCAGGTAATGATCAGTACACTAAGCCCACGTGGTTCCCCAAATTTCGTTCTTCTGTGTTGAAGCGTTCGTTTCCAGTAACAGTTTCCATTCTGGCATTTCACTCTGTTTTCTCCTATATTGATAGATGTATTTGGAACTCTAAATCAAACACGGTTTGTGCTAGCTTCTTGAAACTTGACACAGTAAAGCAGTTTCACATTCTAAATCTACGTTTTGTTTCTTTTTCATGTAGCCCTAAGCAGTGACTGGCGAGAAACACTTTCATTGAAAGGGGTTGCAAGCTTCCAAAAATTACGAGTCTCCAGAAATCTCAGCAAATATTTTTTCACCCAAACTGCATGATACTTTCAGGTAATGATCAGTACACTAAGCCCACTTGGTTCCCCAAATTTCGTTCTTCTATGTTGAAGCGTTCGTTTCCAGTAACAGTTTGAATTTTTGCGTTTCACTCTGTTTTCTCCTATATTGATAGATGTATTTGGAACTCTAAATCAAACACGGTTTGTGCTAGCTTCTTGAAACTTGACACAGTAAAGCAGTTTCACATTCTAACTCTATGTTTTGTTTCCTTTTCATGTAGCCCTAAGCAGTGACTGGCGAGAAACACTTTCATTGAAAGGGGTTGCAAGCTTCCAAAAATTACGAGTCTCCAGAAATCTCAGCAAATATTTTTTCACCCAAACTAGATGATACTTTCAGGTAATGATCAGTACACTAAGCCCTCTTGGTTCCCCAAATTTCTTTCTTCTATGTTGAAGCGTTCGTTTCCAGTAACAGTTTGAATTTTGTCGTTTCACTCTGTTTTCTCCTATATTGATAGATGTATTTGGAACTCTAAATCAAACACGGTTTGTGCTAGCTTCTTGAAACTTGACACAGTAAAGCAGTTTCACATTGTAACTCTATGTTTTGTTTCCTTTTCATGTAGCTTTAAGCAGTGACTGGCGAGAAACACTTTCATTGAAAGGGGTTGCAAGCTTCCAAAAATTACGAGTCTCCAGAAATCTCAGCAAATATTTTTTCACCCAAACTGGATGATACTTTCAGGTAATGATCAGTACACTAAGCCCACTTGGTTCTCCAAATTTCATTATTCTATGTTGAAGCGTTCGTTTCCAGTAACAGTTTCCATTCTGGCATTTCACTCTGTTTTCTCCTATATTGATAGATGTATTTGGAACTCTAAATCAAACACGGTTTGTGCTAGCTTCTTGAAACTTGACACAGTAAAGCAGTTTCACATTCTAACTCTATGTTTTGTTTCCTTTTCATGTAGCCCTAAGCAGTGACTGGCGAGAAACACTTTCATTGAAAGGGGTTGCAAGCTTCCAAAAATTACGAGTCTCCAGAAATCTCAGCAAATATTTTTTCACCCAAACTGGATGATACTTTCAGGTAATGATCAGTACACTAAGCCCACTTGGTTCCCCAAATTTCGTTCTTCTATGTTGAAGCGTTCGTTTCCAGTAACAGTTTGAATTTTGTCGTTTCACTCTGTTTTCTCCTATATTGATAGATGTATTTGGAACTCTAAATCAAACACGGTTTGTGCTAGCTTCTTGAAACTTGACACACTAATGCAGTTTCACATTCTAACAATATGTTTTGTTTCCTTTTCATGTAGCCCTAAGCAGTGACTGGCGAGAAACACTTTCATTGAAAGGGGTTGCAAGCTTCCAAAAATTACGAGTCTCCAGAAATCTCAGCAAATATATTTTCACCCAAACTGGATGATACTTTCAGGTAATGATCAGTACACTAAGCCCACTTGGTTCCCCAAATTTCGTTCTTCTATGTTGAAGCGTTCGTTTCTAGTAACAATTTGAATTTTGTCGTTTCACTCTGTTTTCTCCTATATTGATAGATGTATTTGGAACTCTAAATCAAACACGGTTTGTGCTAGCTTCTTGAAACTTGACACAGTAAAGCAGTTTCACATTCTAACTCTATGTTTTGTTTCCTTTTCATGTAGCCCTAAGCAGTGACTGGCGAGAAACACTTTCATTGAAAGGGGTTGCAAGCTTCCAAAAATTACGAGTCTCCAGAAATCTCAGCAAATATTTTTTCACCCAAACTGGATGATAGTTTCAGGTAATGATCAGAACACTAAGCCCACTTGGTTCTCCAAATTTCGTTCTTCTATGTTGAAGCGTTCGTTTCCAGTAACAGTTTCCATTCTGGCATTTCACTCTGTTTTCTCCTATATTGATAGATGTATTTGGAACTCTAAATCAAACACAGTTTGTGCTAGCTTCTTGAAACTTGACACAGTAAAGCAGTTTCACATTCTAACTCTATGTTTTGTTTCCTTTTCTTGTAGCCCTAAGCAGTGACGGGCGAGAAACACTTTCATTGAAAGGGGTTGCAAGCTTCCAAAAATTACTAGTCTCCAGAAATCTCAGCAAATATATTTTCACCCAAACTGGATGATACTTTCAGGTAATGATCAGTACACTTGGCCCACTTGGTTCTCCATATTTCGTTCTTCTATGTTGAAGCGTTCGTTTACACTAACAGTTTCCACTCTGGCATTTCACTCTGTTTTCTCCTATATTGATAGATGTATTTGGAACTCTAAATCAAACACGGTTTGTGCTAGCTTCTTGAAACTTGACACAGTAAAGCAGTTTCACATTCTAACTCTATGTTTTGTTTCCTTTTCATGTAGCCCTAAGCAGTGATTGGCGAGAAACACTTTCATTGAAAGGGGTTGCAAGCTTCCAAAAATTACGAGTCTCCAGAAATCTCAGCAAATATTTTTTCACCCAAACTGGATGATAGTTTCAGGTAATGATCAGAACACTAAGCCCACTTGGTTCTCCAAATTTCGTTCTTCTATGTTGAAGCGTTCGTTTCCAGTAACAGTTTCCATTCTGGCATTTCACTCTGTTTTCTCCTATATTGATAGATGTATTTGGAACTCTAAATCAAACACAGTTTGTGCTAGCTTCTTGAAACTTGACACAGTAAAGCAGTTTCACAATCTAACTCTATGTTTTGTTTCTTTTTCATGTAGCCCTAAGCAGTGACTGGCGAGAAACACTTTCATTGAAAGGGGTTGCAAGCTTCCAAAAATTACGAGTCTCCAGAAATCTCAGCAAATATTTTTTCACCCAAACTGCATGATACTTTCAGGTAATGATCAGTACACTAAGCCCACTTGGTTCCCCAAATTTCGTTCTTCTATGTTGAAGCGTTCGTTTCCAGTAACAGTTTGAATTTTTGCGTTTCACTCTGTTTTCTCCTATATTGATAGATGTATTTGGAACTCTAAATCGAACACGGTTTGTGCTAGCTTCTTGAAACTTGACACAGTAAAGCAGTTTCACATTGTAACTCTATGTTTTGTTTCCTTTTCATGTAGCTTTAAGCAGTGACTGGCGAGAAACACCTTCATTGAAAGGGGTTGCAAGCTTCCAAAAATCACGAGAATCCAGAAATCTCAGCAAATATTTTTTCACCCAAACTGGATGATACTTTCAGGTAATGATCAGTACACTTGGCCCACTTGGTTCTCCATATTTCGTTCATCTATGTTGAAGCGTTCGTTTACAGTAACAGTTTCCACTCTGGCATTACACTCTGTTTTCTCCTATATTGATAGATGTATTTGGAACTCTAAATCAAACACGGTTTGTGCTAGCTTCTTGAAACTTGACACAGTAATGCAGTTTCACATTCTAACAATATATTTTGTTTCCTTTTCATGTAGCCCTAAGCAGTGACTGGCGAGAAACACTTTCATTGAAAGGGGTTGCAAGCTTCCAAAAATTACGAGTCTCCAGAAATCTCAGCAAATATTTTTTCACCCAAGCTGCATGATACTTTCAGGTAATGATCAGTACACTAAGCCCATGTGGTTCCCCAAATTTCGTTCTTCTATGTTGAAGCGTTCGTTTCCAGTAACAGTTTCCATTCTGGCATTTCACTCTGTTTTCTCCTATATTGATAGATGTATTTGGAACTCTAAATCAAACACGGTTTGTGCTAGCTTCTTGAAACTTGACACAGTAAAGCAGTTTCACATTCTAAATCTATGTTTTGTTTCTTTTTCATGTAGCCCTAAGCAGTGACTGGCGAGAAACAGTTTCATTGAAAGGGGTTGCAAGCTTCCAAAAATTACGAGTCTCCAGAAATCTCAGCAAATATTTTTTCACCCAAACTGCATGATACTTTCAGGTAATGATCAGTACACTAAGCCCACTTGGTTCCCCAAATTTCGTTCTTCTATGTTGAAGCGTTCGTTTCCAGTAACAGTTTGAATTTTTGCGTTTCACTCTGTTTTCTCCTATATTGATAGATGTATTTGGAACTCTAAATCAAACATGGTTTGTGCTAGCTTCTTGAAACTTGACACAGTAAAGCAGTTTCACATTCTAACTCTATGTTTTGTTTCCTTTTCATGTAGCCCTAAGCAGTGACTGGTGAGAAACACTTTCATTGAAAGGGGTTGCAAGCTTCCAAAAATTACGAGTCTCCAGAAATCTCAGCAAATATTTTTTCACCCAAACTAGATGATACTTTCAGGTAATGATCAGTACACTAAGCCCTCTTGGTTCCCCAAATTTCTTTCTTCTATGTTGAAGCGTTCGTTTCCAGTAACAGTTTGAATTTTGTCGTTTCACTCTGTTTTCTCCTATATTGATAGATGTATTTGGAACTCTAAATCAAACACGGTTTGTGCTAGCTTCTTGAAACTTGACACAGTAAAGCAGTTTCACATTGTAACTCTATGTTTTGTTTCCTTTTCATGTAGCTTTAAGCAGTGACTGGCGAGAAACACTTTCATTGAAAGGGGTTGCAAGCTTCCAAAAATTACGAGTCTCCAGAAATCTCAGCAAATATTTTTTCACCCAAACTGGATGATACTTTCAGGTAATGATCAGTACACTAAGCCCACTTGGTTCTCCAAATTTCATTATTCTATGTTGAAGCGTTCGTTTCCAGTAACAGTTTCCATTCTGGCATTTCACTCTGTTTTCTCCTATATTGATAGATGTATTTGGAACTCTAAATCAAACACGGTTTGTGCTAGCTTCTTGAAACTTGACACAGTAAAGCAGTTTCACATTCTAACTCTATGTTTTGTTTCCTTTTCTTGTAGCCCTAAGCAGTGACGGGCGAGAAACACTTTCATTGAAAGGGGTTGCAAGCTTCCAAAAATTACTAGTCTCCAAAAATCTCAGCAAATATATTTTCACCCAAACTGGATGATACTTTCAGGTAATGATCAGTACACTTGGCCCACTTGGTTCTCCATATTTCGTTCTTCTATGTTGAAGCGTTCGTTTACACTAACAGTTTCCACTCTGGCATTTCACTCTGTTTTCTCCTATATTGATAGATGAATTTGGAACTCTAAATCAAACACGGTTTGTGCTAGCTTCTTGAAACTTGACACAGTAAAGCAGTTTCACATTCTAACTCTATGTTTTGTTTCTTTTTCATGTAGCCCTAAGCAGTGACTGGCGAGAAACACTTTCATTGAAAGGGGTTGCAAGCTACCAAAAATTACGAGTCTCCAGAAATCTCAGCAAATATTTTTTCACCCAAACTGCATGATACTTTCAGGTAATGATCAGTACACTAAGCCCACTTGGTTCCCCAAATTTCGTTCTTCTATGTTGAAGCGTTCGTTTCCAGTAACAGTTTGAATTTTTGCGTTTCACTCTGTTTTCTCCTATATTGATAGATGTATTTGGAACTCTAAATCAAACACGGTTTGTGCTAGCTTCTTGAAACTTGACACAGTAATGCAGTTTCACATTCTAACAATATGTTTTGTTTCCTTTTCATGTAGCCCTAAGCAGTGACTGGCGAGAAACACTTTCATTGAAAGGGGTTGCAAGCTTCCAAAAATTACGAGTCTCCAGAAATCTCAGCAAATATTTTTTCACCCAAGCTGCATGATACTTTCAGGTAATGATCAGTACACTAAGCCCACTTGGTTCCCCAAATTTCGTTCTTCTATGTTGAAGCGTTCGTTTCCAGTAACAGTTAGAATTGTGGCGTTTCACTCTGTTTTCTCCTATATTGATAGATGTATTTGGAACTCTAAATCAAACACGGTTTGTGCTAGCTTCTTGAAACTTGACACAGTAAAGCAGTTTCACATTCTAACTCTATGTTTTGTTTCTTTTTCATGTAGCCCTAAGCAGTGACTGGCGAGAAACACTTTCATTGAAAGGGGTTGCAAGCTTCCAAAAATTACGAGTCTCCAGAAATCTCAGCAAATATTTCTTCACCCAAACTGCATGATACTTTCAGGTAATGATCAGTACATTAAGCCCACTTGGTTCCCCAAATTTCGTTCTTCTATGTTGAAGCGTTCGTTTCCAGTAACAGTTTGAATTTTTGCGTTTCACTCTGTTTTCTCCTATATTGATAGATGTATTTGGAACTCTAAATCAAACACGGTTTGTGCTAGCTTCTTGAAACTTGACACAGTAAAGCAGTTTCACATTCTAACTCTATGTTTTGTTTCCTTTTCATGTAGCCCTAAGCAGTGACTGGCGAGAAACACTTTCATTGAAAGGGGTTGCAAGCTTCCAAAAATTACGAGTCTCCAGAAATCTCAGCAAATATTTTTTCACCCAAACTAGATGATACTTTCAGGTAATGATCAGTACACTAAGCCCTCTTGGTTCCCCAAATTTCGTTCTTCTATGTTGAAGCGTTCGTTTCCAGTAACAGTTTGAATTTTGTCGTTTCACTCTGTTTTCTCCTATATTGATAGATGTATTTGGAACTCTAAATCAAACACGGTTTGTGCTAGCTTCTTGAAACTTGACACAGTAAAGCAGTTTCACATTGTAACTCTATGTTTTGTTTCCTTTTCATGTAGCTTTAAGCAGTGACTGGCGAGAAACACTTTCATTGAAAGGGGTTGCAAGCTTCCAAAAATTACGAGTCTCCAGAAATCTCAGCAAATATTTTTTCACCCAAACTGGATGATACTTTCAGGTAATGATCAGTACACTAAGCCCACTTGGTTCTCCAAATTTCATTCTTCTATGTTGATGCGTTCGTTTCCAGTAACAGTTTCCATTCTGGCATTTCACTCTGTTTTCTCCTATATTGATAGATGTATTTGGAACTCTAAATCAAACACGGTTTGTGCTAGCTTCTTGAAACTTGACACAGTAAAGCAGTTTCACATTCTAACTCTATGTTTTGTTTCCTTTTCATGTAGCCCTAAGCAGTGACTGGCGAGAAACACTTTCATTGAAAGGGGTTGCAAGCTTCCAAAAATTACGAGTCTCCAGAAATCTCAGCAAATATTTTTTCACCCAAACTGGATGATACTTTCAGGTAATGATCAGTACATTAAGCCCACTTGGTTCCCCAAATTTCGTTCTTCTATGTTGAAGCATTCGTTTCCAGTAACAGTTTTAATTTTGTCGTTTCACTCTGTTTTCTCCTATATTGATAGATGTATTTGGAACACTAAATCAAACACGGTTAGTGCTAGCTTCTTGAAACTTGACACAGTAAAGCAGTTTCACATTCTAACTCTATGTTTTGTTTCCTTTTCATGTAGCTTTAAGCAGTGACTGGCGAGAAACACCTTCATTGAAAGTGGTTGCAAGCTTCCAAAAATCACGAGTCTCCAGAAATCTCAGCAAATATTTTTTCACCCAAACTGGATGATACTTTCAGGTAATGATCAGTACACTTGGCCCACTTGGTTCTCCATATTTCGTTCATCTATGTTGAAGCGTTCGTTTACAGTAACAGTTTCCACTCTGGCATTACACTCTGTTTTCTCCTATATTGATAGATGTATTTGGAACTCTAAATCAAACACGGTTTGTGCTAGCTTCTTGAAACTTGACACAGTAATGCAGTTTCACATTCTAACAATATGTTTTGTTTCCTTTTCATGTAGCCCTAAGCAGTGACTGGCGAGAAACACTTTCATTGAAAGGGGTTGCAAGCTTCCAAAAATTACGAGTCTCCAGAAATCTCAGCAAATATTTTTTCACCCAAGCTGCATGATACTTTCAGGTAATGATCAGTACACTAAGCCCACGTGGTTCCCCAAATTTCGTTCTTCTGTGTTGAAGCGTTCGTTTCCAGTAACAGTTTCCATTCTGGCATTTCACTCTGTTTTCTCCTATATTGATAGATGTATTTGGAACTCTAAATCAAACACGGTTTGTGCTAGCTTCTTGAAACTTGACACAGTAAAGCAGTTTCACATTCTAAATCTACGTTTTGTTTCTTTTTCATGTAGCCCTAAGCAGTGACTGGCGAGAAACACTTTCATTGAAAGGGGTTGCAAGCTTCCAAAAATTACGAGTCTCCAGAAATCTCAGCAAATATTTTTTCACCCAAACTGCATGATACTTTCAGGTAATGATCAGTACACTAAGCCCACTTGGTTCCCCAAATTTCGTTCTTCTATGTTGAAGCGTTCGTTTCCAGTAACAGTTTGAATTTTTGCGTTTCACTCTGTTTTCTCCTATATTGATAGATGTATTTGGAACTCTAAATCAAACACGGTTTGTGCTAGCTTCTTGAAACTTGACACAGTAAAGCAGTTTCACATTCTAACTCTATGTTTTGTTTCCTTTTCATGTAGCCCTAAGCAGTGACTGGCGAGAAACACTTTCATTGAAAGGGGTTGCAAGCTTCCAAAAATTACGAGTCTCCAGAAATCTCAGCAAATATTTTTTCACCCAAACTAGATGATACTTTCAGGTAATGATCAGTACACTAAGCCCTCTTGGTTCCCCAAATTTCTTTCTTCTATGTTGAAGCGTTCGTTTCCAGTAACAGTTTGAATTTTGTCGTTTCACTCTGTTTTCTCCTATATTGATAGATGTATTTGGAACTCTAAATCAAACACGGTTTGTGCTAGCTTCTTGAAACTTGACACAGTAAAGCAGTTTCACATTGTAACTCTATGTTTTGTTTCCTTTTCATGTAGCTTTAAGCAGTGACTGGCGAGAAACACTTTCATTGAAAGGGGTTGCAAGCTTCCAAAAATTACGAGTCTCCAGAAATCTCAGCAAATATTTTTTCACCCAAACTGGATGATACTTTCAGGTAATGATCAGTACACTAAGCCCACTTGGTTCTCCAAATTTCATTATTCTATGTTGAAGCGTTCGTTTCCAGTAACAGTTTCCATTCTGGCATTTCACTCTGTTTTCTCCTATATTGATAGATGTATTTGGAACTCTAAATCAAACACGGTTTGTGCTAGCTTCTTGAAACTTGACACAGTAAAGCAGTTTCACATTCTAACTCTATGTTTTGTTTCCTTTTCATGTAGCCCTAAGCAGTGACTGGCGAGAAACACTTTCATTGAAAGGGGTTGCAAGCTTCCAAAAATTACGAGTCTCCAGAAATCTCAGCAAATATTTTTTCACCCAAACTGGATGATACTTTCAGGTAATGATCAGTACACTAAGCCCACTTGGTTCCCCAAATTTCGTTCTTCTATGTTGAAGCGTTCGTTTCCAGTAACAGTTTGAATTTTGTCGTTTCACTCTGTTTTCTCCTATATTGATAGATGTATTTGGAACTCTAAATCAAACACGGTTTGTGCTAGCTTCTTGAAACTTGACACACTAATGCAGTTTCACATTCTAACAATATGTTTTGTTTCCTTTTCATGTAGCCCTAAGCAGTGACTGGCGAGAAACACTTTCATTGAAAGGGGTTGCAAGCTTCCAAAAATTACGAGTCTCCAGAAATCTCAGCAAATATATTTTCACCCAAACTGGATGATACTTTCAGGTAATGATCAGTACACTAAGCCCACTTGGTTCCCCAAATTTCGTTCTTCTATGTTGAAGCGTTCGTTTCTAGTAACAATTTGAATTTTGTCGTTTCACTCTGTTTTCTCCTATATTGATAGATGTATTTGGAACTCTAAATCAAACACGGTTTGTGCTAGCTTCTTGAAACTTGACACAGTAAAGCAGTTTCACATTCTAACTCTATGTTTTGTTTCCTTTTCATGTAGCCCTAAGCAGTGACTGGCGAGAAACACTTTCATTGAAAGGGGTTGCAAGCTTCCAAAAATTACGAGTCTCCAGAAATCTCAGCAAATATTTTTTCACCCAAACTGGATGATAGTTTCAGGTAATGATCAGAACACTAAGCCCACTTGGTTCTCCAAATTTCGTTCTTCTATGTTGAAGCGTTCGTTTCCAGTAACAGTTTCCATTCTGGCATTTCACTCTGTTTTCTCCTATATTGATAGATGTATTTGGAACTCTAAATCAAACACAGTTTGTGCTAGCTTCTTGAAACTTGACACAGTAAAGCAGTTTCACATTCTAACTCTATGTTTTGTTTCCTTTTCTTGTAGCCCTAAGCAGTGACGGGCGAGAAACACTTTCATTGAAAGGGGTTGCAAGCTTCCAAAAATTACTAGTCTCCAGAAATCTCAGCAAATATATTTTCACCCAAACTGGATGATACTTTCAGGTAATGATCAGTACACTTGGCCCACTTGGTTCTCCATATTTCGTTCTTCTATGTTGAAGCGTTCGTTTACACTAACAGTTTCCACTCTGGCATTTCACTCTGTTTTCTCCTATATTGATAGATGTATTTGGAACTCTAAATCAAACACGGTTTGTGCTAGCTTCTTGAAACTTGACACAGTAAAGCAGTTTCACATTCTAACTCTATGTTTTGTTTCCTTTTCATGTAGCCCTAAGCAGTGATTGGCGAGAAACACTTTCATTGAAAGGGGTTGCAAGCTTCCAAAAATTACGAGTCTCCAGAAATCTCAGCAAATATTTTTTCACCCAAACTGGATGATAGTTTCAGGTAATGATCAGAACACTAAGCCCACTTGGTTCTCCAAATTTCGTTCTTCTATGTTGAAGCGTTCGTTTCCAGTAACAGTTTCCATTCTGGCATTTCACTCTGTTTTCTCCTATATTGATAGATGTATTTGGAACTCTAAATCAAACACAGTTTGTGCTAGCTTCTTGAAACTTGACACAGTAAAGCAGTTTCACAATCTAACTCTATGTTTTGTTTCTTTTTCATGTAGCCCTAAGCAGTGACTGGCGAGAAACACTTTCATTGAAAGGGGTTGCAAGCTTCCAAAAATTACGAGTCTCCAGAAATCTCAGCAAATATTTTTTCACCCAAACTGCATGATACTTTCAGGTAATGATCAGTACACTAAGCCCACTTGGTTCCCCAAATTTCGTTCTTCTATGTTGAAGCGTTCGTTTCCAGTAACAGTTTGAATTTTTGCGTTTCACTCTGTTTTCTCCTATATTGATAGATGTATTTGGAACTCTAAATCGAACACGGTTTGTGCTAGCTTCTTGAAACTTGACACAGTAAAGCAGTTTCACATTGTAACTCTATGTTTTGTTTCCTTTTCATGTAGCTTTAAGCAGTGACTGGCGAGAAACACCTTCATTGAAAGGGGTTGCAAGCTTCCAAAAATCACGAGAATCCAGAAATCTCAGCAAATATTTTTTCACCCAAACTGGATGATACTTTCAGGTAATGATCAGTACACTTGGCCCACTTGGTTCTCCATATTTCGTTCATCTATGTTGAAGCGTTCGTTTACAGTAACAGTTTCCACTCTGGCATTACACTCTGTTTTCTCCTATATTGATAGATGTATTTGGAACTCTAAATCAAACACGGTTTGTGCTAGCTTCTTGAAACTTGACACAGTAATGCAGTTTCACATTCTAACAATATATTTTGTTTCCTTTTCATGTAGCCCTAAGCAGTGACTGGCGAGAAACACTTTCATTGAAAGGGGTTGCAAGCTTCCAAAAATTACGAGTCTCCAGAAATCTCAGCAAATATTTTTTCACCCAAGCTGCATGATACTTTCAGGTAATGATCAGTACACTAAGCCCATGTGGTTCCCCAAATTTCGTTCTTCTATGTTGAAGCGTTCGTTTCCAGTAACAGTTTCCATTCTGGCATTTCACTCTGTTTTCTCCTATATTGATAGATGTATTTGGAACTCTAAATCAAACACGGTTTGTGCTAGCTTCTTGAAACTTGACACAGTAAAGCAGTTTCACATTCTAAATCTATGTTTTGTTTCTTTTTCATGTAGCCCTAAGCAGTGACTGGCGAGAAACAGTTTCATTGAAAGGGGTTGCAAGCTTCCAAAAATTACGAGTCTCCAGAAATCTCAGCAAATATTTTTTCACCCAAACTGCATGATACTTTCAGGTAATGATCAGTACACTAAGCCCACTTGGTTCCCCAAATTTCGTTCTTCTATGTTGAAGCGTTCGTTTCCAGTAACAGTTTGAATTTTTGCGTTTCACTCTGTTTTCTCCTATATTGATAGATGTATTTGGAACTCTAAATCAAACATGGTTTGTGCTAGCTTCTTGAAACTTGACACAGTAAAGCAGTTTCACATTCTAACTCTATGTTTTGTTTCCTTTTCATGTAGCCCTAAGCAGTGACTGGTGAGAAACACTTTCATTGAAAGGGGTTGCAAGCTTCCAAAAATTACGAGTCTCCAGAAATCTCAGCAAATATTTTTTCACCCAAACTAGATGATACTTTCAGGTAATGATCAGTACACTAAGCCCTCTTGGTTCCCCAAATTTCTTTCTTCTATGTTGAAGCGTTCGTTTCCAGTAACAGTTTGAATTTTGTCGTTTCACTCTGTTTTCTCCTATATTGATAGATGTATTTGGAACTCTAAATCAAACACGGTTTGTGCTAGCTTCTTGAAACTTGACACAGTAAAGCAGTTTCACATTGTAACTCTATGTTTTGTTTCCTTTTCATGTAGCTTTAAGCAGTGACTGGCGAGAAACACTTTCATTGAAAGGGGTTGCAAGCTTCCAAAAATTACGAGTCTCCAGAAATCTCAGCAAATATTTTTTCACCCAAACTGGATGATACTTTCAGGTAATGATCAGTACACTAAGCCCACTTGGTTCTCCAAATTTCATTATTCTATGTTGAAGCGTTCGTTTCCAGTAACAGTTTCCATTCTGGCATTTCACTCTGTTTTCTCCTATATTGATAGATGTATTTGGAACTCTAAATCAAACACGGTTTGTGCTAGCTTCTTGAAACTTGACACAGTAAAGCAGTTTCACATTCTAACTCTATGTTTTGTTTCCTTTTCTTGTAGCCCTAAGCAGTGACGGGCGAGAAACACTTTCATTGAAAGGGGTTGCAAGCTTCCAAAAATTACTAGTCTCCAAAAATCTCAGCAAATATATTTTCACCCAAACTGGATGATACTTTCAGGTAATGATCAGTACACTTGGCCCACTTGGTTCTCCATATTTCGTTCTTCTATGTTGAAGCGTTCGTTTACACTAACAGTTTCCACTCTGGCATTTCACTCTGTTTTCTCCTATATTGATAGATGAATTTGGAACTCTAAATCAAACACGGTTTGTGCTAGCTTCTTGAAACTTGACACAGTAAAGCAGTTTCACATTCTAACTCTATGTTTTGTTTCTTTTTCATGTAGCCCTAAGCAGTGACTGGCGAGAAACACTTTCATTGAAAGGGGTTGCAAGCTACCAAAAATTACGAGTCTCCAGAAATCTCAGCAAATATTTTTTCACCCAAACTGCATGATACTTTCAGGTAATGATCAGTACACTAAGCCCACTTGGTTCCCCAAATTTCGTTCTTCTATGTTGAAGCGTTCGTTTCCAGTAACAGTTTGAATTTTTGCGTTTCACTCTGTTTTCTCCTATATTGATAGATGTATTTGGAACTCTAAATCAAACACGGTTTGTGCTAGCTTCTTGAAACTTGACACAGTAATGCAGTTTCACATTCTAACAATATGTTTTGTTTCCTTTTCATGTAGCCCTAAGCAGTGACTGGCGAGAAACACTTTCATTGAAAGGGGTTGCAAGCTTCCAAAAATTACGAGTCTCCAGAAATCTCAGCAAATATTTTTTCACCCAAGCTGCATGATACTTTCAGGTAATGATCAGTACACTAAGCCCACTTGGTTCCCCAAATTTCGTTCTTCTATGTTGAAGCGTTCGTTTCCAGTAACAGTTAGAATTGTGGCGTTTCACTCTGTTTTCTCCTATATTGATAGATGTATTTGGAACTCTAAATCAAACACGGTTTGTGCTAGCTTCTTGAAACTTGACACAGTAAAGCAGTTTCACATTCTAACTCTATGTTTTGTTTCTTTTTCATGTAGCCCTAAGCAGTGACTGGCGAGAAACACCTTCATTGAAAGGGGTTGCAAGCTTCCAAAAATCACGAGTCTCCAGAAATCTCAGCAAATATTTTTTCACCCAAACTGGATGATACTTTCAGGTAATGATCAGTACACTTGGCCCACTTGGTTCTCCATATTTCGTTCTTCTATGTTGAAGCGTTCGTTTACAGTAACAGTTTCCACTCTGGCATTACACTCTGTTTTCTCCTATATTGATAGATGTATTTGGAACTCTAAATCAAACACGGTTTGTGCTAGCTTCTTGAAACTTGACACAGTAATGCAGTTTCACATTCTAACAATATGTTTTGTTTCCTTTTCATGTAGCCCTAAGCAGTGACTGGCGAGAAACACTTTCATTTAAAGGGGTTGCAAGCTTCCAAAAATTACGAGTCTCCAGAAATCTCAGCAAATATTTTTTCACCCAAACTGGATGATACTTTCAGGTAATGATCAGTACACTAAGCCCACTTGGTTCCCCAAATTTCGTTCTTCTATGTTGAAGCGTTCGTTTCTAGTAACAATATGAATTTTGTCGTTTCACTCTGTTTTCTCCTATATTGATAGATGTATTTGGAACTCTAAATCAAACACGGTTTGTGCTAGCTTCTTGAAACTTGACACAGTAAAGCAGTTTCACATTCTAACTCTATGTTTTGTTTCCTTTTCATGTAGCCCTAAGCAGTGACTGGCGAGAAACACTTTCATTGAAAGGGGTTGCAAGCTTCCAAAAATTACGAGTCTCCAGAAATCTCAGCAAATATTTTTTCACCCAAACTGGATGATAGTTTCAGGTAATGATCAGAACACTAAGCCCACTTGGTTCTTCAAATTTCGTTCTTCTATGTTGAAGCGTTCGTTTCCAGTAACAGTTTCCATTCTGGCATTTCACTCTGTTTTCTCCTATATTGATAGATGTATTTGGAACTCTAAATCGAACACAGTTTGTGCTAGCTTCTTGAAACTTGACACAGTAAAGCAGTTTCACATTCTAACTCTATGTTTTGTTTCCTTTTCTTGTAGCCCTAAGCAGTGACTGGCGAGAAACACTTTCATTGAAAGGGGTTGCAAGCTTCCAAAAATTACTAGTCTCCAAAAATCTCAGCAAATATATTTTCACCCAAACTGGATGATACTTTCAGGTAATGATCAGTACACTTGGCCCACTTGGTTCTCCATATTTCGTTCTTCTATGTTGAAGCGTTCGTTTACACTAACAGTTTCCACTCTGGCATTTCACTCTGTTTTCTCCTATATTGATAGATGTATTTGGAACTCTAAATCAAACACGGTTTGTGCTAGCTTCTTGAAACTTGACACAGTAAAGCAGTTTCACATTCTAACTCTATGTTTTGTTTCTTTTTCATGTAGCCCTAAGCAGTGACTGGCGAGAAACACTTTCATTGAAAGGGGTTGCAAGCTACCAAAAATTACGAGTCTCCAGAAATCTCAGCAAATATTTTTTCACCCAAACTGCATGATACTTTCAGGTAATGATCAGTACACTAAGCCCACTTGGTTCCCCAAATTTCGTTCTTCTATGTTGAAGCGTTCGTTTCCAGTAACAGTTTGAATTTTTGCGTTTCACTCTGTTTTCTCCTATATTGATAGATGTATTTGGAACTCTAAATCAAACACGGTTTGTGCTAGCTTCTTGAAACTTGACACAGTAAAGCAGTTTCACATTCTAACAATATGTTTTGTTTCCTTTTCATGTAGCCCTAAGCAGTGACTGGCGAGAAACACTTTCATTGAAAGGGGTTGCAAGCTTCCAAAAATTACGAGTCTCCAGAAATCTCAGCAAATATTTTTTCACCCAAGCTGCATGATACTTTCAGGTAATGATCAGTACACTAAGCCCACTTGGTTCCCCAAATTTCGTTCTTCTATGTTGAAGCGTTCGTTTCCAGTAACAGTTAGAATTTTGGCGTTTCACTCTGTTTTCTCCTATATTGATAGATGTATTTGGAACTCTAAATCAAACACGGTTTGTGCTAGCTTCTTGAAACTTGACACAGTAAAGCAGTTTCACATTCTAACTCTAAGTTTTGTTTCCTTTTCATGTAGCCCTAAGCAGTGACTGGCGAGAAACACTTTCATTGAAAGGGGTTGCAAGCTTCCAAAAATTACGAGTCTCCAGAAATCTCAGCAAATATTTTTTCACCCAAACTGGATGATACTTTCAGGTAATGATCAGTACACTAAGGCCACTTGGTTCTCCAAATTTCGTTCTTCTATGTTGAAGCGTTCGTTTCCAGTAATAGTTTGAATTTTGTCGTTTCACTCTGTTTTCTCATATATTCATAGATGTATTTGGAACACTAAATCAAACACGGTTTGTGCTAGCTTCTTGAAACTTGACACAGTAAAGCAGTTTCACATTCTAACTCTATGTTTTGTTTCCTTTTCATGTAGCTTTAAGCAGTGACTGGCGAGAAACACCTTCATTGAAAGGGGTTGCAAGCTTCCAAAAATCACGAGTCTTCAGAAATCTAAGCAAATATTTTTTCACCCAAACTGGATGATACTTTCAGGTAATGATCAGTACACTAAGCCCACTTGGTTCCCCAAATTTCGTTCTTCTATGTTGAAGCGTTCGTTTCCAGTAACAGTTTGAATTTTTGCGTTTCACTCTGTTTTCTCCTATATTGATAGATGTATTTGGAACTCTAAATCAAACACGGTTTGTGCTAGCTTCTTGAAACTTGACACAGTAAAGCAGTTTCACATTCTAACAATATGTTTTGTTTCCTTTTCATGTAGCCCTAAGCAGTGACTGGCGAGAAACACTTTCATTGAAAGGGGTTGCAAGCTTCCAAAAATTACGAGTCTCCAGAAATCTCAGCAAATATTTTTTCACCCAAGCTGCATGATACTTTCAGGTAATGATCAGTACACTAAGCCCACTTGGTTCCCCAAATTTCGTTCTTCTATGTTGAAGCGTTCGTTTCCAGTAACAGTTAGAATTTTGGCGTTTCACTCTGTTTTCTCCTATATTGATAGATGTATTTGGAACTCTAAATCAAACACGGTTTGTGCTAGCTTCTTGAAACTTGACACAGTAAAGCAGTTTCACATTCTAACTCTAAGTTTTGTTTCCTTTTCATGTAGCCCTAAGCAGTGACTGGCGAGAAACACTTTCATTGAAAGGGGTTGCAAGCTTCCAAAAATTACGAGTCTCCAGAAATCTCAGCAAATATTTTTTCACCCAAACTGGATGATACTTTCAGGTAATGATCAGTACACTAAGCCCACTTGGTTCTCCAAATTTCGTTCTTCTATGTTGAAGCGTTCGTTTCCAGTAATAGTTTGAATTTTGTCGTTTCACTCTGTTTTCTCATATATTCATAGATGTATTTGGAACACTAAATCAAACACGGTTTGTGCTAGCTTCTTGAAACTTGACACAGTAAAGCAGTTTCACATTCTAACTCTATGTTTTGTTTCCTTTTCATGTAGCTTTAAGCAGTGACTGGCGAGAAACACCTTCATTGAAAGGGGTTGCAAGCTTCCAAAAATCACGAGTCTTCAGAAATCTAAGCAAATATTTTTTCACCCAAACTGGATGATACTTTCAGGTAATGATCAGTACACTTGGCCCACTTGGTTCTCCATATTTCGTTCTTCTATGTTGAAGCGTTCGTTTACAGTAACAGTTTCCACTCTGGCATTACACTCTGTTTTCTCCTATATTGATAGATGTATTTGGAACTCTAAATCAAACACGGTTTGTGCTAGCTTCTTGAAACTTGACACAGTAATGCAGTTTCACATTCTAACAATATGTTTTGTTTCCTTTTCATGTAGCCCTAAGCAGTGACTGGCGAGAAACACTTTCATTGAAAGGGGTTGCAAGCTTCCAAAAATTACGAGTCTCCAGAAATCTCAGCAAATATTTTTTTCACCAAACTGGATGATACTTTCAGGTAATGATCAGTACACTAAGCCCACTTGGTTCCCCAAATTTCGTTCTTCTATGTTGAAGCGTTCGTTTCCAGTAACAGTTTGAATTTTGTCGTTTCACTCTGTTTTCTCCTATATTGATAGATGTATTTGGAACACTAAATCAAACACGGTTTGTGCTAGCTTCTTGAAACTTGACACAGTAAAGCAGTTTCACATTCTAACTCTATGTTTTGTTTCCTTTTCATGTAGCTTTAAGCAGTGACTGGCGAGAAACACCTTCATTGAAAGGGGTTGCAAGCTTCCAAAAATCACGAGTCTCCAGAAATCTCAGCAAATATTTTTTCACCCAAACTGGATGATACTTTCAGGTAATGATCAGTACACTTGGCCCACTTGGTTCTCCATATTTCGTTCTTCTATGTTGAAGCGTTCGTTTACAGTAACAGTTTCCACTCTGGCATTACACTCTGTTTTCTCCTATATTGATAGATGTATTTGGAACTCTAAATCAAACACGGTTTGTGCTAGCATCTTGAAACTTGACACAGTAATGCAGTTTCACATTCTAACAATATGTTTTGTTTCCTTTTCATGTAGCCCTAAGCAGTGACTGGCGAGAAACACTTTCATTTAAAGGGGTTGCAAGCTTCCAAAAATTACGAGTCTCCAGAAATCTCAGCAAATATTTTTTCACCCAAACTGGATGATACTTTCAGGTAATGATCAGTACACTTGGCCCACTTGGTTCTCCATATTTCGTTCTTCTATGTTGAAGCGTTCGTTTCCACTAACAGTTTCCACTCTGGCATTTCACTCTGTTTTCTCCTATATTGATAGATGTATTTGGAACTCTAAATCAAACACAGTTTGTGCTAGCTTCTTGAAACTTGACACAGTAAAGCAGTTTCACATTCTAACTCTATGTTTGTTTCTTTTTCATGTAGCCCTAAGCAGTGACTGGCGAGAAACACTTTCATTGAAAGGGGTTGCAAGCTTCCAAAAATTACGAGTCTCCAGAAATCTCAGCAAATATTTTTTCACCCAAACTGCATGATACTTTCAGGTAATGATCAGTACACTAAGCCCACTTGGTTCCCCAAATTTCGTTCTTCTATGTTGAAGCGTTCGTTTCCAGTAACAGTTTGAATTTTTGCGTTTCACTCTGTTTTCTCCTATATTGATAGATGTATTTGGAACTCTAAATCAAACACGGTTTGTGCTAGCTTCTTGAAACTTGACACAGTAAAGCAGTTTCACATTCTAACTCTATGTTTTGTTTCCTTTTCTTGTAGCTTTAAGCAGTGACTGGCGAGAAACACCTTCATTGAAAGGGGTTGCAAGCTTCCAAAAATCACGAGTCTTCAGAAATCTCAGCAAATATTTTTTCACCCAAACTGGATGATACTTTCAGGTAATGATCAGTACACTTGGCCCACTTGGTTCTCCATATTTCGTTCTTCTATGTTGAAGCGTTCGTTTACAGTAACAGTTTCCACTCTGGCATTACACTCTGTTTTCTCCTATATTGATAGATGTATTTGGAACTCTAAATCAAACACGGTTTGTGCTAGCTTCTTGAAACTTGACACAGTAATGCAGTTTCACATTCTAACAATATGTTTTGTTTCCTTTTCATGTAGCCCTAAGCAGTGACTGGCGAGAAACACTTTCATTGAAAGGGGTTGCAAGCTTCCAAAAATTACGAGTCTCCAGAAATCTCAGCAAATATTTTTTTCACCAAACTGGATGATACTTTCAGGTAATGATCAGTACACTAAGCCCACTTGGTTCCCCAAATTTCGTTCTTCTATGTTGAAGCGTTCGTTTCCAGTAACAGTTTGAATTTTGTCGTTTCACTCTGTTTTCTCCTATATTGATAGATGTATTTGGAACACTAAATCAAACACGGTTTGTGCTAGCTTCTTGAAACTTGACACAGTAAAGTAGTTTCACATTCTAACTCTATGTTTTGTTTCCTTTTCATGTAGCTTTAAGCAGTGACTGGCGAGAAACACCTTCATTGAAAGGGGTTGCAAGCTTCCAAAAATCACGAGTCTCCAGAAATCTCAGCAAATATTTTTTCACCCAAACTGGATGATACTTTCAGGTAATGATCAGTACACTTGGCCCACTTGGTTCTCCATATTTCGTTCTTCTATGTTGAAGCGTTCGTTTACAGTAACAGTTTCCACTCTGGCATTACACTCTGTTTTCTCCTATATTGATAGATGTATTTGGAACTCTAAATCAAACACGGTTTGTGCTAGCTTCTTGAAACTTGACACAGTAATGCAGTTTCACATTCTAACAATATGTTTTGTTTCCTTTTCATGTAGCCCTAAGCAGTGACTGGCGAGAAACACTTTCATTTAAAGGGGTTGCAAGCTTCCAAAAATTACGAGTCTCCAGAAATCTCAGCAAATATTTTTTCACCCAAACTGGATGATACTTTCAGGTAATGATCAGTACACTTGGCCCACTTGGTTCTCCATATTTCGTTCTTCTATGTTGAAGCGTTCGTTTCCACTAATAGTTTCCACTCTGGCATTTCACTCTGTTTTCTCCTATATTGATAGATGTATTTGGAACTCTAAATCAAACACAGTTTGTGCTAGCTTCTTGAAACTTGACACAGTAAAGCAGTTTCACATTCTAACTCTATGTTTTGTTTCCTTTTCTTGTAGCCCTAAGCAGTGACTGGCGAGAAACACTTTCATTGAAAGGGGTTGCAAGCTTCCAAAAATTACTAGTCTCCAAAAATCTCAGCAAATATATTTTCACCCAAACTGGATGATACTTTCAGGTAATGATCAGTACACTTGGCCCACTTGGTTCTCCATATTTCGTTCTTCTATGTTGAAGCGTTCGTTTACACTAACAGTTTCCACTCTGGCATTTCACTCTGTTTTCTCCTATATTGATAGATGTATTTGGAACTCTAAATCAAACACGGTTTGTGCTAGCTTCTTGAAACTTGACACAGTAAAGCAGTTTCACATTCTAACTCTATGTTTTGTTTCTTTTTCATGTAGCCCTAAGCAGTGACTGGCGAGAAACACTTTCATTGAAAGGGGTTGCAAGCTACCAAAAATTACGAGTCTCCAGAAATCTCAGCAAATATTTTTTCACCCAAACTGCATGATACTTTCAGGTAATGATCAGTACACTAAGCCCACTTGGTTCCCCAAATTTCGTTCTTCTATGTTGAAGCGTTCGTTTCCAGTAACAGTTTGAATTTTTGCGTTTCACTCTGTTTTCTCCTATATTGATAGATGTATTTGGAACTCTAAATCAAACACGGTTTGTGCTAGCTTCTTGAAACTTGACACAGTAAAGCAGTTTCACATTCTAACAATATGTTTTGTTTCCTTTTCATGTAGCCCTAAGCAGTGACTGGCGAGAAACACCTTCATTGAAAGGGGTTGCAAGCTTCCAAAAATCACGAGTCTTCAGAAATCTCAGCAAATATTTTTTCACCCAAACTGGATGATACTTTCAGGTAATGATCAGTACACTTGGCCCACTTGGTTCTCCATATTTCGTTCTTCTATGTTGAAGCGTTCGTTTACACTAACAGTTTCCACTCTGGCATTTCACTCTGTTTTCTCCTATATTGATAGATGTATTTGGAACTCTAAATCAAACACGGTTTGTGCTAGCTTCTTGAAACTTGACACAGTAAAGCAGTTTCACATTCTAACTCTATGTTTGTTTCTTTTTCATGTAGCCCTAAGCAGTGACTGGCGAGAAACACTTTCATTGAAAGGGGTTGCAAGCTTCCAAAAATTACGAGTCTCCAGAAATCTCAGCAAATATTTTTTCACCCAAACTGCATGATACTTTCAGGTAATGATCAGTACACTAAGCCCACTTGGTTCCCCAAATTTCGTTCTTCTATGTTGAAGCGTTCGTTTCCAGTAACAGTTTGAATTTTTGCGTTTCACTCTGTTTTCTCCTATATTGATAGATGTATTTGGAACTCTAAATCAAACACGGTTTGTGCTAGCTTCTTGAAACTTGACACAGTAAAGCAGTTTCACATTCTAACTCTATGTTTTGTTTCCTTTTCTTGTAGCTTTAAGCAGTGACTGGCGAGAAACACCTTCATTGAAAGGGGTTGCAAGCTTCCAAAAATCACGAGTCTTCAGAAATCTCAGCAAATATTTTTTCACCCAAACTGGATGATACTTTCAGGTAATGATCAGTACACTTGGCCCACTTGGTTCTCCATATTTCGTTCTTCTATGTTGAAGCGTTCGTTTACAGTAACAGTTTCCACTCTGGCATTACACTCTGTTTTCTCCTATATTGATAGATGTATTTGGAACTCTAAATCAAACACAGTTTGTGCTAGCTTCTTGAAACTTGACACAGTAATGCAGTTTCACATTCTAACAATATGTTTTGTTTCCTTTTCATGTAGCCCTAAGCAGTGACTGGCGAGAAACACTTTCATTGAAAGGGGTTGCAAGCTTCCAAAAATTACGAGTCTCCAGAAATCTCAGCAAATATTTTTTTCACCCAAACTGGATGATACTTTCAGGTAATGATCAGTACACTAAGCCCACTTGGTTCCCCAAATTTCGTTCTTCTATGTTGAAGCGTTCGTTTCCAGTAACAGTTTGAATTTTGTCGTTTCACTCTGTTTTCTCCTATATTGCTAGATGTATTTGGAACACTAAATCAAACACGGTTTGTGCTAGCTTCTTGAAACTTGACACAGTAAAGCAGTTTCACATTCTAACTCTATGTTTTGTTTCCTTTTCATGTAGCTTTAAGCAGTGACTGGCGAGAAACACCTTCATTGAAAGGGGTTGCAAGCTTCCAAAAATCACGAGTCTCCAGAAATCTCAGCAAATATTTTTTCACCCAAACTGGATGATACTTTCAGGTAATGATCAGTACACTTGGCCCACTTGGTTCTCCATATTTCGTTCTTCTATGTTGAAGCGTTCGTTTACAGTAACAGTTTCCACTCTGGCATTACACTCTGTTTTCTCCTATATTGATAGATGTATTTGGAACTCTAAATCAAACACGGTTTGTGCTAGCTTCTTGAAACTTGACACAGTAATGCAGTTTCACATTCTAACAATATGTTTTGTTTCCTTTTCATGTAGCCCTAAGCAGTGACTGGCGAGAAACACTTTCATTTAAAGGGGTTGCAAGCTTCCAAAAATTACGAGTCTCCAGAAATCTCAGCAAATATTTTTTCACCCAAACTGGATGATACTTTCAGGTAATGATCAGTACACTAAGCCCACTTGGTTCCCCAAATTTCGTTCTTCTATGTTGAAGCGTTCGTTTCTAGTAACAATATGAATTTTGTCGTTTCACTCTGTTTTCTCCTATATTGATAGATGTATTTGGAACTCTAAATCAAACACGGTTTGTGCTAGCTTCTTGAAACTTGACACAGTAAAGCAGTTTCACATTCTAACTCTATGTTTTGTTTCCTTTTCATGTAGCCCTAAGCAGTGACTGGCGAGAAACACTTTCATTGAAAGGGGTTGCAAGCTTCCAAAAATTACGAGTCTCCAGAAATCTCAGCAAATATTTTTTCACCCAAACTGGATGATAGTTTCAGGTAATGATCAGAACACTAAGCCCACTTGGTTCTTCAAATTTCGTTCTTCTATGTTGAAGCGTTCGTTTCCAGTAACAGTTTCCATTCTGGCATTTCACTCTGTTTTCTCCTATATTGATAGATGTATTTGGAACTCTAAATCAAACACAGTTTGTGCTAGCTTCTTGAAACTTGACACAGTAAAGCAGTTTCACATTCTAACTCTATGTTTTGTTTCCTTTTCTTGTAGCCCTAAGCAGTGACTGGCGAGAAACACTTTCATTGAAAGGGGTTGCAAGCTTCCAAAAATTACTAGTCTCCAAAAATCTCAGCAAATATATTTTCACCCAAACTGGATGATACTTTCAGGTAATGATCAGTACACTTGGCCCACTTGGTTCTCCATATTTCGTTCTTCTATGTTGAAGCGTTCGTTTACACTAACAGTTTCCACTCTGGCATTTCACTCTGTTTTCTCCTATATTGATAGATGTATTTGGAACTCTAAATCAAACACGGTTTGTGCTAGCTTCTTGAAACTTGACACAGTAAAGCAGTTTCACATTCTAACTCTATGTTTTGTTTCTTTTTCATGTAGCCCTAAGCAGTGACTGGCGAGTAACACTTTCATTGAAAGGGGTTGCAAGCTTCCAAAAATTACGAGTCTCCAGAAATCTCAGCAAATATTTTTTCACCCAAACTGCATGATACTTTCAGGTAATGATCAGTACACTAAGCCCACTTGGTTCCCCAAATTTCGTTCTTCTATGTTGAAGCGTTCGTTTCCAGTAACAGTTTGAATTTTTGCGTTTCACTCTGTTTTCTCCTATAATGATAGATGTATTTGGAACTCTAAATCAAACACGGTTTGTGCTAGCTTCTTGAAACTTGACACAGTAAAGCAGTTTCACATTCTAACAATATGTTTTGTTTCCTTTTCATGTAGCCCTAAGCAGTGACTGGCGAGAAACACTTTCATTGAAAGGGGTTGCAAGCTTCCAAAAATTACGAGTCTCCAGAAATCTCAGCAAATATTTTTTCACCCAAGCTGCATGATACTTTCAGGTAATGATCAGTACACTAAGCCCACTTGGTTCCCCAAATTTCGTTCTTCTATGTTGAAGCGTTCGTTTCCAGTAACAGTTTGAATTTTTGCGTTTCACTCTGTTTTCTCCTATATTGATAGATGTATTTGGAACTCTAAATCAAACACGGTTTGTGCTAGCTTCTTGAAACTTGACACAGTAAAGCAGTTTCACATTCTAACAATATGTTTTGTTTCCTTTTCATGTAGCCCTAAGCAGTGACTGGCGAGAAACACCTTCATTGAAAGGGGTTGCAAGCTTCCAAAAATCACGAGTCTTCAGAAATCTCAGCAAATATTTTTTCACCCAAACTGGATGATACTTTCAGGTAATGATCAGTACACTTGGCCCACTTGGTTCTCCATATTTCGTTCTTCTATGTTGAAGCGTTCGTTTACACTAACAGTTTCCACTCTGGCATTTCACTCTGTTTTCTCCTATATTGATAGATGTATTTGGAACTCTAAATCAAACACGGTTTGTGCTAGCTTCTTGAAACTTGACACAGTAAAGCAGTTTCACATTCTAACTCTATGTTTGTTTCTTTTTCATGTAGCCCTAAGCAGTGACTGGCGAGAAACACTTTCATTGAAAGGGGTTGCAAGCTTCCAAAAATTACGAGTCTCCAGAAATCTCAGCAAATATTTTTTCACCCAAACTGCATGATACTTTCAGGTAATGATCAGTACACTAAGCCCACTTGGTTCCCCAAATTTCGTTCTTCTATGTTGAAGCGTTCGTTTCCAGTAACAGTTTGAATTTTTGCGTTTCACTCTGTTTTCTCCTATATTGATAGATGTATTTGGAACTCTAAATCAAACACGGTTTGTGCTAGCTTCTTGAAACTTGACACAGTAAAGCAGTTTCACATTCTAACTCTATGTTTTGTTTCCTTTTCATGTAGCTTTAAGCAGTGACTGGCGAGAAACACCTTCATTGAAAGGGGTTGCAAGCTTCCAAAAATCACGAGTCTTCAGAAATCTCAGCAAATATTTTTTCACCCAAACTGGATGATACTTTCAGGTAATGATCAGTACACTTGGCCCACTTGGTTCTCCATATTTCGTTCTTCTATGTTGAAGCGTTCGTTTACAGTAACAGTTTCCACTCTGGCATTACACTCTGTTTTCTCCTATATTGATAGATGTATTTGGAACTCTAAATCAAACACGGTTTGTGCTAGCTTCTTGAAACTTGACACAGTAATGCAGTTTCACATTCTAACAATATGTTTTGTTTCCTTTTCATGTAGCCCTAAGCAGTGACTGGCGAGAAACACTTTCATTGAAAGGGGTTGCAAGCTTCCAAAAATTACGAGTCTCCAGAAATCTCAGCAAATATTTTTTTCACCCAAACTGGATGATACTTTCAGGTAATGATCAGTACACTAAGCCCACTTGGTTCCCCAAATTTCGTTCTTCTATGTTGAAGCGTTCGTTTCCAGTAACAGTTTGAATTTTGTCGTTTCACTCTGTTTTCTCCTATATTGCTAGATGTATTTGGAACACTAAATCAAACACGGTTTGTGAAGCTTCTTGAAACTTGACACAGTAAAGCAGTTTCACATTCTAACTCTATGTTTTGTTTCCTTTTCATGTAGCTTTAAGCAGTGACTGGCGAGAAACACCTTCATTGAAAGGGGTTGCAAGCTTCCAAAAATCACGAGTCTCCAGAAATCTCAGCAAATATTTTTTCACCCAAACTGGATGATACTTTCAGGTAATGATCAGTACACTTGGCCCACTTGGTTCTCCATATTTCGTTCTTCTATGTTGAAGCGTTCGTTTACAGTAACAGTTTCCACTCTGGCATTACACTCTGTTTTCTCCTATATTGATAGATGTATTTGGAACTCTAAATCAAACACGGTTTGTGCTAGCTTCTTGAAACTTGACACAGTAATGCAGTTTCACATTCTAACAATATGTTTTGTTTCCTTTTCATGTAGCCCTAAGCAGTGACTGGCGAGAAACACTTTCATTTAAAGGGGTTGCAAGCTTCCAAAAATTACGAGTCTCCAGAAATCTCAGCAAATATTTTTTCACCCAAACTGGATGATACTTTCAGGTAATGATCAGTACACTAAGCCCACTTGGTTCCCCAAATTTCGTTCTTCTATGTTGAAGCGTTCGTTTCTAGTAACAATATGAATTTTGTCGTTTCACTCTGTTTTCTCCTATATTGATAGATGTATTTGGAACTCTAAATCAAACACGGTTTGTGCTAGCTTCTTGAAACTTGACACAGTAAAGCAGTTTCACATTCTAACTCTATGTTTTGTTTCCTTTTCATGTAGCCCTAAGCAGTGACTGGCGAGAAACACTTTCATTGAAAGGGGTTGCAAGCTTCCAAAAATTACGAGTCTCCAGAAATCTCAGCAAATATTTTTTCACCCAAACTGGATGATAGTTTCAGGTAATGATCAGAACACTAAGCCCACTTGGTTCTTCAAATTTCGTTCTTCTATGTTGAAGCGTTCGTTTCCAGTAACAGTTTCCATTCTGGCATTTCACTCTGTTTTCTCCTATATTGATAGATGTATTTGGAACTCTAAATCAAACACAGTTTGTGCTAGCTTCTTGAAACTTGACACAGTAAAGCAGTTTCACATTCTAACTCTATGTTTTGTTTCCTTTTCTTGTAGCCCTAAGCAGTGACTGGCGAGAAACACTTTCATTGAAAGGGGTTGCAAGCTTCCAAAAATTACTAGTCTCCAAAAATCTCAGCAAATATATTTTCACCCAAACTGGATGATACTTTCAGGTAATGATCAGTACACTTGGCCCACTTGGTTCTCCATATTTCGTTCTTCTATGTTGAAGCGTTCGTTTACACTAACAGTTTCCACTCTGGCATTTCACTCTGTTTTCTCCTATATTGATAGATGTATTTGGAACTCTAAATCAAACACGGTTTGTGCTAGCTTCTTGAAACTTGACACAGTAAAGCAGTTTCACATTCTAACTCTATGTTTTGTTTCTTTTTCATGTAGCCCTAAGCAGTGACTGGCGAGTAACACTTTCATTGAAAGGGGTTGCAAGCTTCCAAAAATTACGAGTCTCCAGAAATCTCAGCAAATATTTTTTCACCCAAACTGCATGATACTTTCAGGTAATGATCAGTACACTAAGCCCACTTGGTTCCCCAAATTTCGTTCTTCTATGTTGAAGCGTTCGTTTCCAGTAACAGTTTGAATTTTTGCGTTTCACTCTGTTTTCTCCTATATTGATAGATGTATTTGGAACTCTAAATCAAACACGGTTTGTGCTAGCTTCTTGAAACTTGACACAGTAAAGCAGTTTCACATTCTAACAATATGTTTTGTTTCCTTTTCATGTAGCCCTAAGCAGTGACTGGCGAGAAACACTTTCATTGAAAGGGGTTGCAAGCTTCCAAAAATTACGAGTCTCCAGAAATCTCAGCAAATATTTTTTCACCCAAGCTGCATGATACTTGCAGGTAATGATCAGTACACTAAGCCCACTTGGTTCCCCAAATTTCGTTCTTCTATGTTGAAGCGTTCGTTTCCAGTAACAGTTAGAATTTTGGCGTTTCACTCTGTTTTCTCCTATATTGATAGATGTATTTGGAACTCTAAATCAAACACGGTTTGTGCTAGCTTCTTGAAACTTGACACAGTAAAGCAGTTTCACATTCTAACTCTAAGTTTTGTTTCCTTTTCATGTAGCCCTAAGCAGTGACTGGCGAGAAACACTTTCATTGAAAGGGGTTGCAAGCTTCCAAAAATTACGAGTCTCCAGAAATCTCAGCAAATATTTTTTCACCCAAACTGGATGATACTTTCAGGTAATGATCAGTACACTAAGCCCACTTGGTTCTCCAAATTTCGTTCTTCTATGTTGAAGCGTTCGTTTCCAGTAATAGTTTGAATTTTGTCGTTTCACTCTGTTTTCTCCTATATTGATAGATGTATTTGGAACACTAAATCAAACACGGTTTGTGCTAGCTTCTTGAAACTTGACACAGTAAAGCAGTTTCACATTCTAACTCTATGTTTTGTTTCCTTTTCATGTAGCTTTAAGCAGTGACTGGCGAGAAACACCTTCATTGAAAGGGGTTGCAAGCTTCCAAAAATCACGAGTCTTCAGAAATCTCAGCAAATATTTTTTCACCCAAACTGGATGATACTTTCAGGTAATGATCAGTACACTTGGCCCACTTGGTTCTCCATATTTCGTTCTTCTATGTTGAAGCGTTCGTTTACAGTAACAGTTTCCACTCTGGCATTACACTCTGTTTTCTCCTATATTGATAGATGTATTTGGAACTCTAAATCAAACACGGTTTGTGCTAGCTTCTTGAAACTTGACACAGTAATGCAGTTTCACATTCTAACAATATGTTTTGTTTCCTTTTCATGTAGCCCAAAGCAGTGACTGGCGAGAAACACTTTCATTGAAAGGGGTTGCAAGCTTCCAAAAATTACGAGTCTCCAGAAATCTCAGCAAATATTTTTTTCACCCAAACTGGATGATACTTTCAGGTAATGATCAGTACACTAAGCCCACTTGGTTCCCCAAATTTCGTTCTTCTATGTTGAAGCGTTCGTTTCCAGTAACAGTTTGAATTTTGTCGTTTCACTCTGTTTTCTCCTATATTGATAGATGTATTTGGAACACTAAATCAAACACGGTTTGTGCTAGCTTCTTGAAACTTGACACAGTAAAGCAGTTTCACATTCTAACTCTATGTTTTGTTTCCTTTTCATGTAGCTTTAAGCAGTGACTGGCGAGAAACACCTTCATTGAAAGGGGTTGTAAGCTTCCAAAAATCACGAGTCTCCAGAAATCTCAGCAAATATTTTTTCACCCAAACTGGATGATACTTTCAGGTAATGATCAGTACACTTGGCCCACTTGGTTCTCCATATTTCGTTCTTCTATGTTGAAGCGTTCGTTTCCACTAACAGTTTCCACTCTGGCATTTCACTCTGTTTTCTCCTATATTGATAGATGTATTTGGAACTCTAAATCAAACACGGTTTGTGCTAGCTTCTTGAAACTTGACACAGTAAAGCAGTTTCACATTGTAACTCTATGTTTTGTTTCCTTTTCATGTAGCTTTAAGCAGTGACTGGCGAGAAACACTTTCATTGAAAGGGGTTGCAAGCTTCCAAAAATTACGAGTCTCCAGAAATCTCAGCAAATATTTTTTCACCCAAACTGGATGATACTTTCAGGTAATGATCAGTACACTAAGCCCACTTGGTTCTCCAAATTTCATTCTTCTATGTTGAAGCGTTCGTTTCCAGTAACAGTTTCCATTCTGGCATTTCACTCTGTTTTCTCCTATATTGATAGATGTATTTGGAACTCTAAATCAAACACGGTTTGTGCTAGCTTCTTGAAACTTGACACAGTAAAGCAGTTTCACATTCTAACTCTATGTTTTGTTTCCTTTTCATGTAGCTTTAAGCAGTGACTGGCGAGAAACACTTTCATTGAAAGGGGTTGCAAGCTTCCAAAAATTACGAGTCTCCAGAAATCTCAGCAAATATTTTTTCACCCAAACTGCATGATACTTTCAGGTAATGACCAGTACACTAAGCCCACTTGGTTCCCCAAATTTCGTTCTTCTATGTTGAAGCGTTCGTTTCCAGTAACAGTTTGAATTTTTGCGTTTCACTCTGTTTTCTCCTATATTGATAGATGTATTTGGAACTCTAAATCAAACACGGTTTGTGCTAGCTTCTTGAAACTTGACACAGTAATGCAGTTTCACATTCTAACAATATGTTTTGTTTCCTTTTCATGTAGCCCTAAGCAGTGACTGGCGAGAAACACTTTCATTGAAAGGGGTTGCAAGCTTCCAAAAATTACGAGTCTCCAGAAATCTCAGCAAATATATTTTCACCCAAGCTGCATGATACTTTCAGGTAATGATCAGTACACTAAGCCCACTTGGTTCCCCAAATTTCGTTCTTCTATGTTGAAGCGTTCGTTTCCAGTAACAGTTAGAATTTTGGCGTTTCACTCTGTTTTCTCCTATATTGATAGATGTATTTGGAACTCTAAATCAAACACGGTTTGTGCTAGCTTCTTGAAACTTGACACAGTAAAGCAGTTTCACATTCTAACTCTAAGTTTTGTTTCCTTTTCATGTAGCCCTAAGCAGTGACTGGCGAGAAACAGTTTCATTGAAAGGGGTTGCAAGCTTCCAAAAATTACGAGTCTCCAGAAATCTCAGCAAATATTTTTTCACCCAAACTGGATGATACTTTCAGGTAATGATCAGTACACTAAGCCCACTTGGTTCTCCAAATTTCGTTCTTCTATGTTGAAGCGTTCGTTTCCAGTAATAGTTTGAATTTTGTCGTTTCACTCTGTTTTCTCCTATATTGATAGATGTATTTGGAACACTAAATCAAACACGGTTTGTGCTAGCTTCTTGAAACTTGACACAGTAAAGCAGTTTCACATTCTAACTCTATGTTTTGTTTCCTTTTCATGTAGCTTTAAGCAGTGACTGGCGAGAAACACCTTCATTGAAAGGGGTTGCAAGCTTCCAAAAATCACGAGTCTTCAGAAATCTCAGCAAATATTTTTTCACCCAAACTGGATGATACTTTCAGGTAATGATCAGTACACTTGGCCCACTTGGTTCTCCATATTTCGTTCTTCTATGTTGAAGCGTTCGTTTACACTAACAGTTTCCACTCTGGCATTACACTCTGTTTTCTCCTATATTGATAGATGTATTTGGAACTCTAAATCAAACACGGTTTGTGCTAGCTTCTTGAAACTTGACACACTAATGCAGTTTCACATTCTAACAATATGTTTTGTTTCCTTTTCATGTAGCCCTAAGCAGTGACTGGCGAGAAACACTTTCATTGAAAGGGGTTGCAAGCTTCCAAAAATTACGAGTCTCCAGAAATCTCAGCAAATATTTTTTTCACCCAAACTGGATGATACTTTCAGGTAATGATCAGTACACTAAGCCCACTTGGTTCCCCAAATTTCGTTCTTCTATGTTGAAGCGTTCGTTTCCAGTAACAGTTTGAATTTTGTCGTTTCACTCTGTTTTCTCCTATATTGATAGATGTATTTGGAACACTAAATCAAACACGGTTTGTGCTAGCTTCTTGAAACTTGACACAGTAAAGCAGTTTCACATTCTAACTCTATGTTTTGTTTCCTTTTCATGTAGCTTTAAGCAGTGACTGGCGAGAAACACCTTCATTGAAAGGGGTTGCAAGCTTCCAAAAATCACGAGTCTCCAGAAATCTCAGCAAATATTTTTTCACCCAAACTGGATGATACTTTCAGGTAATGATCAGTACACTTGGCCCACTTGGTTCTCCATATTTCGTTCTTCTATGTTGAAGCGTTCGTTTACAGTAACAGTTTCCACTCTGGCATTACACTCTGTTTTCTCCTATATTGATAGATGTATTTGGAACTCTAAATCAAACACGGTTTGTGCTAGCTTCTTGAAACTTGACACAGTAATGCAGTTTCACATTCTAACAATATGTTTTGTTTCCTTTTCATGTAGCCCTAAGCAGTGACTGGCGAGAAACACTTTCATTTAAAGGGGTTGCAAGCTTCCAAAAATTACGAGTCTCCAGAAATCTCAGCAAATATTTTTTCACCCAAACTGGATGATACTTTCAGGTAATGATCAGTACACTAAGCCCACTTGGTTCCCCAAATTTCGTTCTTCTATGTTGAAGCGTTCGTTTCTAGTAACAATATGAATTTTGTCGTTTCACTCTGTTTTCTCCTATATTGATAGATGTATTTGGAACTCTAAATCAAACACGGTTTGTGCTAGCTTCTTGAAACTTGACACAGTAAAGCAGTTTCACATTCTAACTCTATGTTTTGTTTCTTTTTCATGTAGCCCTAAGCAGTGACTGGCGAGAAACACTTTCATTGAAAGGGGTTGCAAGCTTCCAAAAATTACGAGTCTCCAGAAATCTCAGCAAATATTTTTTCACCCAAACTGCATGATACTTTCAGGTAATGATCAGTACACTAAGCCCACTTGGTTCCCCAAATTTCGTTCTTCTATGTTGAAGCGTTCGTTTCCAGTAACAGTTTGAATTTTTGCGTTTCACTCTCTTTTCTCCTATATTGATAGATGTATTTGGAACTCTAAATCAAACACGGTTTGTGCTAGCTTCTTGAAACTTGACACAGTAAAGCAGTTTCACATTCTAACAATATGTTTTGTTTCCTTTTCATGTAGCCCTAAGCAGTGACTGGCGAGAAACACTTTCATTGAAAGGGGTTGCAAGCTTCCAAAAATTACGAGTCTCCAGAAATCTCAGCAAATATTTTTTCACCCAAGCTGCATGATACTTTCAGGTAATGATCAGTACACTAAGCCCACTTGGTTCCCCAAATTTCGTTCTTCTATGTTGAAGCGTTCGTTTCCAGTAACAGTTAGAATTTTGGCGTTTCACTCTGTTTTCTCCTATATTGATAGATGTATTTGGAACTCTAAATCAAACACGGTTTGTGCTAGCTTCTTGAAACTTGACACAGTAAAGCAGTTTCACATTCTAACTCTAAGTTTTGTTTCCTTTTCATGTAGCCCTAAGCAGTGACTGGCGAGAAACACTTTCATTGAAAGGGGTTGCAAGCTTCCAAAAATTACGAGTCTCCAGAAATCTCAGCAAATATTTTTTCACCCAAACTGGATGATACTTTCAGGTAATGATCAGTACACTAAGCCCACTTGGTTCTCCAAATTTCGTTCTTCTATGTTGAAGCGTTCGTTTCCAGTAATAGTTTGAATTTTGTCGTTTCACTCTGTTTTCTCCTATATTGATAGATGTATTTGGAACACTAAATCAAACACGGTTTGTGCTAGCTTCTTGAAACTTGACACAGTAAAGCAGTTTCACATTCTAACTCTATGTTTTGTTTCCTTTTCATGTAGCTTTAAGCAGTGACTGGCGAGAAACACCTTCATTGAAAGGGGTTGCAAGCTTCCAAAAATCACGAGTCTTCAGAAATCTCAGCAAATATTTTTTCACCCAAACTGGATGATACTTTCAGGTAATGATCAGTACACTTGGCCCACTTGGTTCTCCATATTTCGTTCTTCTATGTTGAAGCGTTCGTTTACAGTAACAGTTTCCACTCTGGCATTACACTCTGTTTTCTCCTATATTGATAGATGTATTTGGAACTCTAAATCAAACACGGTTTGTGCTAGCTTCTTGAAACTTGACACAGTAAAGCAGTTTCACATTCTAACTCTATGTTTTGTTTCCTTTTCATGTAGCTTTAAGCAGTGACTGGCGAGAAACACCTTCATTGAAAGGGGTTGTAAGCTTCCAAAAATCACGAGTCTCCAGAAATCTCAGCAAATATTTTTTCACCCAAACTGGATGATACTTTCAGGTAATGATCAGTACACTTGGCCCACTTGGTTCTCCATATTTTGTTCTTCTATGTTGAAGCGTTCGTTTCCACTAACAGTTTCCACTCTGGCATTTCACTCTGTTTTCTCCTATATTGATAGATGTATTTGGAACTCTAAATCAAACACGGTTTGTGCTAGCTTCTTGAAACTTGACACAGTAAAGCAGTTTCACATTGTAACTCTATGTTTTGTTTCCTTTTCATGTAGCTTTAAGCAGTGACTGGCGAGAAACACTTTCATTGAAAGGGGTTGCAAGCTTCCAAAAATTACGAGTCTCCAGAAATCTCAGCAAATATTTTTTCACGCAAACTGGATGATACTTTCAGGTAATGATCAGTACACTAAGCCCACTTGGTTCTCCAAATTTCATTCTTCTATGTTGAAGCGTTCGTTTCCAGTAACAGTTTCCATTCTGGCATTTCACTCTGTTTTCTCCTATATTGATAGATGTATTTGGAACTCTAAATCAAACACGGTTTGTGCTAGCTTCTTGAAACTTGACACAGTAAAGCAGTTTCACATTCTAACTCTATGTTTTGTTTCCTTTTCATGTAGCTTTAAGCAGTGACTGGCGAGAAACACTTTCATTGAAAGGGGTTGCAAGCTTCCAAAAATTACGAGTCTCCAGAAATCTCAGCAAATATTTTTTCACCCAAACTGCATGATACTTTCAGGTAATGACCAGTACACTAAGCCCACTTGGTTCCCCAAATTTCGTTCTTCTATGTTGAAGCGTTCGTTTCCAGTAACAGTTTGAATTTTTGCGTTTCACTCTGTTTTCTCCTATATTGATAGATGTATTTGGAACTCTAAATCAAACACGGTTTGTGCTAGCTTCTTGAAACTTGACACAGTAATGCAGTTTCACATTCTAACAATATGTTTTGTTTCCTTTTCATGTAGCCCTAAGCAGTGACTGGCGAGAAACACTTTCATTGAAAGGGGTTGCAAGCTTCCAAAAATTACGAGTCTCCAGAAATCTCAGCAAATATTTTTTCACCCAAGCTGCATGATACTTTCAGGTAATGATCAGTACACTAAGCCCACTTGGTTCCCCAAATTTCGTTCTTCTATGTTGAAGCGTTCGTTTCCAGTAACAGTTAGAATTTTGGCGTTTCACTCTGTTTTCTCCTATATTGATAGATGTATTTGGAACTCTAAATCAAACACGGTTTGTGCTAGCTTCTTGAAACTTGACACAGTAAAGCAGTTTCACATTCTAACTCTAAGTTTTGTTTCCTTTTCATGTAGCCCTAAGCAGTGACTGGCGAGAAACACTTTCATTGAAAGGGGTTGCAAGCTTCCAAAAATTACGAGTCTCCAGAAATCTCAGCAAATATTTTTTCACCCAAACTGGATGATACTTTCAGGTAATGATCAGTACACTAAGCCCACTTGGTTCTCCAAATTTCGTTCTTCTATGTTGAAGCGTTCGTTTCCAGTAATAGTTTGAATTTTGTCGTTTCACTCTGTTTTCTCCTATATTGATAGATGTATTTGGAACACTAAATCAAACACGGTTTGTGCTAGCTTCTTGAAACTTGACACAGTAAAGCAGTTTCACATTCTAACTCTATGTTTTGTTTCCTTTTCATGTAGCTTTAAGCAGTGACTGGCGAGAAACACCTTCATTGAAAGGGGTTGCAAGCTTCCAAAAATCACGAGTCTTCAGAAATCTCAGCAAATATTTTTTCACCCAAACTGGATGATACTTTCAGGTAATGATCAGTACACTTGGCCCACTTGGTTCTCCATATTTCGTTCTTCTATGTTGAAGCGTTCGTTTACAGTAACAGTTTCCACTCTGGCATTACACTCTGTTTTCTCCTATATTGATAGATGTATTTGGAACTCTAAATCAAACACGGTTTGTGCTAGCTTCTTGAAACTTGACACACTAATGCAGTTTCACATTCTAACAATATGTTTTGTTTCCTTTTCATGTAGCCCTAAGCAGTGACTGGCGAGAAACACTTTCATTGAAAGGGGTTGCAAGCTTCCAAAAATTACGAGTCTCCAGAAATCTCAGCAAATATTTTTTTCACCCAAACTGGATGATACTTTCAGGTAATGATCAGTACACTTGGCCCACTTGGTTCTCCATATTTCGTTCATCTATGTTGAAGCGTTCGTTTACAGTAACAGTTTCCACTCTGGCATTACACCCTGTTTTCTCCTATATTGATAGATGTATTTGGAACACTAAATCAAACACGGTTTGTGCTAGCTTCTTGAAACTTGACACAGTAAAGCAGTTTCACATTCTAACTCTATGTTTTGTTTCCTTTTCATGTAGCTTTAAGCAGTGACTGGCGAGAAACACCTTCATTGAAAGGGGTTGCAAGCTTCCAAAAATCACGAGTCTCCAGAAATCTCAGCAAATATTTTTTCACCCAAACTGGATGATACTTTCAGGTAATGATCAGTACACTTGGCCCACTTGGTTCTCCATATTTCGTTCTTCTATGTTGAAGCGTTCGTTTACAGTAACAGTTTCCACTCTGGCATTACACTCTGTTTTCTCCTATATTGATAGATGTATTTGGAACTCTAAATCAAACACGGTTTGTGCTAGCTTCTTGAAACTTGACACAGTAATGCAGTTTCACATTCTAACAATATGTTTTGTTTCCTTTTCATGTAGCCCTAAGCAGTGACTGGCGAGAAACACTTTCATTTAAAGGGGTTGCAAGCTTCCAAAAATTACGAGTCTCCAGAAATCTCAGCAAATATTTTTTCACCCAAACTGGATGATACTTTCAGGTAATGATCAGTACACTAAGCCCACTTGGTTCCCCAAATTTCGTTCTTCTATGTTGAAGCGTTCGTTTCTAGTAACAATATGAATTTTGTCGTTTCACTCTGTTTTCTCCTATATTGATAGATGTATTTGGAACTCTAAATCAAACACGGTTTGTGCTAGCTTCTTGAAACTTGACACAGTAAAGCAGTTTCACATTCTAACTCTATGTTTTGTTTCCTTTTCATGTAGCCCTAAGCAGTGACTGGCGAGAAACACTTTCATTGAAAGGGGTTGCAAGCTTCCAAAAATTACGAGTCTCCAGAAATCTCAGCAAATATTTTTTCACCCAAACTGGATGATAGTTTCAGGTAATGATCAGAACACTAAGCCCACTTGGTTCTTCAAATTTCGTTCTTCTATGTTGAAGCGTTCGTTTCCAGTAACAGTTTCCATTCTGGCATTTCACTCTGTTTTCTCCTATATTGATAGATGTATTTGGAACTCTAAATCGAACACAGTTTGTGCTAGCTTCTTGAAACTTGACACAGTAAAGCAGTTTCACATTCTAACTCTATGTTTTGTTTCCTTTTCTTGTAGCCCTAAGCAGTGACTGGCGAGAAACACTTTCATTGAAAGGGGTTGCAAGCTTCCAAAAATTACTAGTCTCCAAAAATCTCAGCAAATATATTTTCACCCAAACTGGATGATACTTTCAGGTAATGATCAGTACACTTGGCCCACTTGGTTCTCCATATTTCGTTCTTCTATGTTGAAGCGTTCGTTTACACTAACAGTTTCCACTCTGGCATTTCACTCTGTTTTCTCCTATATTGATAGATGTATTTGGAACTCTAAATCAAACACGGTTTGTGCTAGCTTCTTGAAACTTGACACAGTAAAGCAGTTTCACATTCTAACTCTATGTTTTGTTTCTTTTTCATGTAGCCCTAAGCAGTGACTGGCGAGAAACACTTTCATTGAAAGGGGTTGCAAGCTACCAAAAATTACGAGTCTCCAGAAATCTCAGCAAATATTTTTTCACCCAAACTGCATGATACTTTCAGGTAATGATCAGTACACTAAGCCCACTTGGTTCCCCAAATTTCGTTCTTCTATGTTGAAGCGTTCGTTTCCAGTAACAGTTTGAATTTTTGCGTTTCACTCTGTTTTCTCCTATATTGATAGATGTATTTGGAACTCTAAATCAAACACGGTTTGTGCTAGCTTCTTGAAACTTGACACAGTAAAGCAGTTTCACATTCTAACAATATGTTTTGTTTCCTTTTCATGTAGCCCTAAGCAGTGACTGGCGAGAAACACTTTCATTGAAAGGGGTTGCAAGCTTCCAAAAATTACGAGTCTCCAGAAATCTCAGCAAATATTTTTTCACCCAAGCTGCATGATACTTTCAGGTAATGATCAGTACACTTGGCCCACTTGGTTCTCCATATTTCGTTCTTCTATGTTGAAGCGTTCGTTTCCACTAACAGTTTCCACTCTGGCATTTCACTCTCTTTTCTCCTATATTGATAGATGTATTTGGAACTCTAAATCAAACACAGTTTGTGCTAGCTTCTTGAAACTTGACACAGTAAAGCAGTTTCACATTCTAACTCTATGTTTTGTTTCCTTTTCTTGTAGCCCTAAGCAGTGACTGGCGAGAAACACTTTCATTGAAAGGGGTTGCAAGCTTCCAAAAATTACTAGTCTCCAAAAATCTCAGCAAATATATTTTCACCCAAACTGGATGATACTTTCAGGTAATGATCAGTACACTTGGCCCACTTGGTTCTCCATATTTCGTTCTTCTATGTTGAAGCGTTCGTTTACACTAACAGTTTCCACTCTGGCATTTCACTCTGTTTTCTCCTATATTGATAGATGTATTTGGAACTCTAAATCAAACACGGTTTGTGCTAGCTTCTTGAAACTTGACACAGTAAAGCAGTTTCACATTCTAACTCTATGTTTTGTTTCTTTTTCATGTAGCCCTAAGCAGTGACTGGCGAGAAACACTTTCATTGAAAGGGGTTGCAAGCTACCAAAAATTACGAGTCTCCAGAAATCTCAGCAAATATTTTTTCACCCAAACTGCATGATACTTTCAGGTAATGATCAGTACACTAAGCCCACTTGGTTCCCCAAATTTCGTTCTTCTATGTTGAAGCGTTCGTTTCCAGTAACAGTTTGAATTTTTGCGTTTCACTCTGTTTTCTCCTATATTGATAGATGTATTTGGAACTCTAAATCAAACACGGTTTGTGCTAGCTTCTTGAAACTTGACACAGTAAAGCAGTTTCACATTCTAACAATATGTTTTGTTTCCTTTTCATGTAGCCCTAAGCAGTGACTGGCGAGAAACACCTTCATTGAAAGGGGTTGCAAGCTTCCAAAAATCACGAGTCTTCAGAAATCACAGCAAATATTTTTTCACCCAAACTGGATGATACTTTCAGGTAATGATCAGTACACTAAGCCCACTTGGTTCTCCATATTTCGTTCTTCTATGTTGAAGCGTTCGTTTACACTAACAGTTTCCACTCTGGCATTTCACTCTGTTTTCTCCTATATTGATAGATGTATTTGGAACTCTAAATCAAACACGGTTTGTGCTAGCTTCTTGAAACTTGACACAGTAAAGCAGTTTCACATTCTAACTCTATGTTTTGTTTCTTTTTCATGTAGCCCTAAGCAGTGACTGGCGAGAAACACTTTCATTGAAAGGGGTTGCAAGCTTCCAAAAATTACGAGTCTCCAGAAATCTCAGCAAATATTTTTTCACCCAAACTGCATGATACTTTCAGGTAATGATCAGTACACTAAGCCCACTTGGTTCCCCAAATTTCGTTCTTCTATGTTGAAGCGTTCGTTTCCAGTAACAGTTTGAATTTTTGCGTTTCACTCTGTTTTCTCCTATATTGATAGATGTATTTGGAACTCTAAATCAAACACGGTTTGTGCTAGCTTCTTGAAACTTGACACAGTAAAGCAGTTTCACATTCTAACTCTATGTTTTGTTTCCTTTTCATGTAGCTTTAAGCAGTGACTGGCGAGAAACACCTTCATTGAAAGGGGTTGCAAGCTTCCAAAAATCACGAGTCTTCAGAAATCTCAGCAAATATTTTTTCACCCAAACTGGATGATACTTTCAGGTAATGATCAGTACACTTGGCCCACTTGGTTCTCCATATTTCGTTCTTCTATGTTGAAGCGTTCGTTTACAGTAACAGTTTCCACTCTGGCATTACACTCTGTTTTCTCCTATATTGATAGATGTATTTGGAACTCTAAATCAAACACGGTTTGTGCTAGCTTCTTGAAACTTGACACAGTAATGCAGTTTCACATTCTAACAATATGTTTTGTTTCTTTTTCATGTAGCCCTAAGCAGTGACTGGCGAGAAACACTTTCATTTAAAGGGGTTGCAAGCTTCCAAAAATTACGAGTCTCCAGAAATCTCAGCAAATGTTTTTTCACCCAAACTGGATGATACTTTCAGGTAATGATCAGTACACTAAGCCCACTTGGTTCCCCAAATTTCGTTCTTCTATGTTGAAGCGTTCGTTTCTAGTAACAATATGAATTTTGTCGTTTCACTCTGTTTTCTCCTATATTGATAGATGTATTTGGAACTCTAAATCAAACACGGTTTGTGCTAGCTTCTTGAAACTTGACACAGTAAAGCAGTTTCACATTCTAACTCTATGTTTTGTTTCCTTTTCATGTAGCCCTAAGCAGTGACTGGCGAGAAACACTTTCATTGAAAGGGGTTGCAAGCTTCCAAAAATTACGAGTCTCCAGAAATCTCAGCAAATATTTTTTCACCCAAACTGCATGATACTTTCAGGTAATGATCAGTACACTAAGCCCACTTGGTTCTCCATATTTCGTTCTTCTATGTTGAAGCGTTCGTTTACACTAACAGTTTCCACTCTGGCATTTCACTCTGTTTTCTCCTATATTGATAGATGTATTTGGAACTCTAAATCAAACACGGTTTGTGCTAGCTTCTTGAAACTTGACACAGTAAAGCAGTTTCACATTCTAACTCTATGTTTTGTTTCTTTTTCATGTAGCCCTAAGCAGTGACTGGCGAGAAACACTTTCATTGAAAGGGGTTGCAAGCTTCCAAAAATTACGAGTCTCCAGAAATCTCAGCAAATATTTTTTCACCCAAACTGCATGATACTTTCAGGTAATGATCAGTACACTAAGCCCACTTGGTTCCCCAAATTTCGTTCTTCTATGTTGAAGCGTTCGTTTCCAGTAACAGTTTGAATTTTTGCGTTTCACTCTGTTTTCTCCTATATTGATAGATGTATTTGGAACTCTAAATCAAACACGGTTTGTGCTAGCTTCTTGAAACTTGACACAGTAAAGCAGTTTCACATTCTAACTCTATGTTTTGTTTCCTTTTCATGTAGCTTTAAGCAGTGACTGGCGAGAAACACCTTCATTGAAAGGGGTTGCAAGCTTCCAAAAATCACGAGTCTTCAGAAATCTCAGCAAATATTTTTTCACCCAAACTGGATGATACTTTCAGGTAATGATCAGTACACTTGGCCCACTTGGTTCTCCATATTTCGTTCTTCTATGTTGAAGCGTTCGTTTACAGTAACAGTTTCCACTCTGGCATTACACTCTGTTTTCTCCTATATTGATAGATGTATTTGGAACTCTAAATCAAACACGGTTTGTGCTAGCTTCTTGAAACTTGACACAGTAATGCAGTTTCACATTCTAACAATATGTTTTGTTTCCTTTTCATGTAGCCCTAAGCAGTGACTGGCGAGAAACACTTTCATTTAAAGGGGTTGCAAGCTTCCAAAAATTACGAGTCTCCAGAAATCTCAGCAAATATTTTTTCACCCAAACTGGATGATACTTTCAGGTAATGATCAGTACACTAAGCCCACTTGGTTCCCCAAATTTCGTTCTTCTATGTTGAAGCGTTCGTTTCTAGTAACAATATGAATTTTGTCGTTTCACTCTGTTTTCTCCTATATTGATAGATGTATTTGGAACTCTAAATCAAACACGGTTTGTGCTAGCTTCTTGAAACTTGACACAGTAAAGCAGTTTCACATTCTAACTCTATGTTTTGTTTCCTTTTCATGTAGCCCTAAGCAGTGACTGGCGAGAAACACTTTCATTGAAAGGGGTTGCAAGCTTCCAAAAATTACGAGTCTCCAGAAATCTCAGCAAATATTTTTTCACCCAAACTGGATGATAGTTTCAGGTAATGATCAGAACACTAAGCCCACTTGGTTCTTCAAATTTCGTTCTTCTATGTTGAAGCGTTCGTTTCCAGTAACAGTTTCCATTCTGGCATTTCACTCTGTTTTCTCCTATATTGATAGATGTATTTGGAACTCTAAATCGAACACAGTTTGTGCTAGCTTCTTGAAACTTGACACAGTAAAGCAGTTTCACATTCTAACTCTATGTTTTGTTTCCTTTTCTTGTAGCCCTAAGCAGTGACTGGCGAGAAACACTTTCATTGAAAGGGGTTGCAAGCTTCCAAAAATTACTAGTCTCCAAAAATCTCAGCAAATATATTTTCACCCAAACTGGATGATACTTTCAGGTAATGATCAGTACACTTGGCCCACTTGGTTCTCCATATTTCGTTCTTCTATGTTGAAGCGTTCGTTTACACTAACAGTTTCCACTCTGGCATTTCACTCTGTTTTCTCCTATATTGATAGATGTATTTGGAACTCTAAATCAAACACGGTTTGTGCTAGCTTCTTGAAACTTGACACAGTAAAGCAGTTTCACATTCTAACTCTATGTTTTGTTTCTTTTTCATGTAGCCCTAAGCAGTGACTGGCGAGAAACACTTTCATTGAAAGGGGTTGCAAGCTACCAAAAATTACGAGTCTCCAGAAATCTCAGCAAATATTTTTTCACCCAAACTGCATGATACTTTCAGGTAATGATCAGTACACTAAGCCCACTTGGTTCCCCAAATTTCGTTCTTCTATGTTGAAGCGTTCGTTTCCAGTAACAGTTTGAATTTTTGCGTTTCACTCTGTTTTCTCCTATATTGATAGATGTATTTGGAACTCTAAATCAAACACGGTTTGTGCTAGCTTCTTGAAACTTGACACAGTAAAGCAGTTTCACATTCTAACAATATGTTTTGTTTCCTTTTCATGTAGCCCTAAGCAGTGACTGGCGAGAAACACTTTCATTGAAAGGGGTTGCAAGCTTCCAAAAATTACGAGTCTCCAGAAATCTCAGCAAATATTTTTTCACCCAAGCTGCATGATACTTTCAGGTAATGATCAGTACACTTGGCCCACTTGGTTCTCCATATTTCGTTCTTCTATGTTGAAGCGTTCGTTTCCACTAACAGTTTCCACTCTGGCATTTCACTCTCTTTTCTCCTATATTGATAGATGTATTTGGAACTCTAAATCAAACACAGTTTGTGCTAGCTTCTTGAAACTTGACACAGTAAAGCAGTTTCACATTCTAACTCTATGTTTTGTTTCCTTTTCTTGTAGCCCTAAGCAGTGACTGGCGAGAAACACTTTCATTGAAAGGGGTTGCAAGCTTCCAAAAATTACTAGTCTCCAAAAATCTCAGCAAATATATTTTCACCCAAACTGGATGATACTTTCAGGTAATGATCAGTACACTTGGCCCACTTGGTTCTCCATATTTCGTTCTTCTATGTTGAAGCGTTCGTTTACACTAACAGTTTCCACTCTGGCATTTCACTCTGTTTTCTCCTATATTGATAGATGTATTTGGAACTCTAAATCAAACACGGTTTGTGCTAGCTTCTTGAAACTTGACACAGTAAAGCAGTTTCACATTCTAACTCTATGTTTTGTTTCTTTTTCATGTAGCCCTAAGCAGTGACTGGCGAGAAACACTTTCATTGAAAGGGGTTGCAAGCTACCAAAAATTACGAGTCTCCAGAAATCTCAGCAAATATTTTTTCACCCAAACTGCATGATACTTTCAGGTAATGATCAGTACACTAAGCCCACTTGGTTCCCCAAATTTCGTTCTTCTATGTTGAAGCGTTCGTTTCCAGTAACAGTTTGAATTTTTGCGTTTCACTCTGTTTTCTCCTATATTGATAGATGTATTTGGAACTCTAAATCAAACACGGTTTGTGCTAGCTTCTTGAAACTTGACACAGTAAAGCAGTTTCACATTCTAACAATATGTTTTGTTTCCTTTTCATGTAGCCCTAAGCAGTGACTGGCGAGAAACACCTTCATTGAAAGGGGTTGCAAGCTTCCAAAAATCACGAGTCTTCAGAAATCACAGCAAATATTTTTTCACCCAAACTGGATGATACTTTCAGGTAATGATCAGTACACTAAGCCCACTTGGTTCTCCATATTTCGTTCTTCTATGTTGAAGCGTTCGTTTACACTAACAGTTTCCACTCTGGCATTTCACTCTGTTTTCTCCTATATTGATAGATGTATTTGGAACTCTAAATCAAACACGGTTTGTGCTAGCTTCTTGAAACTTGACACAGTAAAGCAGTTTCACATTCTAACTCTATGTTTTGTTTCTTTTTCATGTAGCCCTAAGCAGTGACTGGCGAGAAACACTTTCATTGAAAGGGGTTGCAAGCTTCCAAAAATTACGAGTCTCCAGAAATCTCAGCAAATATTTTTTCACCCAAACTCATGATACTTTCAGGTAATGATCAGTACACTAAGCCCACTTGGTTCCCCAAATTTCGTTCTTCTATGTTGAAGCGTTCGTTTCCAGTAACAGTTTGAATTTTTGCGTTTCACTCTGTTTTCTCCTATATTGATAGATGTATTTGGAACTCTAAATCAAACACGGTTTGTGCTAGCTTCTTGAAACTTGACACAGTAAAGCAGTTTCACATTCTAACTCTATGTTTTGTTTCCTTTTCATGTAGCTTTAAGCAGTGACTGGCGAGAAACACCTTCATTGAAAGGGGTTGCAAGCTTCCAAAAATCACGAGTCTTCAGAAATCTCAGCAAATATTTTTTCACCCAAACTGGATGATACTTTCAGGTAATGATCAGTACACTTGGCCCACTTGGTTCTCCATATTTCGTTCTTCTATGTTGAAGCGTTCGTTTACAGTAACAGTTTCCACTCTGGCATTACACTCTGTTTTCTCCTATATTGATAGATGTATTTGGAACTCTAAATCAAACACGGTTTGTGCTAGCTTCTTGAAACTTGACATAGTAATGCAGTTTCACATTCTAACAATATGTTTTGTTTCCTTTTCATGTAGCCCTAAGCAGTGACTGGCGAGAAACACTTTCATTGAAAGGGGTTGCAAGCTTCCAAAAATTACGAGTCTCCAGAAATCTCAGCAAATATTTTTTTCACCCAAACTGGATGATACTTTCAGGTAATGATCAGTACACTAAGCCCACTTGGTTCCCCAAATTTCGTTCTTCTATGTTGAAGCGTTCGTTTCCAGTAACAGTTTGAATTTTGTCGTTTCACTCTGTTTTCTCCTATATTGATAGATGTATTTGGAACCCTAAATCAAACACGGTTTGTGCTAGCTTCTTGAAACTTGACACAGTAAAGCAGTTTCACATTCTAACTCTATGTTTTGTTTCCTTTTCATGTAGCTTTAAGCAGTGACTGGCGAGAAACACCTTCATTGAAAGGGGTTGCAAGCTTCCAAAAATCACGAGTCTCCAGAAATCTTAGCAAATATTTTTTCACCCAAACTGGATGATACTTTCAGGTAATGATCAGTACACTTGGCCCACTTGGTTCTCCATATTTCGTTCTTCTATGTTGAAGCGTTCGTTTACAGTAACAGTTTCCACTCTGGCATTACACTCTGTTTTCTCCTATATTGATAGATGTATTTGGAACTCTAAATCAAACACGGTTTGTGCTAGCTTCTTGAAACTTGACACAGTAATGCAGTTTCACATTCTAACAATATGTTTTGTTTCCTTTTCATGTAGCCCTAAGCAGTGACTGGCGAGAAACACTTTCATTTAAAGGGGTTGCAAGCTTCCAAAAATTACGAGTCTCCAGAAATCTCAGCAAATATTTTTTCACCCAAACTGGATGATACTTTCAGGTAATGATCAGTACACTAAGCCCACTTGGTTCCCCAAATTTCGTTCTTCTATGTTGAAGCGTTCGTTTCTAGTAACAATATGAATTTTGTCGTTTCACTCTGTTTTCTCCTATATTGATAGATGTATTTGGAACTCTAAATCAAACACGGTTTGTGCTAGCTTCTTGAAACTTGACACAGTAAAGCAGTTTCACATTCTAACTCTATGTTTTGTTTCCTTTTCATGTAGCCCTAAGCAGTGACTGGCGAGAAACACTTTCATTGAAAGGGGTTGCAAGCTTCCAAAAATTACGAGTCTCCAGAAATCTCAGCAAATATTTTTTCACCCAAACTGGATGATAGTTTCAGGTAATGATCAGAACACTAAGCCCACTTGGTTCTTCAAATTTCGTTCTTCTATGTTGAAGCGTTCGTTTCCAGTAACAGTTTCCATTCTGGCATTTCACTCTGTTTTCTCCTATATTGATAGATGTATTTGGAACTCTAAATCAAACACAGTTTGTGCTAGCTTCTTGAAACTTGACACAGTAAAGCAGTTTCACATTCTAACTCTATGTTTTGTTTCCTTTTCTTGTAGCCCTAAGCAGTGACTGGCGAGAAACACTTTCATTGAAAGGGGTTGCAAGCTACCAAAAATTACGAGTCTCCAGAAATCTCAGCAAATATTTTTTCACCCAAACTGCATGATACTTTCAGGTAATGATCAGTACACTAAGCCCACTTGGTTCCCCAAATTTCGTTCTTCTATGTTGAAGCGTTCGTTTCCAGTAACAGTTTGAATTTTTGCGTTTCACTCTGTTTTCTCCTATATTGATAGATGTATTTGGAACTCTAAATCAAACACGGTCTGTGCTAGCTTCTTGAAACTTGACACAGTAAAGCAGTTTCACATTCTAACAATATGTTTTGTTTCCTTTTCATGTAGCCCTAAGCAGTGACTGGCGAGAAACACTTTCATTGAAAGGGGTTGCAAGCTTCCAAAAATTACGAGTCTCCAGAAATCTCAGCAAATATTTTTTCACCCAAGCTGCATGATACTTTCAGGTAATGATCAGTACACTAAGCCCACTTGGTTCCCCAAATTTCGTTCTTCTATGTTGAAGCGTTCGTTTCCAGTAACAGTTAGAATTTTGGCGTTTCACTCTGTTTTCTCCTATATTGATAGATGTATTTGGAACTCTAAATCAAACACGGTTTGTGCTAGCTTCTTGAAACTTGACACAGTAAAGCAGTTTCACATTCTAACTCTAAGTTTTGTTTCCTTTTCATGTAGCCCTAAGCAGTGACTGGCGAGAAACACTTTCATTGAAAGGGGTTGCAAGCTTCCAAAAATTACGAGTCTCCAGAAATCTCAGCAAATATTTTTTCACCCAAACTGGATGATACTTTCAGGTAATGATCAGTACACTAAGCCCACTTGGTTCTCCAAATTTCGTTCTTCTATGTTGAAGCGTTCGTTTCCAGTAATAGTTTGAATTTTGTCGTTTCACTCTGTTTTCTCCTATATTGATAGATGTATTTGGAACACTAAATCAAACACGGTTTGTGCTAGCTTCTTGAAACTTGACACAGTAAAGCAGTTTCACATTCTAACTCTATGTTTTGTTTCCTTTTCATGTAGCTTTAAGCAGTGACTGGCGAGAAACACCTTCATTGAAAGGGGTTGCAAGCTTCCAAAAATCACGAGTCTTCAGAAATCTCAGCAAATATTTTTTCACCCAAACTGGATGATACTTTCAGGTAATGATCAGTACACTTGGCCCACTTGGTTCTCCATATTTCGTTCTTCTATGTTGAAGCGTTCGTTTACACTAACAGTTTCCACTCTGGCATTACACTCTGTTTTCTCCTATATTGATAGATGTATTTGGAACTCTAAATCAAACACGGTTTGTGCTAGCTTCTTGAAACTTGACACAGTAATGCAGTTTCACATTCTAACAATATGTTTTGTTTCCTTTTCATGTAGCCCTAAGCAGTGACTGGCGAGAAACACTTTCATTGAAAGGGGTTGCAAGCTTCCAAAAATTACGAGTCTCCAGAAATCTCAGCAAATATTTTTTTCACCCAAACTGGATGATACTTTCAGGTAATGATCAGTACACTAAGCCCACTTGGTTCCCCAAATTTCGTTCTTCTATGTTGAAGCGTTCGTTTCCAGTAACAGTTTGAATTTTGTCGTTTCACTCTGTTTTCTCCTATATTGATAGATGTATTTGGAACACTAAATCAAACACGGTTTGTGCTAGCTTCTTGAAACTTGACACAGTAAAGCAGTTTCACATTCTAACTCTATGTTTTGTTTCCTTTTCATGTAGCTTTAAGCAGTGACTGGCGAAAAACACCTTCATTGAAAGGGGTTGTAAGCTTCCAAAAATCACGAGTCTCCAGAAATCTCAGCAAATATTTTTTCACCCAAACTGGATGATACTTTCAGGTAATGATCAGTACACTTGGCCCACTTGGTTCTCCATATTTCGTTCTTCTATGTTGAAGCGTTCCTTTACAGTAACAGTTTCCACTCTGGCATTACACTCTGTTTTCTCCTATATTGATAGATGTATTTGGAACTCTAAATCAAACACGGTTTGTGCTAGCTTCTTGAAACTTGACACACTAATGCAGTTTCACATTCTAACAATATGTTTTGTTTCCTTTTCATGTAGCCCTAAGCAGTGACTGGCGAGAAACACTTTCATTTAAAGGGGTTGCAAGCTTCCAAAAATTACGAGTCTCCAGAAATCTCAGCAAATATTTTTTCACCCAAACTGGATGATACTTTCAGGTAATGATCAGTACACTTGGCCCACTTGGTTCTCCATATTTCGTTCTTCTATGTTGAAGCGTTCGTTTCCACTAACAGTTTCCACTCTGGCATTTCACTCTGTTTTCTCCTATATTGATAGATGTATTTGGAACTCTAAATCAAACACGGTTTGTGCTAGCTTCTTGAAACTTGACACAGTAAAGCAGTTTCACATTGTAACTCTATGTTTTGTTTCCTTTTCATGTAGCTTTAAGCAGTGACTGGCGAGAAACACTTTCATTGAAAGGGGTTGCAAGCTTCCAAAAATTACGAGTCTCCAGAAATCTCAGCAAATATTTTTTCACCCAAACTGGATGATACTTTCAGGTAATGATCAGTACACTAAGCCCACTTGGTTCTCCAAATTTCATTCTTCTATGTTGAAGCGTTGGTTTCCAGTAACAGTTTCCATTCTGGCATTTCACTCTGTTTTCTCCTATATTGATAGATGTATTTGGAACTCTAAATCAAACACGGTTTGTGCTAGCTTCTTGAAACTTGACACAGTAAAGCAGTTTCACATTTTAACTCTATGTTTTGTTTCCTTTTCATGTAGCTTTAAGCAGTGACTGGCGAGAAACACTTTCATTGAAAGGGGTTGCAAGCTTCCAAAAATTACGAGTCTCCAGAAATCTCAGCAAATATTTTTTCACCCAAACTGGATGATACTTTCAGGTAATGATCAGTACACTAAGCCCACTTGGTTCTCCAAATTTCGTTCTTCTATGTTGAAGCGTTCATTTCTAGTAACAATTTGAATTTTGTCGTTTCACTCTGTTTTCTCCTATATTGATAGATGTATTTGGAACTCTAAATCAAACACGGTTTGTGCTAGCTTCTTGAAACTTGACACAGTAAAGCAGTTTCACATTCTAACTCTATGTTTTGTTTCCTTTTCATGTAGCCCTAAGCAGTGACTGGCGAGAAACACTTTCATTGAAAGGGGTTGCAAGCTTCCAAAAATTACGAGTTTCCAGAAATCTCAGCAAATATTTTTTCACCCAAACTGGATGATAGTTTCAGGTAATGATCAGAACACTAAGCCCACTTGGTTCTCCAAATTTCGTTCTTCTATGTTGAAGCGTTCGTTTCCAGTAACAGTTTCCATTCTGGCATTTCACTCTGTTTTCTCCTATATTGATAGATGTATTTGGAACTCTAAATCAAACACAGTTTGTGCTAGCTTCTTGAAACTTGACACAGTAAAGCAGTTTCACATTCTAACTCTATGTTTTGTTTCCTTTTCTTGTAGCCCTAAGCAGTGACGGGCGAGAAACACTTTCATTGAAAGGGGTTGCAAGCTTCCAAAAATTACGAGTCTCCAGAAATCTCAGCAAATATATTTTCACCCAAACTGGATGATACTTTCAGGTAATGATCAGTACACTTGGCCCACTTGGTTCTCCATATTTCGTTCTTCTATGTTGAAGCGTTCGTTTACACTAACAGTTTCCACTCTGGCATTTCACTCTGTTTTCTCCTATATTGATAGATGTATTTGGAACTCTAAATCAAACACGGTTTGTGCTAGCTTCTTGAAACTTGACACAGTAAAGCAGTTTCACATTCTAACTCTATGTTTTGTTTCTTTTTCATGTAGCCCTAAGCAGTGACTGGCGAGAAACACTTTCATTGAAAGGGGTTGCAAGCTTCCAAAAATTACGAGTCTCCAGAAATCTCAGCAAATATTTTTTCACCCAAACTGCATGATACTTTCAGGTAATGATCAGTACACTAAGCCCACTTGGTTCCCCAAATTTCGTTCTTCTATGTTGAAGCGTTCGTTTCCAGTAACAGTTTGAATTTTTGCGTTTCACTCTGTTTTCTCCTATATTGATAGATGTATTTGGAAGTCTAAATCAAACACGGTTTGTGCTAGCTTCTTGAAACTTGACACAGTAAAGCAGTTTCACATTCTAACTCTATGTTTTGTTTCCTTTTCATGTAGCCCTAAGCAGTGACTGGCGAGAAACACTTTCATTGAAAGGGGTTGCAAGCTTCCAAAAATTACGAGTCTTCAGAAATCTCAGCAAATATTTTTTCACCCAAACTAGATGATACTTTCAGGTAATGATCAGTACACTAAGCCCTCTTGGTTCCCCAAATTTCGATCTTCTATGTTGAAGCGTTCATTTCCAGTAACAGTTTGAATTTTGTCGTTTCACTCTGTTTTCTCCTATATTGATAGATGTATTTGGAACTCTAAATCAAACACGGTTTGTGCTAGCTTCTTGAAACTTGACACAGTAAAGCAGTTTCACATTCTAACTCTATGTTTTGTTTCCTTTTCATGTAGCTTTAAGCAGTGACTGGCGAGAAACACTTTCATTGAAAGGGGTTGCAAGCTTCCAAAAATTACGAGTCTCCAGAAATCTCAGCAAATATTTTTTCACCCAAACTGGATGATACTTTCAGGTAATGATCAGTACACTAAGCCCACTTGGTTCTCCAAATTTCATTCTTCTATGTTGAAGCGTTCGTTTCCAGTAACAGTTTCCATTCTGGCATTTCACTCTGTTTTCTCCTATATTGATAGATGTATTTGGAACTCTAAATCAAACACGGTTTGTGCTAGCTTCTTGAAACTTGACACAGTAAAGCAGTTTCACATTCTAACTCTATGTTTTGTTTCCTTTTCATGTAGCCCTAAGCAGTGACTGGCGAGAAACACTTTCATTGAAAGGGGTTGCAAGCTTCCAAAAATTACGAGTCTCCAGAAATCTCAGCAAATATTTTTTCACCCAAACTGGATGATACTTTCAGGTAATGATCAGTACACTAAGCCCACTTGGTTCCCCAAATTTCGTTCTTCTATGTTGAAGCGTTCGTTTCCAGTAACAGTTTGAATTTTGTCGTTTCACTCTGTTTTCTCCTATATTGATAGATGTATTTGGAACACTAAATCAAACACGGTTTGTGCTAGCTTCTTGAAACTTGACACAGTAAAGCAGTTTCACATTCTAACTCTATGTTTTGTTTCCTTTTCATGTAGCCCTAAGCAGTGACTGGCGAGAAACACTTTGATTGAAAGGGGTTGCAAGCTTCCAAAAATTACGAGTCTCCAGAAATCTCAGCAAATATTTTTTCACCCAAACTGGATGATAGTTTCAGGTAATGATCAGAACACTAAGCCCACTTGGTTCTCCAAATTTCGTTCTTCTATGTTGAAGCGTTCGTTTCCAGTAATAGTTTCCTTTCTGGCATTTCACTCTGTTTTCTCCTATATTGATAGATGTATTTGGAACTCTAAATCAAACACAGTTTGTGCTAGCTTCTTGAAACTTGACACAGTAAAGCAGTTTCACATTCTAACTCTATGTTTTGTTTCCTTTTCTTGTAGCCCTAAGCAGTGACGGGCGAGAAACACTTTCATTGAAAGGGGTTGCAAGCTTCCAAAAATTACTAGTCTCCAGAAATCTCAGCAAATATATTTTCACCCAAACTGGATGATACTTTCAGGTAATGATCAGTACACTTGGCCCACTTGGTTCTCCATATTTCGTTCTTCTATGTTGAAGCGTTCGTTTACACTAACAGTTTCCATTCTGGCATTTCACTCTGTTTTCTCCTATATTGATAGATGTATTTGGAACTCTAAATCAAACACGGTTTGTGCTAGCTTCTTGAAACTTGACACAGTAAAGCAGTTTCACATTCTAACTCTATGTTTTGTTTCTTTTTCATGTAGCCCTAAGCAGTGACTGGCGAGAAACACTTTCATTGAAAGGGGTTGCAAGCTTCCAAAAATTACGAGTCTCCAGAAATCTCAGCAAATATTTTTTCACCCAAACTGCATGATACTTTCAGGTAATGATCAGTACACTAAGCCCACTTGGTTCCCCAAATTTCGTTCTTCTATGTTGAAGTGTTCGTTTCCAGTAACAGTTTGAATTTTTGCGTTTCACTCTGTTTTCTCCTATATTGATAGATGTATTTGGAACTCTAAATCAAACACGGTTTGTGCTATCTTCTTGAAACTTGACACAGTAAAGCAGTTTCACATTCTAACTCTATGTTTTGTTTCCTTTTCATGTAGCCCTAAGCAGTGACTGGCGAGAAACACTTTCATTGAAAGGGGTTGCAAGCTTCCAAAAATTACGAGTCTTCAGAAATCTCAGCAAATATTTTTTCACCCAAACTAGATGATACTTTCAGGTAATGATCAGTACACTAAGCCCTCTTGGTTCCCCAAATTTCGTTCTTCTATGTTGAAGCGTTCGTTTCCACTAACAGTTTCCACTCTGGCATTTCACTCTGTTTTCTCCTATATTGATAGATGTATTTGGAACTCTAAATCAAACACGGTTTGTGCTAGCTTCTTGAAACTTGACACAGTAAAGCAGTTTCACATTGTAACTCTATGTTTTGTTTCCTTTTCATGTAGCTTTAAGCAGTGACTGGCGAGAAACACTTTCATTGAAAGGGGTTGCAAGCTTCCAAAAATTACGAGTCTCCAGAAATCTCAGCAAATATTTTTTCACCCAAACTGGATGATACTTTCAGGTAATGATCAGTACACTAAGCCCACTTGGTTCTCCAAATTTCATTCTTCTATGTTGAAGCGTTCGTTTCCAATAACAGTTTCCATTCTGGCATTTCACTCTGTTTTCTCCTATATTGATAGATGTATTTGGAACTCTAAATCAAACACGGTTTGTGCTAGCTTCTTGAAACTTGACACAGTAAAGCAGTTTCACATTCTAACTCTATGTTTTGTTTCCTTTTCATGTAGCCCTAAGCAGTGACTGGCGAGAAACACTTTCATTGAAAGGGGTTGCAAGCTTCCAAAAATTACGAGTCTCCAGAAATCTCAGCAAATATTTTTTCACCCAAACTGGATGATACTTTCAGGTAATGATCAGTACACTAAGCCCACTTGGTTCCCCAAATTTCGTTCTTCTATGTTGAAGCGTTCGTTTCCAGTAACAGTTTGAATTTTGTCGTTTCACTCTGTTTTCTCCTATATTGATAGATGTATTTGGAACACTAAATCAAACACGGTTTGTGCTAGCTTCTTGAAACTTGACACAGTAAAGCAGTTTCACATTCTAACTCTATGTTTTGTTTCCTTTTCATGTAGCCCTAAGCAGTGACTGGCGAGAAACACTTTCATTGAAAGGGGTTGCAAGCTTCCAAAAATTACGAGTCTCCAGAAATCTCAGCAAATATTTTTTCACCCAAACTGGATGATAGTTTCAGGTAATGATCAGAACACTAAGCCCACTTGGTTCTCCAAATTTCGTTCTTCTATGTTGAAGCGTTCGTTTCCAGTAATAGTTTCCTTTCTGGCATTTCACTCTGTTTTCTCCTATATTGATAGATGTATTTGGAACTCTAAATCAAACACAGTTTGTGCTAGCTTCTTGAAACTTGACACAGTAAAGCAGTTTCACATTCTAACTCTATGTTTTGTTTCCTTTTCTTGTAGCCCTAAGCAGTGACGGGCGAGAAACACTTTCATTGAAAGGGGTTGCAAGCTTCCAAAAATTACTAGTCTCCAGAAATCTCAGCAAATATATTTTCACCCAAACTGGATGATACTTTCAGGTAATGATCAGTACACTTGGCCCACTTGGTTCTCCATATTTCGTTCTTCTATGTTGAAGCGTTCGTTTACACTAACAGTTTCCATTCTGGCATTTCACTCTGTTTTCTCCTATATTGATAGATGTATTTGGAACTCTAAATCAAACACGGTTTGTGCTAGCTTCTTGAAACTTGACACAGTAAAGCAGTTTCACATTCTAACTCTATGTTTTGTTTCTTTTTCATGTAGCCCTAAGCAGTGACTGGCGAGAAACACTTTCATTGAAAGGGGTTGCAAGCTTCCAAAAATTACGAGTCTCCAGAAATCGCAGCAAATATTTTTTCACCCAAACTGCATGATACTTTCAGGTAATGATCAGTACACTAAGCCCACTTGGTTCCCCAAATTTCGTTCTTCTATGTTGAAGTGTTCGTTTCCAGTAACAGTTTGAATTTTTGCGTTTCACTCTGTTTTCTCCTATATTGATAGATGTATTTGGAACTCTAAATCAAACACGGTTTGTGCTATCTTCTTGAAACTTGACACAGTAAAGCAGTTTCACATTCTAACTCTATGTTTTGTTTCCTTTTCATGTAGCCCTAAGCAGTGACTGGCGAGAAACACTTTCATTGAAAGGGGTTGCAAGCTTCCAAAAATTACGAGTCTTCAGAAATCTCAGCAAATATTTTTTCACCCAAACTAGATGATACTTTCAGGTAATGATCAGTACACTAAGCCCTCTTGGTTCCCCAAATTTCGTTCTTCTATGTTGAAGCGTTCGTTTCCACTAACAGTTTCCACTCTGGCATTTCACTCTGTTTTCTCCTATATTGATAGATGTATTTGGAACTCTAAATCAAACACGGTTTGTGCTAGCTTCTTGAAACTTGACACAGTAAAGCAGTTTCACATTCTAACTCTATGTTTTGTTTCCTTTTCATGTAGCCCTAAGCAGTGACTGGCGAGAAACACTTTCATTGAAAGGGGTTGCAAGCTTCCAAAAATTACGAGTCTCCAGAAATCTCAGCAAATATTTTTTCACCCAAACTGGATGATACTTTCAGGTAATGATCAGTACACTAAGCCCACTTGGTTCCCCAAATTTCGTTCTTCTATGTTGAAGCGTTCGTTTCCAGTAACAGTTTGAATTTTGTCGTTTCACTCTGTTTTCTCCTATATTGATAGATGTATTTGGAACACTAAATCAAACACGGTTTGTGCTAGCTTCTTGAAACTTGACACAGTAAAGCAGTTTCACATTCTAACTCTATGTTTTGTTTCCTTTTCATGTAGCCCTAAGCAGTGACTGGCGAGAAACACTTTCATTGAAAGGGGTTGCAAGCTTCCAAAAATTACGAGTCTCCAGAAATCTCAGCAAATATTTTTTCACCCAAACTGGATGATAGTTTCAGGTAATGATCAGAACACTAAGCCCACTTGGTTCTCCAAATTTCGTTCTTCTATGTTGAAGCGTTCGTTTCCAGTAATAGTTTCCTTTCTGGCATTTCACTCTGTTTTCTCCTATATTGATAGATGTATTTGGAACTCTAAATCAAACACAGTTTGTGCTAGCTTCTTGAAACTTGACACAGTAAAGCAGTTTCACATTCTAACTCTATGTTTTGTTTCCTTTTCTTGTAGCCCTAAGCAGTGACGGGCGAGAAACACTTTCATTGAAAGGGGTTGCAAGCTTCCAAAAATTACTAGTCTCCAGAAATCTCAGCAAATATATTTTCACCCAAACTGGATGATACTTTCAGGTAATGATCAGTACACTTGGCCCACTTGGTTCTCCATATTTCGTTCTTCTATGTTGAAGCGTTCGTTTACACTAACAGTTTCCATTCTGGCATTTCACTCTGTTTTCTCCTATATTGATAGATGTATTTGGAACTCTAAATCAAACACGGTTTGTGCTAGCTTCTTGAAACTTGACACAGTAAAGCAGTTTCACATTCTAACTCTATGTTTTGTTTCTTTTTCATGTAGCCCTAAGCAGTGACTGGCGAGAAACACTTTCATTGAAAGGGGTTGCAAGCTTCCAAAAATTACGAGTCTCCAGAAATCGCAGCAAATATTTTTTCACCCAAACTGCATGATACTTTCAGGTAATGATCAGTACACTAAGCCCACTTGGTTCCCCAAATTTCGTTCTTCTATGTTGAAGTGTTCGTTTCCAGTAACAGTTTGAATTTTTGCGTTTCACTCTGTTTTCTCCTATATTGATAGATGTATTTGGAACTCTAAATCAAACACGGTTTGTGCTATCTTCTTGAAACTTGACACAGTAAAGCAGTTTCACATTCTAACTCTATGTTTTGTTTCCTTTTCATGTAGCCCTAAGCAGTGACTGGCGAGAAACACTTTCATTGAAAGGGGTTGCAAGCTTCCAAAAATTACGAGTCTTCAGAAATCTCAGCAAATATTTTTTCACCCAAACTAGATGATACTTTCAGGTAATGATCAGTACACTAAGCCCTCTTGGTTCCCCAAATTTCGTTCTTCTATGTTGAAGCGTTCGTTTCCACTAACAGTTTCCACTCTGGCATTTCACTCTGTTTTCTCCTATATTGATAGATGTATTTGGAACTCTAAATCAAACACGGTTTGTGCTAGCTTCTTGAAACTTGACACAGTAAAGCAGTTTCACATTGTAACTCTATGTTTTGTTTCCTTTTCATGTAGCTTTAAGCAGTGACTGGCGAGAAACACTTTCATTGAAAGGGGTTGCAAGCTTCCAAAAATTACGAGTCTCCAGAAATCTCAGCAAATATTTTTTCACCCAAACTGGATGATACTTTCAGGTAATGATCAGTACACTAAGCCCACTTGGTTCTCCAAATTTCATTCTTCTATGTTGAAGCGTTCGTTTCCAGTAACAGTTTCCATTCTGGCATTTCACTCTGTTTTCTCCTATATTGATAGATGTATTTGGAACTCTAAATCAAACACGGTTTGTGCTAGCTTCTTGAAACTTGACACAGTAAAGCAGTTTCACATTCTAACTCTATGTTTTGTTTCCTTTTCATGTAGCCCTAAGCAGTGACTGGCGAGAAACACTTTCATTGAAAGGGGTTGCAAGCTTCCAAAAATTACGAGTCTCCAGAAATCTCAGCAAATATTTTTTCACCCAAACTGGATGATACTTTCAGGTAATGATCAGTACACTAAGCCCACTTGGTTCCCCAAATTTCGTTCTTCTATGTTGAAGCGTTCGTTTCCAGTAACAGTTTGAATTTTGTCGTTTCACTCTGTTTTCTCCTATATTGATAGATGTATTTGGAACACTAAATCAAACACGGTTTGTGCTAGCTTCTTGAAACTTGACACAGTAAAGCAGTTTCACATTCTAACTCTATGTTTTGTTTCCTTTTCATGTAGCCCTAAGCAGTGACTGGCGAGAAACACTTTCATTGAAAGGGGTTGCAAGCTTCCAAAAATTACGAGTCTCCAGAAATCTCAGCAAATATTTTTTCACCCAAACTGGATGATAGTTTCAGGTAATGATCAGAACACTAAGCCCACTTGGTTCTCCAAATTTCGTTCTTCTATGTTGAAGCGTTCGTTTCCAGTAATAGTTTCCTTTCTGGCATTTCACTCTGTTTTCTCCTATATTGATAGATGTATTTGGAACTCTAAATCAAACACAGTTTGTGCTAGCTTCTTGAAACTTGACACAGTAAAGCAGTTTCACATTCTAACTCTATGTTTTGTTTCCTTTTCTTGTAGCCCTAAGCAGTGACGGGCGAGAAACACTTTCATTGAAAGGGGTTGCAAGCTTCCAAAAATTACTAGTCTCCAGAAATCTCAGCAAATATATTTTCACCCAAACTGGATGATACTTTCAGGTAATGATCAGTATACTTGGCCCACTTGGTTCTCCATATTTCGTTCTTCTATGTTGAAGCGTTCGTTTACACTAACAGTTTCCACTCTGGCATTTCACTCTGTTTTCTCCTATATTGATAGATGTATTTGGAACTCTAAATCAAACACGGTTTGTGCTATCTTCTTGAAACTTGACACAGTAAAGCAGTTTCACATTCTAACTCTATGTTTTGTTTCCTTTTCATGTAGCCCTAAGCAGTGACTGGCGAGAAACACTTTCATTGAAAGGGGTTGCAAGCTTCCAAAAATTACGAGTCTTCAGAAATCTCAGCAAATATTTTTTCACCCAAACTAGATGATACTTTCAGGTAATGATCAGTACACTAAGCCCTCTTGGTTCCCCAAATTTCGTTCTTCTATGTTGAAGCGTTCGTTTCCACTAACAGTTTCCACTCTGGCATTTCACTCTGTTTTCTCCTATATTGATAGATGTATTTGGAACTCTAAATCAAACACGGTTTGTGCTAGCTTCTTGAAACTTGACACAGTAAAGCAGTTTCACATTGTAACTCTATGTTTTGTTTCCTTTTCATGTAGCTTTAAGCAGTGACTGGCGAGAAACACTTTCATTGAAAGGGGTTGCAAGCTTCCAAAAATTACGAGTCTCCAGAAATCTCAGCAAATATTTTTTCACCCAAACTGGATGATACTTTCAGGTAATGATCAGTACACTAAGCCCACTTGGTTCTCCAAATTTCATTCTTCTATGTTGAAGCGTTCGTTTCCAGTAACAGTTTGAATTTTTGCGTTTCACTCTGTTTTCTCCTATATTGATAGATGTATTTGGAACTCTAAATCAAACACGGTTTGTGCTAGCTTCTTGAAACTTGACACAGTAAAGCAGTTTCACATTCTAACTCTATGTTTTGTTTCCTTTTCATGTAGCCCTAAGCAGTGACTGGCGAGAAACACTTTCATTGAAAGGGGTTGCAAGCTTCCAAAAATTACGAGTCTCCAGAAATCTCAGCAAATATTTTTTCACCCAAACTGGATGATACTTTCAGGTAATGATCAGTACACTAAGCCCACTTGGTTCCCCAAATTTCGTTCTTCTATGTTGAAGCGTTCGTTTCCAGTAACAGTTTGAATTTTGTCGTTTCACTCTGTTTTCTCCTATATTGATAGATGTATTTGGAACACTAAATCAAACACGGTTTGTGCTAGCTTCTTGAAACTTGACACAGTAAAGCAGTTTCACATTCTAACTCTATGTTTTGTTTCCTTTTCATGTAGCTTTAAGCAGTGACTGGCGAGAAACACCTTCATTGAAAGGGGTTGCAAGCTTCCAAAAATCACGAGTCTCCAGAAATCCCAACAAATATTTTTTCACCCAAACTGGATGATACTTTCAGGTAATGATCAGTACACTTGGCCCACTTGGTTCTCCATATTTCGTTCTTCTATGTTGAAGCGTTCGTTTACAGTAACAGTTTCCACTCTGGCATTACACTCTGTTTTCTCCTATATTGATAGATGTATTTGGAACTCTAAATCAAACACGGTTTGTGCTAGCTTCTTGAAACTTGACACAGTAATGCAGTTTCACATTCTAACAATATGTTTTGTTTCCTTTTCATGTAGCCCTAAGCAGTGACTGGCGAGAAACACTTTCATTGAAAGGGGTTGCAAGCTTCCAAAAATTACGAGTCTCCAGAAATCTCAGCAAATATTTTTTCACCCAAGCTGCATGATACTTTCAGGTAATGATCAGTACACTAAGCCCACTTGGTTCCCCAAATTTCGTTCTTCTATGTTGAAGCGTTCGTTTCCAGTAACAGTTAGAATTTTGGCGTTTCACTCTGTTTTCTCCTATATTGATAGATGTATTTGGAACTCTAAATCAAACACGGTTTGTGCTAGCTTCTTGAAACTTGACACAGTAAAGCAGTTTCACATTCTAACTCTAAGTTTTGTTTCCTTTTCATGTAGCCCTAAGCAGTGACTGGCGAGAAACACCTTCATTGAAAGGGGTTGCAAGCTTCCAAAAATTACGAGTCTCCAGAAATCTCAGCAAATATTTTTTCACCCAAACTGGATGATACTTTCAGGTAATGATCAGTACACTAAGCCCACTTGGTTCTCCAAATTTTCGTTCTTCTATGTTGAAGCGTTCGTTTCCAGTAACAGTTTGAATTTTGTCGTTTCACTCTGTTTTCTCCTATATTGATAGATGTATTTGGAACACTAAATCAAACACGGTTTGTGCTAGCTTTTTGAAACTTGACACAGTAAAGCAGTTTCACATTCTAACTCTATGTTTTGTTTCCTTTTCATGTAGCTTTAAGCAGTGACTGGCGAGAAACACCTTCATTGAAAGGGGTTGCAAGCTTCCAAAAATCACGAGTCTCCAGAAATCTCAGCAAATATTTTTTCACCCAAACTGGATGATACTTTCAGGTAATGATCAGTACACTTGGCCCACTTGGTTCTCCATATTTCGTTCTTCTATGTTGAAGCGTTCGTTTACAGTAACAGTTTCCACTCTGGCATTACACTCTGTTTTCTCCTATATTGATAGATGTATTTGGAACTCTAAATCAAACACGGTTTGTGCTAGCTTCTTGAAACTTGACACAGTAATGCAGTTTCACATTCTAACAATATGTTTTGTTTCCTTTTCATGTAGCCCTAAGCAGTGACTGGCGAGAAACACTTTCATTGAAAGGGGTTGCAAGCTTCCAAAAATTACGAGTCTCCAGAAATCTCAGCAAATATTTTTTCACCCAAGCTGCATGATACTTTCAGGTAATGATCAGTACACTAAGCCCACTTGGATCCCCAAATTTCGTTCTTCTATGTTGAAGCGTTCGTTTCCAGTAACAGTTAGAATTTTGGCGTTTCACTCTGTTTTCTCCTATATTGATAGATGTATTTGGAACTCTAAATCAAACACGGTTTGTGCTAGCTTCTTGAAACTTGACACAGTAAAGCAGTTTCACATTCTAACTCTATGTTTTGATTCCTTTTCATGTAGCCCTAAGCAGTGACTGGCGAGAAACACTTTCATTGAAAGGGGTTGCAAGCTTCCAAAAATTACGAGTCTCCAGAAATCTCAGCAAATATTTTTTCACCCAAACTGGATGATAGTTTCAGGTAATGATCAGAACACTAAGCCCACTTGGTTCTCCAATTTTGTTCTTCTATGTTGAAGCGTTCGTTTCCAGTAACAGTTTCCATTCTGGCATTTCACTCTGTTTTCTCCTATATTGATAGATGTATTTGGAACTCTAAATCAAACACGGTTTGTGCTAGCTTCTTGAAACTTGACACAGTAAAGCAGTTTCACATTCTAACTCTATGTTTTGTTTCTTTTTCATGTAGCCCTAAGCAGTGACTGGCGAGAAACACTTTCATTGAAAGGGGTTGCAAGCTTCCAAAAATTACGAGTCTCCAGAAATCTCAGCAAATATTTTTTCACCCAAACTGGATGATACTTTCAGGTAATGATCAGTACACTAAGCCCACTTGGTTCTCCAAATTTCATTCTTCTATGTTGAAGCGTTCGTTTCCAGTAACAGTTTCCATTCTGGCATTTCACTCTGTTTTCTCCTATATTGATAGATGTATTTGGAACTCTAAATCAAACACGGTTTGTGCTAGCTTCTTGAAACTTGACACAGTAAAGCAGTTTCACATTCTAACTCTATGTTTTGTTTCCTTTTCATGTAGCCCTAAGCAGTGACTTGCGAGAAACACTTTCATTGAAAGGGGTTGCAAGCTTCCAAAAATTACGAGTCTCCAGAAATCTCAGCAAATATTTTTTCACCCAAACTAGATGATACTTTCAGGTAATGATCAGTACACTAAGCCCTCTTGGTTCCCCAAATTTCGTTCTTCTATGTTGAAGCGTTCGTTTCCAGTAACAGTTTGAATTTTGTCGTTTCACTCTGTTTTCTCCTATATTGATAGATGTATTTGGAACACTAAATCAAACACGGTTTGTGCTAGCTTCTTGAAACTTGACACAGTAAAGCAGTTTCACATTGTAACTCTATGTTTTGTTTCCTTTTCATGTAGCTTTAAGCAGTGACTGGCGAGAAACACTTTCATTGAAAGGGGTTGCAAGCTTCCAAAAATTACGAGTCTCCAGAAATCTCAGCAAATATTTTTTCACCCAAACTGGATGATACTTTCAGGTAATGATCAGTACACTAAGCCCACTTGGTTCTCCAAATTTCATTCTTCTATGTTGATGCGTTCGTTTCCAGTAACAGTTTCCATTCTGGCATTTCACTCTGTTTTCTCCTATATTGATAGATGTATTTGGAACTCTAAATCAAACACGGTTTGTGCTAGCTTCTTGAAACTTGACACAGTAAAGCAGTTTCACATTCTAACTCTATGTTTTGTTTCCTTTTCATGTAGCTTTAAGCAGTGACTGGCGAGAAACACCTTCATTGAAAGGGGTTGCAAGCTTCCAAAAATCACGAGTCTCCAGAAATCTCAGCAAATATTTTTTCACCCAAACTGGATGATACTTTCAGGTAATGATCAGTACACTTGGCCCACTTGGTTCTCCATATTTCGTTCATCTATGTTGAAGCGTTCGTTTACAGTAACAGTTTCCACTCTGGCATTACACTCTGTTTTCTCCTATATTGATAGATGTATTTGGAACTCTAAATCAAACACGGTTTGTGCTAGCTTCTTGAAACTTGACACAGTAATGCAGTTTCACATTCTAACAATATGTTTTGTTTCCTTTTCATGTAGCCCTAAGCAGTGACTGGCGAGAAACACTTTCATTGAAAGGGGTTGCAAGCTTCCAAAAATTACGAGTCTCCAGAAATCTCAGCAAATAATTTTTTCACCCAAGCTGCATGATACTTTCAGGTAATGATCAGTACACTAAGCCCACGTGGTTCCCCAAATTTCGTTCTTCTATGTTGAAGCGTTCGTTTCCAGTAACAGTTTCCATTCTGGCATTTCACTCTGTTTTCTCCTATATTGATAGATGTATTTGGAACTCTAAATCAAACACGGTTTGTGCTAGCTTCTTGAAACTTGACACAGTAAAGCAGTTTCACATTCTAAATCTATGTTTTGTTTCTTTTTCATGTAGCCCTAAGCAGTGACTGGCGAGAAACACTTTCATTGAAAGGGGTTGCAAGCTTCCAAAAATTACGAGTCTCCAGAAATCTCAGCAAATATTTTTTCACCCAAACTGCATGATACTTTCAGGTAATGATCAGTACACTAAGCACACTTGGTTCCCCAAATTTCGTTCTTCTATGTTGAAGCGTTCGTTTCCAGTAACAGTTTGAATTTTTGCGTTTCACTCTGTTTTCTCCTATATTGATAGATGTATTTGGAACTCTAAATCAAACATGGTTTGTGCTAGCTTCTTGAAACTTGACACAGTAAAGCAGTTTCACATTCTAACTCTATGTTTTGTTTCCTTTTCATGTAGCCCTAAGCAGTGACTGGCGAGAAACACTTTCATTGAAAGGGGTTGCAGGCTTCCAAAAATTACGAGTCTCCAGAAATCTCAGCAAATATTTTTTCACCCAAACTAGATGATACTTTCAGGTTATGATCAGTATACTAAGCCCTCTTGGTTCCCCAAATTTCTTTCTTCTATGTTGAAGCGTTCGTTTCCAGTAACAGTTTGAATTTTGTCGTTTCACTCTGTTTTCTCCTATATTGATAGATGTATTTGGAACTCTAAATCAAACACGGTTTGTGCTAGCTTCTTGAAACTTGACACAGTAAAGCAGTTTCACATTGTAACTCTATGTTTTGTTTCCTTTTCATGTAGCTTTAAGCAGTGACTGGCGAGAAACACTTTCATTGAAAGGGGTTGCAAGCTTCCAAAAATTATGAGTCTCCAGAAATCTCAGCAAATATTTTTTCACCCAAACTGGATGATACTTTCAGGTAATGATCAGTACACTAAGCCCACTTGGTTCTCCAAATTTCATTATTCTATGTTGAAGCGTTCGTTTCCAGTAACAGTTTCCATTTTGGCATTTCACTCTGTTTTCTCCTATATTGATAGATGTATTTGGAACTCTAAATCAAACACGGTTTGTGCTAGCTTCTTGAAACTTGACACAGTAAAGCAGTTTCACATTCTAACTCTATGTTTTGTTTCCTTTTCATGTAGCCCTAAGCAGTGACTGGCGAGAAACACCTTCATTGAAAGGGGTTGCAAGCTTCCAAAAATCACGAGTCTCCAGAAATCTCAGCAAATATTTTTTCACCCAAACTGGATGATACTTTCAGGTAATGATCAGTACACTTGGCCCACTTGGTTCTCCATATTTCGTTCATCTATGTTGAAGCGTTCGTTTACAGTAACAGTTTCCACTCTGGCATTACACTCTGTTTTCTCCTATATTGATAGATGTATTTGGAACTCTAAATCAAACACGGTTTGTGCTAGCTTCTTGAAACTTGACACAGTAATGCAGTTTCACATTCTAACAATATGTTTTGTTTCCTTTTCATGTAGCCCTAAGCAGTGACTGGCGAGAAACACTTTCATTGAAAGGGGTTGCAAGCTTCCAAAAATTACGAGTCTCCAGAAATCTCAGCAAATAATTTTTTCACCCAAGCTGCATGATACTTTCAGGTAATGATCAGTACACTAAGCCCACGTGGTTCCCCAAATTTCGTTCTTCTATGTTGAAGCGTTCGTTTCCAGTAACAGTTTCCATTCTGGCATTTCACTCTGTTTTCTCCTATATTGATAGATGTATTTGGAACTCTAAATCAAACACGGTTTGTGCTAGCTTCTTGAAACTTGACACAGTAAAGCAGTTTCACATTCTAAATCTATGTTTTGTTTCTTTTTCATGTAGCCCTAAGCAGTGACTGGCGAGAAACACTTTCATTGAAAGGGGTTGCAAGCTTCCAAAAATTACGAGTCTCCAGAAATCTCAGCAAATATTTTTTCACCCAAACTGCATGATACTTTCAGGTAATGATCAGTACACTAAGCACACTTGGTTCCCCAAATTTCGTTCTTCTATGTTGAAGCGTTCGTTTCCAGTAACAGTTTGAATTTTTGCGTTTCACTCTGTTTTCTCCTATATTGATAGATGTATTTGGAACTCTAAATCAAACATGGTTTGTGCTAGCTTCTTGAAACTTGACACAGTAAAGCAGTTTCACATTCTAACTCTATGTTTTGTTTCCTTTTCATGTAGCCCTAAGCAGTGACTGGCGAGAAACACTTTCATTGAAAGGGGTTGCAAGCTTCCAAAAATTACGAGTCTCCAGAAATCTCAGCAAATATTTTTTCACCCAAACTAGATGATACTTTCAGGTAATGATCAGTATACTAAGCCCTCTTGGTTCCCCAAATTTCTTTCTTCTATGTTGAAGCGTTCGTTTCCAGTAACAGTTTGAATTTTGTCGTTTCACTCTGTTTTCTCCTATATTGATAGATGTATTTGGAACTCTAAATCAAACACGGTTTGTGCTAGCTTCTTGAAACTTGACACAGTAAAGCAGTTTCACATTGTAACTCTATGTTTTGTTTCCTTTTCATGTAGCTTTAAGCAGTGACTGGCGAGAAACACTTTCATTGAAAGGGGTTGCAAGCTTCCAAAAATTATGAGTCTCCAGAAATCTCAGCAAATATTTTTTCACCCAAACTGGATGATACTTTCAGGTAATGATCAGTACACTAAGCCCACTTGGTTCTCCAAATTTCATTATTCTATGTTGAAGCGTTCGTTTCCAGTAACAGTTTCCATTTTGGCATTTCACTCTGTTTTCTCCTATATTGATAGATGTATTTGGAACTCTAAATCAAACACGGTTTGTGCTAGCTTCTTGAAACTTGACACAGTAAAGCAGTTTCACATTCTAACTCTATGTTTTGTTTCCTTTTCATGTAGCCCTAAGCAGTGACTGGCGAGAAACACTTTCATTGAAAGGGGTTGCAAGCTTCCAAAAATTACGAGTCTCCAGAAATCTCAGCAAATATTTTTTCACCCAAACTGGATGATACTTTCAGGTAATGATCAGTACACTAAGCCCACTTGGTTCCCCAAATTTCGTTCTTCTATGTTGAAGCGTTCGTTTCCAGTAACAGTTTCCATTCTGGCATTTCACTCTGTTTTCTCCTATATTGATAGATGTATTTGGAACTCTAAATCAAACACGGTTTGTGCTAGCTTCTTGAAACTTGACACAGTAAAGCAGTTTCACATTCTAACTCTATGTTTTGTTTCCTTTTCATGTAGCCCTAAGCAGTGACTGGCGAGAAACACTTTCATTGAAAGGGGTTGCAAGCTTCCAAAAATTACGAGTCTCCAGAAATCTCAGCAAATATTTTTTCACCCAAACTGGATGATACTTTCAGGTAATGATCAGTACACTAAGCCCACTTGGTTCCCCAAATTTCGTTCTTCTATGTTGAAGCGTTCGTTTCCAGTAACAGTTTGAATTTTGTCGTTTCACTCTGTTTTCTCCTATATTGATAGATGTATTTGGAACACTAAATCAAACACGGTTTGTGCTAGCTTCTTGAAACTTGACACAGTAAAGCAGTTTCACATTCTAACTCTATGTTTTGTTTCCTTTTCATGTAGCCCTAAGCAGTGACTGGCGAGAAACACTTTCATTGAAAGGGGTTGCAAGCTTCCAAAAATTACGAGTCTCCAGAAATCTCAGCAAATATTTTTTCACCCAAACTGGATGATAGTTTCAGGTAATGATCAGAACACTAAGCCCACTTGGTTCTCCAAATTTCGTTCTTCTATGTTGAAGCGTTCGTTTCCAGTAATAGTTTCCTTTCTGGCATTTCACTCTGTTTTCTCCTATATTGATAGATGTATTTGGAACTCTAAATCAAACACAGTTTGTGCTAGCTTCTTGAAACTTGACACAGTAAAGCAGTTTCACATTCTAACTCTATGTTTTGTTTCCTTTTCTTGTAGCCCTAAGCAGTGACGGGCGAGAAACACTTTCATTGAAAGGGGTTGCAAGCTTCCAAAAATTACTAGTCTCCAGAAATCTCAGCAAATATATTTTCACCCAAACTGGATGATACTTTCAGGTAATGATCAGTATACTTGGCCCACTTGGTTCTCCATATTTCGTTCTTCTATGTTGAAGCGTTCGTTTACACTAACAGTTTCCATTCTGGCATTTCACTCTGTTTTCTCCTATATTGATAGATGTATTTGGAACTCTAAATCAAACACGGTTTGTGCTAGCTTCTTGAAACTTGACACAGTAAAGCAGTTTCACATTCTAACTCTATGTTTTGTTTCTTTTTCATGTAGCCCTAAGCAGTGACTGGCGAGAAACACTTTCATTGAAAGGGGTTGCAAGCTTCCAAAAATTACGAGTCTCCAGAAATCGCAGCAAATATTTTTTCACCCAAACTGCATGATACTTTCAGGTAATGATCAGTACACTAAGCCCACTTGGTTCCCCAAATTTCGTTCTTCTATGTTGAAGTGTTCCTTTTCCTGTAACAGTTTGAATTTTTGCGTTTCACTCTGTTTTCTCCTATATTGATAGATGTATTTGGAACTCTAAATCAAACACGGTTTGTGCTATCTTCTTGAAACTTGACACAGTAAAGCAGTTTCACATTCTAACTCTATGTTTTGTTTCCTTTTCATGTAGCCCTAAGCAGTGACTGGCGAGAAACACTTTCATTGAAAGGGGTTGCAAGCTTCCAAAAATTACGAGTCTTCAGAAATCTCAGCAAATATTTTTTCACCCAAACTAGATGATACTTTCAGGTAATGATCAGTACACTAAGCCCTCTTGGTTCCCCAAATTTCGTTCTTCTATGTTGAAGCGTTCGTTTCCACTAACAGTTTCCACTCTGGCATTTCACTCTGTTTTCTCCTATATTGATAGATGTATTTGGAACTCTAAATCAAACACGGTTTGTGCTAGCTTCTTGAAACTTGACACAGTAAAGCAGTTTCACATTGTAACTCTATGTTTTGTTTCCTTTTCATGTAGCTTTAAGCAGTGACTGGCGAGAAACACTTTCATTGAAAGGGGTTGCAAGCTTCCAAAAATTACGAGTCTCCAGAAATCTCAGCAAATATTTTTTCACCCAAACTGGATGATACTTTCAGGTAATGATCAGTACACTAAGCCCACTTGGTTCTCCAAATTTCATTCTTCTATGTTGAAGCGTTCGTTTCCAGTAACAGTTTGAATTTTTGCGTTTCACTCTGTTTTCTCCTATATTGATAGATGTATTTGGAACTCTAAATCAAACACGGTTTGTGCTAGCTTCTTGAAACTTGACACAGTAAAGCAGTTTCACATTCTAACTCTATGTTTTGTTTCCTTTTCATGTAGCCCTAAGCAGTGACTGGCGAGAAACACTTTCATTGAAAGGGGTTGCAAGCTTCCAAAAATTACGAGTCTCCAGAAATCTCAGCAAATATTTTTTCACCCAAACTGGATGATACTTTCAGGTAATGATCAGTACACTAAGCCCACTTGGTTCCCCAAATTTCGTTCTTCTATGTTGAAGCGTTCGTTTCCAGTAACAGTTTGAATTTTGTCGTTTCACTCTGTTTTCTCCTATATTGATAGATGTATTTGGAACACTAAATCAAACACGGTTTGTGCTAGCTTCTTGAAACTTGACACAGTAAAGCAGTTTCACATTCTAACTCTATGTTTTGTTTCCTTTTCATGTAGCTTTAAGCAGTGACTGGCGAGAAACACCTTCATTGAAAGGGGTTGCAAGCTTCCAAAAATCACGAGTCTCCAGAAATCCCAACAAATATTTTTTCACCCAAACTGGATGATACTTTCAGGTAATGATCAGTACACTTGGCCCACTTGGTTCTCCATATTTCGTTCTTCTATGTTGAAGCGTTCGTTTACAGTAACAGTTTCCACTCTGGCATTACACTCTGTTTTCTCCTATATTGATAGATGTATTTGGAACTCTAAATCAAACACGGTTTGTGCTAGCTTCTTGAAACTTGACACAGTAATGCAGTTTCACATTCTAACAATATGTTTTGTTTCCTTTTCATGTAGCCCTAAGCAGTGACTGGCGAGAAACACTTTCATTGAAAGGGGTTGCAAGCTTCCAAAAATTACGAGTCTCCAGAAATCTCAGCAAATATTTTTTCACCCAAGCTGCATGATACTTTCAGGTAATGATCAGTACACTAAGCCCACTTGGTTCCCCAAATTTCGTTCTTCTATGTTGAAGCGTTCGTTTCCAGTAACAGTTAGAATTTTGGCGTTTCACTCTGTTTTCTCCTATATTGATAGATGTATTTGGAACTCTAAATCAAACACGGTTTGTGCTAGCTTCTTGAAACTTGACACAGTAAAGCAGTTTCACATTCTAACTCTAAGTTTTGTTTCCTTTTCATGTAGCCCTAAGCAGTGACTGGCGAGAAACACCTTCATTGAAAGGGGTTGCAAGCTTCCAAAAATTACGAGTCTCCAGAAATCTCAGCAAATATTTTTTCACCCAAACTGGATGATACTTTCAGGTAATGATCAGTACACTAAGCCCACTTGGTTCTCCAAATTTTCGTTCTTCTATGTTGAAGCGTTCGTTTCCAGTAACAGTTTGAATTTTGTCGTTTCACTCTGTTTTCTCGTATATTGATAGATGTATTTGGAACACTAAATCAAACACGGTTTGTGCTAGCTTTTTGAAACTTGACACAGTAAAGCAGTTTCACATTCTAACTCTATGTTTTGTTTCCTTTTCATGTAGCTTTAAGCAGTGACTGGCGAGAAACACCTTCATTGAAAGGGGTTGCAAGCTTCCAAAAATCACGAGTCTCCAGAAATCTCAGCAAATATTTTTTCACCCAAACTGGATGATACTTTCAGGTAATGATCAGTACACTTGGCCCACTTGGTTCTCCATATTTCGTTCTTCTATGTTGAAGCGTTCGTTTACAGTAACAGTTTCCACTCTGGCATTACATTCTGTTTTCTCCTATATTGATAGATGTATTTGGAACTCTAAATCAAACACGGTTTGTGCTAGCTTCTTGAAACTTGACACAGTAATGCAGTTTCACATTCTAACAATATGTTTTGTTTCCTTTTCATGTAGCCCTAAGCAGTGACTGGCGAGAAACACTTTCATTGAAAGGGGTTGCAAGCTTCCAAAAATTACGAGTCTCCAGAAATCTCAGCAAATATTTTTTCACCCAAGCTGCATGATACTTTCAGGTAATGATCAGTACACTAAGCCCACTTGGATCCCCAAATTTCGTTCTTCTATGTTGAAGCGTTCGTTTCCAGTAACAGTTAGAATTTTGGCGTTTCACTCTGTTTTCTCCTATATTGATAGATGTATTTGGAACTCTAAATCAAACACGGTTTGTGCTAGCTTCTTGAAACTTGACACAGTAAAGCAGTTTCACATTCTAACTCTATGTTTTGATTCCTTTTCATGTAGCCCTAAGCAGTGACTGGCGAGAAACACTTTCATTGAAAGGGGTTGCAAGCTTCCAAAAATTACGAGTCTCCAGAAATCTCAGCAAATATTTTTTCACCCAAACTGGATGATAGTTTCAGGTAATGATCAGAACACTAAGCCCACTTGGTTCTCCAATTTTGTTCTTCTATGTTGAAGCGTTCGTTTCCAGTAACAGTTTCCATTCTGGCATTTCACTCTGTTTTCTCCTATATTGATAGATGTATTTGGAACTCTAAATCAAACACGGTTTGTGCTAGCTTCTTGAAACTTGACACAGTAAAGCAGTTTCACATTCTAACTCTATGTTTTGTTTCTTTTTCATGTAGCCCTAAGCAGTGACTGGCGAGAAACACTTTCATTGAAAGGGGTTGCAAGCTTCCAAAAATTACGAGTCTCCAGAAATCTCAGCAAATATTTTTTCACCCAAACTGCATGATACTTTCAGGTAATGATCAGTACATTAAGCCCACTTGGTTCCCCAAATTTCGTTCTTCTATGTTGAAGCGTTCGTTTCCAGTAACAGTTTGAATTTTTGCGTTTCACTCTGTTTTCTCCTATATTGATAGATGTATTTGGAACTCTAAATCAAACACGGTTTGTGCTAGCTTCTTGAAACTTGACACAGTAAAGCAGTTTCACATTCTAACTCTATGTTTTGTTTCCTTTTCATGTAGCCCTAAGCAGTGACTTGCGAGAAACACTTTCATTGAAAGGGGTTGCAAGCTTCCAAAAATTACGAGTCTCCAGAAATCTCAGCAAATATTTTTTCACCCAAACTAGATGATACTTTCAGGTAATGATCAGTACACTAAGCCCTCTTGGTTCCCCAAATTTCGTTCTTCTATGTTGAAGCGTTCGTTTCCAGTAACAGTTTGAATTTTGTCGTTTCACTCTGTTTTCTCCTATATTGATAGATGTATTTGGAACACTAAATCAAACACGGTTTGTGCTAGCTTCTTGAAACTTGACACAGTAAAGCAGTTTCACATTGTAACTCTATGTTTTGTTTCCTTTTCATGTAGCTTTAAGCAGTGACTGGCGAGAAACACTTTCATTGAAAGGGGTTGCAAGCTTCCAAAAATTACGAGTCTCCAGAAATCTCAGCAAATATTTTTTCACCCAAACTGGATGATACTTTCAGGTAATGATCAGTACACTAAGCCCACTTGGTTCTCCAAATTTCATTCTTCTATGTTGATGCGTTCGTTTCCAGTAACAGTTTCCATTCTGGCATTTCACTCTGTTTTCTCCTATATTGATAGATGTATTTGGAACTCTAAATCAAACACGGTTTGTGCTAGCTTCTTGAAACTTGACACAGTAAAGCAGTTTCACATTCTAACTCTATGTTTTGTTTCCTTTTCATGTAGCTTTAAGCAGTGACTGGCGAGAAACACCTTCATTGAAAGGGGTTGCAAGCTTCCAAAAATCACGAGTCTCCAGAAATCTCAGCAAATATTTTTTCACCCAAACTGGATGATACTTTCAGGTAATGATCAGTACACTTGGCCCACTTGGTTCTCCATATTTCGTTCATCTATGTTGAAGCGTTCGTTTACAGTAACAGTTTCCACTCTGGCATTACACTCTGTTTTCTCCTATATTGATAGATGTATTTGGAACTCTAAATCAAACACGGTTTGTGCTAGCTTCTTGAAACTTGACACAGTAATGCAGTTTCACATTCTAACAATATGTTTTGTTTCCTTTTCATGTAGCCCTAAGCAGTGACTGGCGAGAAACACTTTCATTGAAAGGGGTTGCAAGCTTCCAAAAATTACGAGTCTCCAGAAATCTCAGCAAATAATTTTTTCACCCAAGCTGCATGATACTTTCAGGTAATGATCAGTACACTAAGCCCACGTGGTTCCCCAAATTTCGTTCTTCTATGTTGAAGCGTTCGTTTCCAGTAACAGTTTCCATTCTGGCATTTCACTCTGTTTTCTCCTATATTGATAGATGTATTTGGAACTCTAAATCAAACACGGTTTGTGCTAGCTTCTTGAAACTTGACACAGTAAAGCAGTTTCACATTCTAAATCTATGTTTTGTTTCTTTTTCATGTAGCCCTAAGCAGTGACTGGCGAGAAACACTTTCATTGAAAGGGGTTGCAAGCTTCCAAAAATTACGAGTCTCCAGAAATCTCAGCAAATATTTTTTCACCCAAACTGCATGATACTTTCAGGTAATGATCAGTACACTAAGCACACTTGGTTCCCCAAATTTCGTTCTTCTATGTTGAAGCGTTCGTTTCCAGTAACAGTTTGAATTTTTGCGTTTCACTCTGTTTTCTCCTATATTGATAGATGTATTTGGAACTCTAAATCAAACATGGTTTGTGCTAGCTTCTTGAAACTTGACACAGTAAAGCAGTTTCACATTCTAACTCTATGTTTTGTTTCCTTTTCATGTAGCCCTAAGCAGTGACTGGCGAGAAACACTTTCATTGAAAGGGGTTGCAAGCTTCCAAAAATTACGAGTCTCCAGAAATCTCAGCAAATATTTTTTCACCCAAACTAGATGATACTTTCAGGTAATGATCAGTATACTAAGCCCTCTTGGTTCCCCAAATTTCTTTCTTCTATGTTGAAGCGTTCGTTTCCAGTAACAGTTTGAATTTTGTCGTTTCACTCTGTTTTCTCCTATATTGATAGATGTATTTGGAACTCTAAATCAAACACGGTTTGTGCTAGCTTCTTGAAACTTGACACAGTAAAGCAGTTTCACATTGTAACTCTATGTTTTGTTTCCTTTTCATGTAGCTTTAAGCAGTGACTGGCGAGAAACACTTTCATTGAAAGGGGTTGCAAGCTTCCAAAAATTATGAGTCTCCAGAAATCTCAGCAAATATTTTTTCACCCAAACTGGATGATACTTTCAGGTAATGATCAGTACACTAAGCCCACTTGGTTCTCCAAATTTCATTATTCTATGTTGAAGCGTTCGTTTCCAGTAACAGTTTCCATTTTGGCATTTCACTCTGTTTTCTCCTATATTGATAGATGTATTTGGAACTCTAAATCAAACACGGTTTGTGCTAGCTTCTTGAAACTTGACACAGTAAAGCAGTTTCACATTCTAACTCTATGTTTTGTTTCCTTTTCATGTAGCCCTAAGCAGTGACTGGCGAGAAACACTTTCATTGAAAGGGGTTGCAAGCTTCCAAAAATTACGAGTCTCCAGAAATCTCAGCAAATATTTTTTCACCCAAACTGGATGATACTTTCAGGTAATGATCAGTACACTAAGCCCACTTGGTTCCCCAAATTTCGTTCTTCTATGTTGAAGCGTTCGTTTCCAGTAACAGTTTGAATTTTGTCGTTTCACTCTGTTTTCTCCTATATTGATAGATGTATTTGGAACTCTAAATCAAACACGGTTTGTGCTAGCTTCTTGAAACTTGACACACTAATGCAGTTTCACATTCTAACAATATGTTTTGTTTCCTTTTCATGTAGCCCTAAGCAGTGACTGGCGAGAAACACTTTCATTGAAAGGGGTTGCAAGCTTCCAAAAATTACGAGTCTCCAGAAATCTCAGCAAATATTTTTTCACCCAAACTGGATGATACTTTCAGGTAATGATCAGTACACTAAGCCCACTTGGTTCCCCAAATTTCGTTCTTCTATGTTGAAGCGTTCGTTTCTAGTAACAATTTGAATTTTGTCGTTTCACTCTGTTTTCTCCTATATTGATAGATGTATTTGGAACTCTAAATCAAACACGGTTTGTGCTAGCTTCTTGAAACTTGACACAGTAAAGCAGTTTCACATTCTAACTCTATGTTTTGTTTCCTTTTCATGTAGCCCTAAGCAGTGACTGGCGAGAAACACTTTCATTGAAAGGGGTTGCAAGCTTCCAAAAATTACGAGTCTCCAGAAATCTCAGCAAATATTTTTTCACCCAAACTGGATGATAGTTTCAGGTAATGATCAGAACACTAAGCCCACTTGGTTCTCCAAATTTCGTTCTTCTATGTTGAAGCGTTCGTTTCCAGTAACAGTTTCCATTCTGGCATTTCACTCTGTTTTCTCCTATATTGATAGATGTATTTGGAACTCTAAATCAAACACAGTTTGTGCTAGCTTCTTGAAACTTGACACAGTAAAGCAGTTTCACATTCTAACTCTATGTTTTGTTTCCTTTTCTTGTAGCCCTAAGCAGTGACGGGCGAGAAACACTTTCATTGAAAGGGGTTGCAAGCTTCCAAAAATTACTAGTCTCCAGAAATCTCAGCAAATATATTTTCACCCAAACTGGATGATACTTTCAGGTAATGATCAGTACACTTGGCCCACTTGGTTCTCCATATTTCGTTCTTCTATGTTGAAGCGTTCGTTTACACTAACAGTTTCCACTCTGGCATTTCACTCTGTTTTCTCCTATATTGATAGATGTTTTTGGAACTCTAAATCAAACACGGTTTGTGCTAGCTTCTTGAAACTTGACACAGTAAAGCAGTTTCACAATCTAACTCTATGTTTTGTTTCTTTTTCATGTAGCCCTAAGCAGTGACTGGCGAGAAACACTTTCATTGAAAGGGGTTGCAAGCTTCCAAAAATTACGAGTCTCCAGAAATCTCAGCAAATATTTTTTCACCCAAACTGCATGATACTTTCAGGTAATGATCAGTACACTAAGCCCACTTGGTTCCCCAAATTTCGTTCTTCTATGTTGAAGCGTTCGTTTCCAGTAACAGTTTGAATTTTTGCGTTTCACTCTGTTTTCTCCTATATTGATAGATGTATTTGGAACTCTAAATCAAACACGGTTTGTGCTAGCTTCTTGAAACTTGACACAGTAAAGCAGTTTCACATTGTAACTCTATGTTTTGTTTCCTTTTCATGTAGCTTTAAGCAGTGACTGGCGAGAAACACCTTCATTGAAAGGGGTTGCAAGCTTCCAAAAATCACGAGTCTCCAGAAATCTCAGCAAATATTTTTTCACCCAAACTGGATGATACTTTCAGGTAATGATCAGTACACTTGGCCCACTTGGTTCTCCATATTTCGTTCATCTATGTTGAAGCGTTCGTTTACAGTAACAGTTTCCACTCTGGCATTACACTCTGTTTTCTCCTATATTGATAGATGTATTTGGAACTCTAAATCAAACACGGTTTGTGCTAGCTTCTTGAAACTTGACACAGTAATGCAGTTTCACATTCTAACAATATGTTTTGTTTCCTTTTCATGTAGCCCTAAGCAGTGACTGGCGAGAAACAGTTTCATTGAAAGGGGTTGCAAGCTTCCAAAAATTACGAGTCTCCAGAAATCTCAGCAAATATTTTTTCACCCAAACTGCATGATACTTTCAGGTAATGATCAGTACACTAAGCCCACTTGGTTCCCCAAATTTCGTTCTTCTATGTTGAAGCGTTCGTTTCCAGTAACAGTTTGAATTTTTGCGTTTCACTCTGTTTTCTCCTATATTGATAGATGTATTTGGAACTCTAAATCAAACACGGTTTGTGCTAGCTTCTTGAAACTTGACACAGTAAAGCAGTTTCACATTCTAACTCTATGTTTTGTTTCCTTTTCATGTAGCCCTAAGCAGTGACTGGCGAGAAACACTTTCATTGAAAGGGGTTGCAAGCTTCCAAAAATTACGAGTCTCCAGAAATCTCAGCAAATATTTTTTCACCCAAACTAGATGATACTTTCAGGTAATGATCAGTACACTAAGCCCTCTTGGTTCCCCAAATTTCTTTCTTCTATGTTGAAGCGTTCGTTTCCAGTAACAGTTTGAATTTTGTCGTTTCACTCTGTTTTCTCCTATATTGATAGATGTATTTGGAACTCTAAATCAAACACGGTTTGTGCTAGCTTCTTGAAACTTGACACAGTAAAGCAGTTTCACATTGTAACTCTATGTTTTGTTTCCTTTTCATGTAGCTTTAAGCAGTGACTGGCGAGAAACACTTTCATTGAAAGGGGTTGCAAGCTTCCAAAAATTACGAGTCTTCAGAAATCTCAGCAAATATTTTTTCACCCAAACTGGATGATACTTTCAGGTAATGATCAGTACACTAAGCCCACTTGGTTCTCCAAATTTCATTATTCTATGTTGAAGCGTTCGTTTCCAGTAACAGTTTCCATTCTGGCATTTCACTCTGTTTTCTCCTATATTGATAGATGTATTTGGAACTCTAAATCAAACACGGTTTGTGCTAGCTTCTTGAAACTTGACACAGTAAAGCAGTTTCACATTCTAACTCTATGTTTTGTTTCCTTTTCTTGTAGCCCTAAGCAGTGACGGGCGAGAAACACTTTCATTGAAAGGGGTTGCAAGCTTCCAAAAATTACTAGTCTCCAAAAATCTCAGCAAATATATTTTCACCCAAACTGGATGATACTTTCAGGTAATGATCAGTACACTTGGCCCACTTGGTTCTCCATATTTCGTTCTTCTATGTTGAAGCATTCGTTTACACTAACAGTTTCCACTCTGGCATTTCACTCTGTTTTCTCCTATATCGATAGATGTATTTGGAACTCTAAATCAAACACGGTTTGTGCTAGCTTCTTGAAACTTGACACAGTAAAGCAGTTTCACAATCTAACTCTATGTTTTGTTTCTTTTTCATGTAGCCCTAAGCAGTGACTGGCGAGAAACACTTTCATTGAAAGGGGTTGCAAGCTTCCAAAAATTACGAGTCTCCAGAAATCTCAGCAAATATTTTTTCACCCAAACTGCATGATACTTTCAGGTAATGATCAGTACACTAAGCCCACTTGGTTCCCCAAATTTCGTTCTTCTATGTTGAAGCGTTCGTTTCCAGTAACAGTTTGAATTTTTGCGTTTCACTCTGTTTTCTCCTATATTGATAGATGTATTTGGAACTCTAAATCAAACACGGTTTGTGCTAGCTTCTTGAAACTTGACACAGTAAAGCAGTTTCACATTGTAACTCTATGTTTTGTTTCCTTTTCATGTATCTTTAAGCAGTGACTGGCGAGAAACACCTTCATTGAAAGGGGTTGCAAGCTTCCAAAAATCACGAGTCTCCAGAAATCTCAGCAAATATTTTTTCACCCAAACTGGATGATACTTTCAGGTAATGATCAGTACACTTGGCCCACTTGGTTCTCCATATTTCGTTCATCTATGTTGAAGCGTTCGTTTACAGTAACAGTTTCCACTCTGGCATTACACTCTGTTTTCTCCTATATTGATAGATGTATTTGGAACTCTAAATCAAACACGGTTTGTGCTAGCTTCTTGAAACTTGACACAGTAATGCAGTTTCACATTCTAACAATATGTTTTGTTTCCTTTTCATGTAGCCCTAAGCAGTGACTGGCGAGAAACACTTTCATTGAAAGGGGTTGCAAGCTTCCAAAAATTACGAGTCTCCAGAAATCTCAGCAAATAATTTTTTCACCCAAGCTGCATGATACTTTCAGGTAATGATCAGTACACTAAGCCCACGTGGTTCCCCAAATTTCGTTCTTCTATGTTGAAGCGTTCGTTTCCAGTAACAGTTTCCATTCTGGCATTTCACTCTGTTTTCTCCTATATTGATAGATGTATTTGGAACTCTAAATCAAACACGGTTTGTGCTAGCTTCTTGAAACTTGACACAGTAAAGCAGTTTCACATTCTAAATCTATGTTTTGTTTCTTTTTCATGTAGCCCTAAGCAGTGACTGGCGAGAAACAGTTTCATTGAAAGGGGTTGCAAGCTTCCAAAAATTACGAGTCTCCAGAAATCTCAGCAAATATTTTTTCACCCAAACTGCATGATACTTTCAGGTAATGATCAGTACACTAAGCCCACTTGGTTCCCCAAATTTCGTTCTTCCATGTTGAAGCGTTCGTTTCCAGTAACAGTTTGAATTTTTGCGTTTCACTCTGTTTTCTCCTATATTGATAGATGTATTTGGAACTCTAAATCAAACATGGTTTGTGCTAGCTTCTTGAAACTTGACACAGTAAAGCAGTTTCACATTCTAACTGTATGTTTTGTTTCCTTTTCATGTAGCCCTAAGCAGTGACTGGCGAGAAACACTTTCATTGAAAGGGGTTGCAAGCTTCCAAAAATTACGAGTCTCCAGAAATCTCAGCAAATATTTTTTCACCCAAACTAGATGATACTTTCAGGTAATGATCAGTACACTAAGCCCTCTTGGTTCCCCAAATTTCTTTCTTCTATGTTGAAGCGTTCGTTTCCAGTAACAGTTTGAATTTTGTCGTTTCACTCTGTTTTCTCCTATATTGATAGATGTATTTGGAACTCTAAATCAAACACGGTTTGTGCTAGCTTCTTGAAACTTGACACAGTAAAGCAGTTTCACATTGTAACTCTATGTTTTGTTTCCTTTTCATGTAGCTTTAAGCAGTGACTGGCGAGAAACACTTTCATTGAAAGGGGTTGCAAGCTTCCAAAAATTACGAGTCTCCAGAAATCTCAGCAAATATTTTTTCACCCAAACTGGATGATACTTTCAGGTAATGATCAGTACACTAAGCCCACTTGGTTCTCCAAATTTCATTATTCTATGTTGAAGCGTTCGTTTCCAGTAACAGTTTCCATTCTGGCATTTCACTCTGTTTTCTCCTATATTGATAGATGTATTTGGAACTCTAAATCAAACACGGTTTGTGCTAGCTTCTTGAAACTTGACACAGTAAAGCAGTTTCACATTCTAACTCTATGTTTTGTTTCCTTTTCTTGTAGCCCTAAGCAGTGACGGGCGAGAAACACTTTCATTGAAAGGGGTTGCAAGCTTCCAAAAATTACTAGTCTCCAAAAATCTCAGCAAATATATTTTCACCCAAACTGGATGATACTTTCAGGTAATGATCACTACACTTGGCCCACTTGGTTCTCCATATTTCGTTCTTCTATGTTGAAGCGTTCGTTTACACTAACAGTTTCCACTCTGGCATTTCACTCTGTTTTCTCCTATATTGATAGATGTATTTGGAACTCTAAATCAAACACGGTTTGTGCTAGCTTCTTGAAACTTGACACAGTAAAGCAGTTTCACATTCTAACTCTATGTTTTGTTTCTTTTTCATGTAGCCCTAAGCAGTGACTGGCGAGAAACACTTTCATTGAAAGGGGTTGCAAGCTACCAAAAATTACGAGTCTCCAGAAATCTCAGCAAATATTTTTTCACCCAAACTGCATGATACTTTCAGGTAATGATCAGTACACTAAGCCCACTTGGTTCCCCAAATTTCGTTCTTCTATGTTGAAGCGTTCGTTTCCAGTAACAGTTTGAATTTTTGCGTTTCACTCTGTTTTCTCCTATATTGATAGATGTATTTGGAACTCTAAATCAAACACGGTTTGTGCTAGCTTCTTGAAACTTGACACAGTAATGCAGTTTCACATTCTAACAATATGTTTTGTTTCCTTTTCATGTAGCCCTAAGCAGTGACTGGCGAGAAACACTTTCATTGAAAGGGGTTGCAAGCTTCCAAAAATTACGAGTCTCCAGAAATCTCAGCAAATATTTTTTCACCCAAGCTGCATGATACTTTCAGGTAATGATCAGTACACTAAGCCCACTTGGTTCCCCAAATTTCGTTCTTCTATGTTGAAGCGTTCGTTTCCAGTAACAGTTAGAATTTTGGCGTTTCACTCTGTTTTCTCCTATATTGATAGATGTATTTGGAACTCTAAATCAAACACGGTTTGTGCTAGCTTCTTGAAACTTGACACAGTAAAGCAGTTTCACATTCTAACTCTAAGTTTTGTTTCCTTTTCATGTAGCCCTAAGCAGTGACTGGCGAGAAACACTTTCATTGAAAGGGGTTGCAAGCTTCCAAAAATTACGAGTCTCCAGAAATCTCAGCAAATATTTTTTCACCCAAACTGGATGATACTTTCAGGTAATGATCAGTACACTAAGCCCACTTGGTTCTCCAAATTTCGTTCTTCTATGTTGAAGCGTTCGTTTCCAGTAATAGTTTGAATTTTGTCGTTTCACTCTGTTTTCTCCTATATTGATAGATGTATTTGGAACACTAAATCAAACACGGTTTGTGCTAGCTTCTTGAAACTTGACACAGTAAAGCAGTTTCACATTCTAACTCTATGTTTTGTTTCCGTTTCATGTAGCTTTAAGCAGTGACTGGCGAGAAACACCTTCATTGAAAGGGGTTGCAAGCTTCCAAAAATCACGAGTCTTCAGAAATCTCAGCAAATATTTTTTCACCCAAACTGGATGATACTTTCAGGTAATGATCAGTACACTTGGCCCACTTGGTTCTCCATATTTCGTTCTTCTATGTTGAAGCGTTCGTTTACAGTAACAGTTTCCACTCTGGCATTACACTCTGTTTTCTCCTATATTGATAGATGTATTTGGAACTCTAAATCAAACACGGTTTGTGCTAGCTTCTTGAAACTTGACACAGTAAAGCAGTTTCACATTCTAACTCTATGTTTTGTTTCCTTTTCATGTAGCTTTAAGCAGTGACTGGCGAGAAACACCTTCATTGAAAGGGGTTGCAAGCTTCCAAAAATCACGAGTCTCCAGAAATCTCAGCAAATATTTTTTCACCCAAACTGGATGATACTTTCAGGTAATGATCAGTACACTTGGCCCACTTGGTTCTCCATATTTCGTTCTTCTATGTTGAAGCGTTCGTTTACAGTAACAGTTTCCACTCTGGCATTACACACTGTTTTCTCCTATATTGATAGATGTATTTGGAACTCTAAATCAAACACGGTTTGTGCTAGCTTCTTGAAACTTGACACAGTAATGCAGTTTCACATTCTAACAATATGTTTTGTTTCCTTTTCATGTAGCCCTAAGCAGTGACTGGCGAGAAACACTTTCATTTAAAGGGGTTGCAAGCTTCCAAAAATTACGAGTCTCCAGAAATCTCAGCAAATATTTTTTCACCCAAACTGGATGATACTCTCAGGTAATGATCAGTACACTAAGCCCACTTGGTTCCCCAAATTTCGTTCTTCTATGTTGAAGCGTTCGTTTCTAGTAACAATATGAATTTTGTCGTTTCACTCTGTTTTCTCCTATATTGATAGATGTATTTGGAACTCTAAATCAAACACGGTTTGTGCTAGCTTCTTGAAACTTGACACAGTAAAGCAGTTTCACATTCTAACTCTATGTTTTGTTTCCTTTTCTTGTAGCCCTAAGCAGTGACTGGCGAGAAACACTTTCATTGAAAGGGGTTGCAAGCTACCAAAAATTACGAGTCTCCAGAAATCTCAGCAAATATTTTTTCACCCAAACTGCATGATACTTTCAGGTAATGATCAGTACACTAAGCCCACTTGGTTCCCCAAATTTCGTTCTTCTATGTTGAAGCGTTCGTTTCCAGTAACAGTTTGAATTTTTGCGTTTCACTCTGTTTTCTCCTATATTGATAGATGTATTTGGAACTCTAAATCAAACACGGTTTGTGCTAGCTTCTTGAAACTTGACACAGTAAAGCAGTTTCACATTCTAACAATATGTTTTGTTTCCTTTTCATGTAGCCCTAAGCAGTGACTGGCGAGAAACACTTTCATTGAAAGGGGTTGCAAGCTTCCAAAAATTACGAGTCTCCAGAAATCTCAGCAAATATTTTTTCACCCAAGCTGCATGATACTTTCAGGTAATGATCAGTACACTAAGCCCACTTGGTTCCCCAAATTTCGTTCTTCTATGTTGAAGCGTTCGTTTCCAGTAACAGTTAGAATTTTGGCGTTTCACTCTGTTTTCTCCTATATTGATAGATGTATTTGGAACTCTAAATCAAACACGGTTTGTGCTAGCTTCTTGAAACTTGACACAGTAAAGCAGTTTCACATTCTAACTCTAAGTTTTGTTTCCTTTTCATGTAGCCCTAAGCAGTGACTGGCGAGAAACACTTTCATTGAAAGGGGTTGCAAGCTTCCAAAAATTACGAGTCTCCAGAAATCTCAGCAAATATTTTTTCACCCAAACTGGATGATACTTTCAGGAAATGATCAGTACACTAAGCCCACTTGGTTCCCCAAATTTCGTTCTTCTATGTTGAAGCGTTCGTTTCTAGTAACAATATGAATTTTGTCGTTTCACTCTGTTTTCTCCTATATTGATAGATGTATTTGGAACTCTAAATCAAACACGGTTTGTGCTAGCTTCTTGAAACTTGACACAGTAAAGCAGTTTCACATTCTAACTCTATGTTTTGTTCCTTTTCATGTAGCCCTAAGCAGTGACTGGCGAGAAACACTTTCATTGAAAGGGGTTGCAAGCTTCCAAAAATTACTAGTCTCCAAAAATCTCAGCAAATATATTTTCACCCAAACTGGATGATACTTTCAGGTAATGATCAGTACACTTGGCCAACTTGGTTCTCCATATTTCGTTCTTCTATGTTGAAGCGTTCGTTTACACTAACAGTTTCCACTCTGGCATTTCACTCTGTTTTCTCCTATATTGATAGATGTATTTGGAACTCTAAATCAAACACGGTTTGTGCTAGCTTCTTGAAACTTGACACAGTAAAGCAGTTTCACATTCTAACTCTATGTTTTGTTTCTTTTTCATGTAGCCCTAAGCAGTGACTGGCGAGAAACACTTTCATTGAAAGGGGTTGCAAGCTACCAAAAATTACGAGTCTCCAGAAATCTCAGCAAATATTTTTTCACCCAAACTGCATGATACTTTCAGGTAATGATCAGTACACTAAGCCCACTTGGTTCCCCAAATTTCGTTCTTCTATGTTGAAGCGTTCGTTTCCAGTAACAGTTTGAATTTTTGCGTTTCACTCTGTTTTCTCCTATATTGATAGATGTATTTGGAACTCTAAATCAAACACGGTTTGTGCTAGCTTCTTGAAACTTGACACAGTAAAGCAGTTTCACATTCTAACTCTATGTTTTGTTTCCTTTTCATGTAGCCCTAAGCAGTGACTGGCGAGAAACACTTTCATTGAAAGGGGTTGCAAGCTTCCAAAAATTACGAGTCTTCAGAAATCTCAGCAAATATTTTTTCACCCAAACTAGATGATACTTTCAGGTAATGATCAGTACACTAAGCCCTCTTGGTTCCCCAAATTTCGTTCTTCTATGTTGAAGCGTTCGTTTACACTAACAGTTTCCACTCTGGCATTTCACTCTGTTTTCTCCTATATTGATAGATGTATTTGGAACTCTAAATCAAACACGGTTTGTGCTAGCTTCTTGAAACTTGACACAGTAAAGCAGTTTCACATTCTAATTCTATGTTATGTTTCCTTTTCATGTAGCCCTAAGCAGTGACTGGCGAGAAACACTTTCATTGAAAGGGGTTGCAAGCTTCCAAAAATTACGAGTCTCCAGAAATCTCAGCAAATATTTTTTCACCCAAACTGGATGATACTTTCAGGTAATGATCAGTACACTAAGCCCACTTGGTTCTCCAAATTTCATTCTTCTATGTTGAAGCGTTCGTTTCCAGTAACAGTTTCCATTCTGGCATTTCACTCTGTTTTCTCCTATATTGATAGATGTATTTGGAACTCTAAATCAAACACGGTTTGTGCTAGCTTCTTGAAACTTGACACAGTAAAGCAGTTTCACATTCTAACTCTATGTTTTGTTTCCTTTTCATGTAGCCCTAAGCAGTGACTGGCGAGAAACACTTTCATTGAAAGGGGTTGCAAGCTTCCAAAAATTACGAGTCTCCAGAAATCTCAGCAAATATTTTTTCACCCAAACTGGATGATACTTTCAGGTAATGATCAGTACACTAAGCCCACTTGGTTCCCCAAATTTCGTTCTTCTATGTTGAAGCGTTCGTTTCCAGTAACAGTTTGAATTTTGTCGTTTCACTCTGTTTTCTCCTATATTGATAGATGTATTTGGAACACTAAATCAAACACGGTTTGTGCTAGCTTCTTGAAACTTGACACAGTAAAGCAGTTTCACATTCTAACTCTATGTTTTGTTTCCTTTTCATGTAGCTTTAAGCAGTGACTGGCGAGAAACACCTTCATTGAAAGGGGTTGCAAGCTTCCAAAAATCACGAGTCTCCAGAAATCTCAGCAAATATTTTTTCACCCAAACTGGATGATACTTTCAGGTAATGATCAGTACACTTGGCCCACTTGGTTCTCCATATTTCGTTCTTCTATGTTGAAGCATTCGTTTACAGTAACAGTTTCCACTCTGGCATTACACTCTGTTTTCTCCTATATTGATAGATGTATTTGGAACTCTAAATCAAACACGGTTTGTGCTAGCTTCTTGAAACTTGACACAGTAATGCAGTTTCACATTCTAACAATATGTTTTGTTTCCTTTTCATGTAGCCCTAAGCAGTGACTGGCGAGAAACACTTTCATTGAAAGTGGTTGCAAGCTTCCAAAAATTACGAGTCTCCAGAAATCTCAGCAAATATTTTTTCACCCAAGCTGCATGATACTTTCAGGTAATGATCAGTACACTAAGCCCACTTGGTTCCCCAAATTTCGTTCTTCTATGTTGAAGCGTTCTTTTCCAGTAACAGTTAGAATTTTGGCGTTTCACTCTGTTTTCTCCTATATTGATAGATGTATTTGGAACTCTAAATCAAACACGGTTTGTGCTAGCTTCTTGAAAATTGACACAGTAAAGCAGTTTCACATTCTAACTCTAAGTTTTGTTTCCTTTTCATGTAGCCCTAAGCAGTGACTGGCGAGAAACACTTTCATTGAAAGGGGTTGCAAGCTTCCAAAAATTACGAGTCTCCAGAAATCTCAGCAAATATTTTTTCACCCAAACTGGATGATACTTTCAGGTAATGATCAGTACACTAAGCCCACTTGGTTCTCCAAATTTCGTTCTTCTATGTTGAAGCGTTCGTTTCCAGTAATAGTTTGAATTTTGTCGTTTCACTCTGTTTTCTCCTATATTGATAGATGTATTTGGAACACTAAATCAAACACGGTTTGTGCTAGCTTCTTGAAACTTGACACAGTAAAGCAGTTTCACATTCTAACTCTATGTTTTGTTTCCGTTTCATGTAGCTTTAAGCAGTGACTGGCGAGAAACACCTTCATTGAAAGGGGTTGCAAGCTTCCAAAAATCACGAGTCTTCAGAAATCTCAGCAAATATTTTTTCACCCAAACTGGATGATACTTTCAGGTAATGATCAGTACACTTGGCCCACTTGGTTCTCCATATTTCGTTCTTCTATGTTGAAGCGTTCGTTTACAGTAACAGTTTCCACTCTGGCATTACACTCTGTTTTCTCCTATATTGATAGATGTATTTGGAACTCTAAATCAAACACGGTTTGTGCTAGCTTCTTGAAACTTGACACAGTAAAGCAGTTTCACATTCTAACTCTATGTTTTGTTTCCTTTTCATGTAGCTTTAAGCAGTGACTGGCGAGAAACACCTTCATTGAAAGGGGTTGCAAGCTTCCAAAAATCACGAGTCTCCAGAAATCTCAGCAAATATTTTTTCACCCAAACTGGATGATACTTTCAGGTAATGATCAGTACACTTGGCCCACTTGGTTCTCCATATTTCGTTCTTCTATGTTGAAGCGTTCGTTTACAGTAACAGTTTCCACTCTGGCATTACACACTGTTTTCTCCTATATTGATAGATGTATTTGGAACTCTAAATCAAACACGGTTTGTGCTAGCTTCTTGAAACTTGACACAGTAATGCAGTTTCACATTCTAACAATATGTTTTGTTTCCTTTTCATGTAGCCCTAAGCAGTGACTGGCGAGAAACACTTTCATTTAAAGGGGTTGCAAGCTTCCAAAAATTACGAGTCTCCAGAAATCTCAGCAAATATTTTTTCACCCAAACTGGATGATACTCTCAGGTAATGATCAGTACACTAAGCCCACTTGGTTCCCCAAATTTCGTTCTTCTATGTTGAAGCGTTCGTTTCTAGTAACAATATGAATTTTGTCGTTTCACTCTGTTTTCTCCTATATTGATAGATGTATTTGGAACTCTAAATCAAACACGGTTTGTGCTAGCTTCTTGAAACTTGACACAGTAAAGCAGTTTCACATTCTAACTCTATGTTTTGTTTCCTTTTCTTGTAGCCCTAAGCAGTGACTGGCGAGAAACACTTTCATTGAAAGGGGTTGCAAGCTACCAAAAATTACGAGTCTCCAGAAATCTCAGCAAATATTTTTTCACCCAAACTGCATGATACTTTCAGGTAATGATCAGTACACTAAGCCCACTTGGTTCCCCAAATTTCGTTCTTCTATGTTGAAGCGTTCGTTTCCAGTAACAGTTTGAATTTTTGCGTTTCACTCTGTTTTCTCCTATATTGATAGATGTATTTGGAACTCTAAATCAAACACGGTTTGTGCTAGCTTCTTGAAACTTGACACAGTAAAGCAGTTTCACATTCTAACAATATGTTTTGTTTCCTTTTCATGTAGCCCTAAGCAGTGACTGGCGAGAAACACTTTCATTGAAAGGGGTTGCAAGCTTCCAAAAATTACGAGTCTCCAGAAATCTCAGCAAATATTTTTTCACCCAAGCTGCATGATACTTTCAGGTAATGATCAGTACACTAAGCCCACTTGGTTCCCCAAATTTCGTTCTTCTATGTTGAAGCGTTCGTTTCCAGTAACAGTTAGAATTTTGGCGTTTCACTCTGTTTTCTCCTATATTGATAGATGTATTTGGAACTCTAAATCAAACACGGTTTGTGCTAGCTTCTTGAAACTTGACACAGTAAAGCAGTTTCACATTCTAACTCTAAGTTTTGTTTCCTTTTCATGTAGCCCTAAGCAGTGACTGGCGAGAAACACTTTCATTGAAAGGGGTTGCAAGCTTCCAAAAATTACGAGTCTCCAGAAATCTCAGCAAATATTTTTTCACCCAAACTGGATGATACTTTCAGGAAATGATCAGTACACTAAGCCCACTTGGTTCCCCAAATTTCGTTCTTCTATGTTGAAGCGTTCGTTTCTAGTAACAATATGAATTTTGTCGTTTCACTCTGTTTTCTCCTATATTGATAGATGTATTTGGAACTCTAAATCAAACACGGTTTGTGCTAGCTTCTTGAAACTTGACACAGTAAAGCAGTTTCACATTCTAACTCTATGTTTTGTTTCCTTTTCATGTAGCCCTAAGCAGTGACTGGCGAGAAACACTTTCATTGAAAGGGGTTGCAAGCTTCCAAAAATTACTAGTCTCCAAAAATCTCAGCAAATATATTTTCACCCAAACTGGATGATACTTTCAGGTAATGATCAGTACACTTGGCCAACTTGGTTCTCCATATTTCGTTCTTCTATGTTGAAGCGTTCGTTTACACTAACAGTTTCCACTCTGGCATTTCACTCTGTTTTCTCCTATATTGATAGATGTATTTGGAACTCTAAATCAAACACGGTTTGTGCTAGCTTCTTGAAACTTGACACAGTAAAGCAGTTTCACATTCTAACTCTATGTTTTGTTTCTTTTTCATGTAGCCCTAAGCAGTGACTGGCGAGAAACACTTTCATTGAAAGGGGTTGCAAGCTACCAAAAATTACGAGTCTCCAGAAATCTCAGCAAATATTTTTTCACCCAAACTGCATGATACTTTCAGGTAATGATCAGTACACTAAGCCCACTTGGTTCCCCAAATTTCGTTCTTCTATGTTGAAGCGTTCGTTTCCAGTAACAGTTTGAATTTTTGCGTTTCACTCTGTTTTCTCCTATATTGATAGATGTATTTGGAACTCTAAATCAAACACGGTTTGTGCTAGCTTCTTGAAACTTGACACAGTAAAGCAGTTTCACATTCTAACTCTATGTTTTGTTTCCTTTTCATGTAGCCCTAAGCAGTGACTGGCGAGAAACACTTTCATTGAAAGGGGTTGCAAGCTTCCAAAAATTACGAGTCTTCAGAAATCTCAGCAAATATTTTTTCACCCAAACTAGATGATACTTTCAGGTAATGATCAGTACACTAAGCCCTCTTGGTTCCCCAAATTTCGTTCTTCTATGTTGAAGCGTTCGTTTACACTAACAGTTTCCACTCTGGCATTTCACTCTGTTTTCTCCTATATTGATAGATGTATTTGGAACTCTAAATCAAACACGGTTTGTGCTAGCTTCTTGAAACTTGACACAGTAAAGCAGTTTCACATTCTAATTCTATGTTATGTTTCCTTTTCATGTAGCCCTAAGCAGTGACTGGCGAGAAACACTTTCATTGAAAGGGGTTGCAAGCTTCCAAAAATTACGAGTCTCCAGAAATCTCAGCAAATATTTTTTCACCCAAACTGGATGATACTTTCAGGTAATGATCAGTACACTAAGCCCACTTGGTTCTCCAAATTTCATTCTTCTATGTTGAAGCGTTCGTTTCCAGTAACAGTTTCCATTCTGGCATTTCACTCTGTTTTCTCCTATATTGATAGATGTATTTGGAACTCTAAATCAAACACGGTTTGTGCTAGCTTCTTGAAACTTGACACAGTAAAGCAGTTTCACATTCTAACTCTATGTTTTGTTTCCTTTTCATGTAGCCCTAAGCAGTGACTGGCGAGAAACACTTTCATTGAAAGGGGTTGCAAGCTTCCAAAAATTACGAGTCTCCAGAAATCTCAGCAAATATTTTTTCACCCAAACTGGATGATACTTTCAGGTAATGATCAGTACACTAAGCCCACTTGGTTCCCCAAATTTCGTTCTTCTATGTTGAAGCGTTCGTTTCCAGTAACAGTTTGAATTTTGTCGTTTCACTCTGTTTTCTCCTATATTGATAGATGTATTTGGAACACTAAATCAAACACGGTTTGTGCTAGCTTCTTGAAACTTGACACAGTAAAGCAGTTTCACATTCTAACTCTATGTTTTGTTTCCTTTTCATGTAGCTTTAAGCAGTGACTGGCGAGAAACACCTTCATTGAAAGGGGTTGCAAGCTTCCAAAAATCACGAGTCTCCAGAAATCTCAGCAAATATTTTTTCACCCAAACTGGATGATACTTTCAGGTAATGATCAGTACACTTGGCCCACTTGGTTCTCCATATTTCGTTCTTCTATGTTGAAGCATTCGTTTACAGTAACAGTTTCCACTCTGGCATTACACTCTGTTTTCTCCTATATTGATAGATGTATTTGGAACTCTAAATCAAACACGGTTTGTGCTAGCTTCTTGAAACTTGACACAGTAATGCAGTTTCACATTCTAACAATATGTTTTGTTTCCTTTTCATGTAGCCCTAAGCAGTGACTGGCGAGAAACACTTTCATTGAAAGTGGTTGCAAGCTTCCAAAAATTACGAGTCTCCAGAAATCTCAGCAAATATTTTTTCACCCAAGCTGCATGATACTTTCAGGTAATGATCAGTACACTAAGCCCACTTGGTTCCCCAAATTTCGTTCTTCTATGTTGAAGCGTTCGTTTCCAGTAACAGTTAGAATTTTGGCGTTTCACTCTGTTTTCTCCTATATTGATAGATGTATTTGGAACTCTAAATCAAACACGGTTTGTGCTAGCTTCTTGAAAATTGACACAGTAAAGCAGTTTCACATTCTAACTCTAAGTTTTGTTTCCTTTTCATGTAGCCCTAAGCAGTGACTGGCGAGAAACACTTTCATTGAAAGGGGTTGCAAGCTTCCAAAAATTACGAGTCTCCAGAAATCTCAGCAAATATTTTTTCACCCAAACTGGATGATACTTTCAGGTAATGATCAGTACACTAAGCCCACTTGGTTCTCCAAATTTCGTTCTTCTATGTTGAAGCGTTCGTTTCCAGTAATAGTTTGAATTTTGTCGTTTCACTCTGTTTTCTCCTATATTGATAGATGTATTTGGAACACTAAATCAAACACGGTTTGTGCTAGCTTCTTGAAACTTGACACAGTAAAGCAGTTTCACATTCTAACTCTATGTTTTGTTTCCGTTTCATGTAGCTTTAAGCAGTGACTGGCGAGAAACACCTTCATTGAAAGGGGTTGCAAGCTTCCAAAAATCACGAGTCTTCAGAAATCTCAGCAAATATTTTTTCACCCAAACTGGATGATACTTTCAGGTAATGATCAGTACACTTGGCCCACTTGGTTCTCCATATTTCGTTCTTCTATGTTGAAGCGTTCGTTTACAGTAACAGTTTCCACTCTGGCATTACACTCTGTTTTCTCCTATATTGATAGATGTATTTGGAACTCTAAATCAAACACGGTTTGTGCTAGCTTCTTGAAACTTGACACAGTAAAGCAGTTTCACATTCTAACTCTATGTTTTGTTTCCTTTTCATGTAGCTTTAAGCAGTGACTGGCGAGAAACACCTTCATTGAAAGGGGTTGCAAGCTTCCAAAAATCACGAGTCTCCAGAAATCTCAGCAAATATTTTTTCACCCAAACTGGATGATACTTTCAGGTAATGATCAGTACACTTGGCCCACTTGGTTCTCCATATTTCGTTCTTCTATGTTGAAGCGTTCGTTTACAGTAACAGTTTCCACTCTGGCATTACACACTGTTTTCTCCTATATTGATAGATGTATTTGGAACTCTAAATCAAACACGGTTTGTGCTAGCTTCTTGAAACTTGACACAGTAATGCAGTTTCACATTCTAACAATATGTTTTGTTTCCTTTTCATGTAGCCCTAAGCAGTGACTGGCGAGAAACACTTTCATTTAAAGGGGTTGCAAGCTTCCAAAAATTACGAGTCTCCAGAAATCTCAGCAAATATTTTTTCACCCAAACTGGATGATACTCTCAGGTAATGATCAGTACACTAAGCCCACTTGGTTCCCCAAATTTCGTTCTTCTATGTTGAAGCGTTCGTTTCTAGTAACAATATGAATTTTGTCGTTTCACTCTGTTTTCTCCTATATTGATAGATGTATTTGGAACTCTAAATCAAACACGGTTTGTGCTAGCTTCTTGAAACTTGACACAGTAAAGCAGTTTCACATTCTAACTCTATGTTTTGTTTCCTTTTCTTGTAGCCCTAAGCAGTGACTGGCGAGAAACACTTTCATTGAAAGGGGTTGCAAGCTACCAAAAATTACGAGTCTCCAGAAATCTCAGCAAATATTTTTTCACCCAAACTGCATGATACTTTCAGGTAATGATCAGTACACTAAGCCCACTTGGTTCCCCAAATTTCGTTCTTCTATGTTGAAGCGTTCGTTTCCAGTAACAGTTTGAATTTTTGCGTTTCACTCTGTTTTCTCCTATATTGATAGATGTATTTGGAACTCTAAATCAAACACGGTTTGTGCTAGCTTCTTGAAACTTGACACAGTAAAGCAGTTTCACATTCTAACAATATGTTTTGTTTCCTTTTCATGTAGCCCTAAGCAGTGACTGGCGAGAAACACTTTCATTGAAAGGGGTTGCAAGCTTCCAAAAATTACGAGTCTCCAGAAATCTCAGCAAATATTTTTTCACCCAAGCTGCATGATACTTTCAGGTAATGATCAGTACACTAAGCCCACTTGGTTCCCCAAATTTCGTTCTTCTATGTTGAAGCGTTCGTTTCCAGTAACAGTTAGAATTTTGGCGTTTCACTCTGTTTTCTCCTATATTGATAGATGTATTTGGAACTCTAAATCAAACACGGTTTGTGCTAGCTTCTTGAAACTTGACACAGTAAAGCAGTTTCACATTCTAACTCTAAGTTTTGTTTCCTTTTCATGTAGCCCTAAGCAGTGACTGGCGAGAAACACTTTCATTGAAAGGGGTTGCAAGCTTCCAAAAATTACGAGTCTCCAGAAATCTCAGCAAATATTTTTTCACCCAAACTGGATGATACTTTCAGGAAATGATCAGTACACTAAGCCCACTTGGTTCCCCAAATTTCGTTCTTCTATGTTGAAGCGTTCGTTTCTAGTAACAATATGAATTTTGTCGTTTCACTCTGTTTTCTCCTATATTGATAGATGTATTTGGAACTCTAAATCAAACACGGTTTGTGCTAGCTTCTTGAAACTTGACACAGTAAAGCAGTTTCACATTCTAACTCTATGTTTTGTTTCCTTTTCATGTAGCCCTAAGCAGTGACTGGCGAGAAACACTTTCATTGAAAGGGGTTGCAAGCTTCCAAAAATTACTAGTCTCCAAAAATCTCAGCAAATATATTTTCACCCAAACTGGATGATACTTTCAGGTAATGATCAGTACACTTGGCCAACTTGGTTCTCCATATTTCGTTCTTCTATGTTGAAGCGTTCGTTTACACTAACAGTTTCCACTCTGGCATTTCACTCTGTTTTCTCCTATATTGATAGATGTATTTGGAACTCTAAATCAAACACGGTTTGTGCTAGCTTCTTGAAACTTGACACAGTAAAGCAGTTTCACATTCTAACTCTATGTTTTGTTTCTTTTTCATGTAGCCCTAAGCAGTGACTGGCGAGAAACACTTTCATTGAAAGGGGTTGCAAGCTACCAAAAATTACGAGTCTCCAGAAATCTCAGCAAATATTTTTTCACCCAAACTGCATGATACTTTCAGGTAATGATCAGTACACTAAGCCCACTTGGTTCCCCAAATTTCGTTCTTCTATGTTGAAGCGTTCGTTTCCAGTAACAGTTTGAATTTTTGCGTTTCACTCTGTTTTCTCCTATATTGATAGATGTATTTGGAACTCTAAATCAAACACGGTTTGTGCTAGCTTCTTGAAACTTGACACAGTAAAGCAGTTTCACATTCTAACTCTATGTTTTGTTTCCTTTTCATGTAGCCCTAAGCAGTGACTGGCGAGAAACACTTTCATTGAAAGGGGTTGCAAGCTTCCAAAAATTACGAGTCTTCAGAAATCTCAGCAAATATTTTTTCACCCAAACTAGATGATACTTTCAGGTAATGATCAGTACACTAAGCCCTCTTGGTTCCCCAAATTTCGTTCTTCTATGTTGAAGCGTTCGTTTACACTAACAGTTTCCACTCTGGCATTTCACTCTGTTTTCTCCTATATTGATAGATGTATTTGGAACTCTAAATCAAACACGGTTTGTGCTAGCTTCTTGAAACTTGACACAGTAAAGCAGTTTCACATTCTAATTCTATGTTATGTTTCCTTTTCATGTAGCCCTAAGCAGTGACTGGCGAGAAACACTTTCATTGAAAGGGGTTGCAAGCTTCCAAAAATTACGAGTCTCCAGAAATCTCAGCAAATATTTTTTCACCCAAACTGGATGATACTTTCAGGTAATGATCAGTACACTAAGCCCACTTGGTTCTCCAAATTTCATTCTTCTATGTTGAAGCGTTCGTTTCCAGTAACAGTTTCCATTCTGGCATTTCACTCTGTTTTCTCCTATATTGATAGATGTATTTGGAACTCTAAATCAAACACGGTTTGTGCTAGCTTCTTGAAACTTGACACAGTAAAGCAGTTTCACATTCTAACTCTATGTTTTGTTTCCTTTTCATGTAGCCCTAAGCAGTGACTGGCGAGAAACACTTTCATTGAAAGGGGTTGCAAGCTTCCAAAAATTACGAGTCTCCAGAAATCTCAGCAAATATTTTTTCACCCAAACTGGATGATACTTTCAGGTAATGATCAGTACACTAAGCCCACTTGGTTCCCCAAATTTCGTTCTTCTATGTTGAAGCGTTCGTTTCCAGTAACAGTTTGAATTTTGTCGTTTCACTCTGTTTTCTCCTATATTGATAGATGTATTTGGAACACTAAATCAAACACGGTTTGTGCTAGCTTCTTGAAACTTGACACAGTAAAGCAGTTTCACATTCTAACTCTATGTTTTGTTTCCTTTTCATGTAGCTTTAAGCAGTGACTGGCGAGAAACACCTTCATTGAAAGGGGTTGCAAGCTTCCAAAAATCACGAGTCTCCAGAAATCTCAGCAAATATTTTTTCACCCAAACTGGATGATACTTTCAGGTAATGATCAGTACACTTGGCCCACTTGGTTCTCCATATTTCGTTCTTCTATGTTGAAGCATTCGTTTACAGTAACAGTTTCCACTCTGGCATTACACTCTGTTTTCTCCTATATTGATAGATGTATTTGGAACTCTAAATCAAACACGGTTTGTGCTAGCTTCTTGAAACTTGACACAGTAATGCAGTTTCACATTCTAACAATATGTTTTGTTTCCTTTTCATGTAGCCCTAAGCAGTGACTGGCGAGAAACACTTTCATTGAAAGTGGTTGCAAGCTTCCAAAAATTACGAGTCTCCAGAAATCTCAGCAAATATTTTTTCACCCAAGCTGCATGATACTTTCAGGTAATGATCAGTACACTAAGCCCACTTGGTTCCCCAAATTTCGTTCTTCTATGTTGAAGCGTTCGTTTCCAGTAACAGTTAGAATTTTGGCGTTTCACTCTGTTTTCTCCTATATTGATAGATGTATTTGGAACTCTAAATCAAACACGGTTTGTGCTAGCTTCTTGAAAATTGACACAGTAAAGCAGTTTCACATTCTAACTCTAAGTTTTGTTTCCTTTTCATGTAGCCCTAAGCAGTGACTGGCGAGAAACACTTTCATTGAAAGGGGTTGCAAGCTTCCAAAAATTACGAGTCTCCAGAAATCTCAGCAAATATTTTTTCACCCAAACTGGATGATACTTTCAGGTAATGATCAGTACACTAAGCCCACTTGGTTCTCCAAATTTCGTTCTTCTATGTTGAAGCGTTCGTTTCCAGTAATAGTTTGAATTTTGTCGTTTCACTCTGTTTTCTCCTATATTGATAGATGTATTTGGAACACTAAATCAAACACGGTTTGTGCTAGCTTCTTGAAACTTGACACAGTAAAGCAGTTTCACATTCTAACTCTATGTTTTGTTTCCGTTTCATGTAGCTTTAAGCAGTGACTGGCGAGAAACACCTTCATTGAAAGGGGTTGCAAGCTTCCAAAAATCACGAGTCTTCAGAAATCTCAGCAAATATTTTTTCACCCAAACTGGATGATACTTTCAGGTAATGATCAGTACACTTGGCCCACTTGGTTCTCCATATTTCGTTCTTCTATGTTGAAGCGTTCGTTTACAGTAACAGTTTCCACTCTGGCATTACACTCTGTTTTCTCCTATATTGATAGATGTATTTGGAACTCTAAATCAAACACGGTTTGTGCTAGCTTCTTGAAACTTGACACAGTAAAGCAGTTTCACATTCTAACTCTATGTTTTGTTTCCTTTTCATGTAGCTTTAAGCAGTGACTGGCGAGAAACACCTTCATTGAAAGGGGTTGCAAGCTTCCAAAAATCACGAGTCTCCAGAAATCTCAGCAAATATTTTTTCACCCAAACTGGATGATACTTTCAGGTAATGATCAGTACACTTGGCCCACTTGGTTCTCCATATTTCGTTCTTCTATGTTGAAGCGTTCGTTTACAGTAACAGTTTCCACTCTGGCATTACACACTGTTTTCTCCTATATTGATAGATGTATTTGGAACTCTAAATCAAACACGGTTTGTGCTAGCTTCTTGAAACTTGACACAGTAATGCAGTTTCACATTCTAACAATATGTTTTGTTTCCTTTTCATGTAGCCCTAAGCAGTGACTGGCGAGAAACACTTTCATTTAAAGGGGTTGCAAGCTTCCAAAAATTACGAGTCTCCAGAAATCTCAGCAAATATTTTTTCACCCAAACTGGATGATACTCTCAGGTAATGATCAGTACACTAAGCCCACTTGGTTCCCCAAATTTCGTTCTTCTATGTTGAAGCGTTCGTTTCTAGTAACAATATGAATTTTGTCGTTTCACTCTGTTTTCTCCTATATTGATAGATGTATTTGGAACTCTAAATCAAACACGGTTTGTGCTAGCTTCTTGAAACTTGACACAGTAAAGCAGTTTCACATTCTAACTCTATGTTTTGTTTCCTTTTCTTGTAGCCCTAAGCAGTGACTGGCGAGAAACACTTTCATTGAAAGGGGTTGCAAGCTACCAAAAATTACGAGTCTCCAGAAATCTCAGCAAATATTTTTTCACCCAAACTGCATGATACTTTCAGGTAATGATCAGTACACTAAGCCCACTTGGTTCCCCAAATTTCGTTCTTCTATGTTGAAGCGTTCGTTTCCAGTAACAGTTTGAATTTTTGCGTTTCACTCTGTTTTCTCCTATATTGATAGATGTATTTGGAACTCTAAATCAAACACGGTTTGTGCTAGCTTCTTGAAACTTGACACAGTAAAGCAGTTTCACATTCTAACAATATGTTTTGTTTCCTTTTCATGTAGCCCTAAGCAGTGACTGGCGAGAAACACTTTCATTGAAAGGGGTTGCAAGCTTCCAAAAATTACGAGTCTCCAGAAATCTCAGCAAATATTTTTTCACCCAAGCTGCATGATACTTTCAGGTAATGATCAGTACACTAAGCCCACTTGGTTCCCCAAATTTCGTTCTTCTATGTTGAAGCGTTCGTTTCCAGTAACAGTTAGAATTTTGGCGTTTCACTCTGTTTTCTCCTATATTGATAGATGTATTTGGAACTCTAAATCAAACACGGTTTGTGCTAGCTTCTTGAAACTTGACACAGTAAAGCAGTTTCACATTCTAACTCTAAGTTTTGTTTCCTTTTCATGTAGCCCTAAGCAGTGACTGGCGAGAAACACTTTCATTGAAAGGGGTTGCAAGCTTCCAAAAATTACGAGTCTCCAGAAATCTCAGCAAATATTTTTTCACCCAAACTGGATGATACTTTCAGGAAATGATCAGTACACTAAGCCCACTTGGTTCCCCAAATTTCGTTCTTCTATGTTGAAGCGTTCGTTTCTAGTAACAATATGAATTTTGTCGTTTCACTCTGTTTTCTCCTATATTGATAGATGTATTTGGAACTCTAAATCAAACACGGTTTGTGCTAGCTTCTTGAAACTTGACACAGTAAAGCAGTTTCACATTCTAACTCTATGTTTTGTTTCCTTTTCATGTAGCCCTAAGCAGTGACTGGCGAGAAACACTTTCATTGAAAGGGGTTGCAAGCTTCCAAAAATTACTAGTCTCCAAAAATCTCAGCAAATATATTTTCACCCAAACTGGATGATACTTTCAGGTAATGATCAGTACACTTGGCCCACTTGGTTCTCCATATTTCGTTCTTCTATGTTGAAGCGTTCGTTTACACTAACAGTTTCCACTCTGGCATTTCACTCTGTTTTCTCCTATATTGATAGATGTATTTGGAACTCTAAATCAAACACGGTTTGTGCTAGCTTCTTGAAACTTGACACAGTAAAGCAGTTTCACATTCTAACTCTATGTTTTGTTTCTTTTTCATGTAGCCCTAAGCAGTGACTGGCGAGAAACACTTTCATTGAAAGGGGTTGCAAGCTACCAAAAATTACGAGTCTCCAGAAATCTCAGCAAATATTTTTTCACCCAAACTGCATGATACTTTCAGGTAATGATCAGTACATTAAGCCCACTTGGTTCCCCAAATTTCGTTCTTCTATGTTGAAGCGTTCGTTTCCAGTAACAGTTTGAATTTTTGCGTTTCACTCTGTTTTCTCCTATATTGATAGATGTATTTGGAACTCTAAATCAAACACGGTTTGTGCTAGCTTCTTGAAACTTGACACAGTAAAGCAGTTTCACATTCTAACTCTATGTTTTGTTTCCTTTTCATGTAGCCCTAAGCAGTGACTGGCGAGAAACACTTTCATTGAAAGGGGTTGCAAGCTTCCAAAAATTACGAGTCTTCAGAAATCTCAGCAAATATTTTTTCACCCAAACTAGATGATACTTTCAGGTAATGATCAGTACACTAAGCCCTCTTGGTTCCCCAAATTTCGTTCTTCTATGTTGAAGCGTTCGTTTACACTAACAGTTTCCACTCTGGCATTTCACTCTGTTTTCTCCTATATTGATAGATGTATTTGGAACTCTAAATCAAACACGGTTTGTGCTAGCTTCTTGAAACTTGACACAGTAAAGCAGTTTCACATTCTAATTCTATGTTATGTTTCCTTTTCATGTAGCCCTAAGCAGTGACTGGCGAGAAACACTTTCATTGAAAGGGGTTGCAAGCTTCCAAAAATTACGAGTCTCCAGAAATCTCAGCAAATATTTTTTCACCCAAACTGGATGATACTTTCAGGTAATGATCAGTACACTAAGCCCACTTGGTTCTCCAAATTTCATTCTTCTATGTTGAAGCGTTCGTTTCCAGTAACAGTTTCCATTCTGGCATTTCACTCTGTTTTCTCCTATATTGATAGATGTATTTGGAACTCTAAATCAAACACGGTTTGTGCTAGCTTCTTGAAACTTGACACAGTAAAGCAGTTTCACATTCTAACTCTATGTTTTGTTTCCTTTTCATGTAGCCCTAAGCAGTGACTGGCGAGAAACACTTTCATTGAAAGGGGTTGCAAGCTTCCAAAAATTACGAGTCTCCAGAAATCTCAGCAAATATTTTTTCACCCAAACTGGATGATACTTTCAGGTAATGATCAGTACACTAAGCCCACTTGGTTCCCCAAATTTCGTTCTTCTATGTTGAAGCGTTCGTTTCCAGTAACAGTTTGAATTTTGTCGTTTCACTCTGTTTTCTCCTATATTGATAGATGTATTTGGAACACTAAATCAAACACGGTTTGTGCTAGCTTCTTGAAACTTGACACAGTAAAGCAGTTTCACATTCTAACTCTATGTTTTGTTTCCTTTTCATGTAGCTTTAAGCAGTGACTGGCGAGAAACACCTTCATTGAAAGGGGTTGCAAGCTTCCAAAAATCACGAGTCTCCAGAAATCTCAGCAAATATTTTTTCACCCAAACTGGATGATACTTTCAGGTAATGATCAGTACACTTGGCCCACTTGGTTCTCCATATTTCGTTCTTCTATGTTGAAGCATTCGTTTACAGTAACAGTTTCCACTCTGGCATTACACTCTGTTTTCTCCTATATTGATAGATGTATTTGGAACTCTAAATCAAACACGGTTTGTGCTAGCTTCTTGAAACTTGACACAGTAATGCAGTTTCACATTCTAACAATATGTTTTGTTTCCTTTTCATGTAGCCCTAAGCAGTGACTGGCGAGAAACACTTTCATTGAAAGGGGTTGCAAGCTTCCAAAAATTACGAGTCTCCAGAAATCTCAGCAAATATTTTTTCACCCAAGCTGCATGATACTTTCAGGTAATGATCAGTACACTAAGCCCACTTGGTTCCCCAAATTTCGTTCTTCTATGTTGAAGCGTTCGTTTCCAGTAACAGTTAGAATTTTGGCGTTTCACTCTGTTTTCTCCTATATTGATAGATGTATTTGGAACTCTAAATCAAACACGGTTTGTGCTAGCTTCTTGAAAATTGACACAGTAAAGCAGTTTCACATTCTAACTCTAAGTTTTGTTTCCTTTTCATGTAGCCCTAAGCAGTGACTGGCGAGAAACACTTTCATTGAAAGGGGTTGCAAGCTTCCAAAAATTACGAGTCTCCAGAAATCTCAGCAAATATTTTTTCACCCAAACTGGATGATACTTTCAGGTAATGATCAGTACACTAAGCCCACTTGGATCTCCAAATTTCGTTCTTCTATGTTGAAGCGTTCGTTTCCAGTAACAGTTTGAATTTTGTCGTTTCACTCTGTTTTCTCCTATATTGATAGATGTATTTGGAACACTAAATCAAACACGGTTTGTGCTAGCTTCTTGAAACTTGACACAGTAAAGCAGTTTCACATTGTAACTCTATGTTTTGTTTCCTTTTCATGTAGCTTTAAGCAGTGACTGGCGAGAAACACTTTCATTGAAAGGGGTTGCAAGCTTCCTAAAATTACGAGTCTCCAGAAATCTAAGCAAATATTTTTTCACCCAAACTGGATGATACTTTAAGGTAATGATTAGTACACTAAGCCCACTTGGTTCTCCAAATTTCGTTCTTCTATGTTGAAGCGTTCGTTTCTAGTAACAGTTTGAATTTTGTCGTTTGACTCTGTTTTCTCCTATATTGATAGATGTATTTGGAACTCTAAATCAAACACGGTTTGTGCTAGCTTCTTGAAACTTGACACAGTAAAGCAGTTTCACATTCTAACTCTATGTTTTGTTTCCTTTTCATGTTGCCCTAAGCAGTGACTGGCGAGAAACACTTTCATTGAAAGGGGTTGCAAGCTTCCAAAAATTACGAGTCTCCAGAAATCTCAGCAAATATTTTTTCACCCAAACTGGATGATAGTTTCAGGTAGTGATCAGAACACTAAGCCCACTTGGTTCTCCAAATTTCGTTCTTCTATGTTGAAGCGTTCGTTTCCAGTAACAGTTTCCATTCTGGCATTTCACTCTGTTTTCTCCTATATTGATAGATGTATTTGGAACTCTAAATCAAACACAGTTTGTGCTAGCTTCTTGAAACTTGACACAGTAAAGCAGTTTCACATTCTAACTCTACGTTTTGTTTCCTTTTCTTGTAGCCCTAAGCAGTGACGGGCGAGAAACACTTTCATTGAAAGGGGTTGCAAGCTTCCAAAAATTACTAGTCTCCAGAAATCTCAGCAAATATTTTTTCACCCAAACTGGATGATACTTTCAGGTAATGATCAGTACACTTGGCCCACTTGGTTCTCCATATTTCGTTCTTCTATGTTGAAGCGTTCGTTTACACTAACAGTTTCCACTCTGGCATTTCACTCTGTTTTCTCCTATATTGATAGATGTATTTGGAACTCTAAATCAAACACGGTTTGTGCTAGCTTCTTGAAACTTGACACAGTAAAGCAGTTTCACATTCTAACTCTATGTTTTGTTTCTTTTTCATGTAGCCCTAAGCAGTGACTGGCGAGAAACACTTTCATTGAAAGGGGTTGCAAGCTTCCAAAAATTACGAGTCTCCAGAAATCTCAGCAAATATTTTTTCACCCAAACTGCATGATACTTTCAGGTAATGATCAGTACACTAAGCCCACTTGGTTCCCCAAATTTCGTTCTTCTATGTTGAAGCGTTCGTTTCCAGTAACAGTTTCCATTCTGGCATTTCACTCTGTTTTCTCCTATATTGATAGATGTATTTGGAACTCTAAATCAAACACAGTTTGTGCTAGCTTCTTGAAACTTGACACAGTAAAGCAGTTTCACATTCTAACTCTATGTTTTGTTTCGTTTTCTTGTAGCCCTAAGCAGTGACGGGCGAGAAACACTTTCATTGAAAGGGGTTGCAAGCTTCCAAAAATTACTAGTCTCCAGAAATCTCAGCAAATATTTTATCACCCAAACTGGATGATACTTTCAGGTAATGATCAGTACACTTGGCCCACTTGGTTCTCCATATTTCGTTCTTCTATGTTGAAGCGTTCGTTTACACTAACAGTTTCCACTCTGGCATTTCACTCTGTTTTCTCCTATATTGATAGATGTATTTGGAACTCTAAATCAAACACAGTTTGTGCTAGCTTCTTGAAACTTGACACAGTAAAGCAGTTTCACATTCTAACTCTTTGTTTTGTTTCCTTTTCATGTAGCCCTAAGCAGTGACTGGCGAGAAACACTTTCATTGAAAGGGGTTGCAAGCTTCCAAAAATTACGAGTCTCCAGAAATCTCAGCAAATATTTTTTCACCCAAACTGGATGATACTTTCAGGTAATGATCAGTACACTTGGCCCACTTGGTTCTCCATATTTTGTTCTTCTATGTTGAAGCGTTCGTTTACACTAACAGTTTCCACTCTGGCATTTCACTCTGTTTTCTCCTATATTGATAGATGTATTTGGAACTCTAAATCAAACACGGTTTGTGCTAGCTTCTTGAAACTTGACACAGTAAAGCAGTTTCACATTCTAACTCTATGTTTTGTTTCTTTTTCATGTAGCCCTAAGCAGTGACTGGCGAGAAACACTTTCATTGAAAGGGGTTGCAAGCTTCCAAAAATTACGAGTCTCCAGAAATCTCAGCAAATATTTTTTCACCCAAACTGCATGATACTTTCAGGTAATGATCAGTACACTAAGCCCACTTGGTTCCCCAAATTTCGTTCTTCTATGTTGAAGCGTTCGTTTCCAGTAACAGTTTGAATTTTTGCGTTTCACTCTGTTTTCTCCTATATTGATAGATGTATTTGGAACTCTAAATCAAACACGGTTTGTGCTAGCTTCTTGAAACTTGACAGAGTAAAGCAGTTTCACATTCTAACTCTATGTTTTGTTTCCTTTTCATGTAGCCCTAAGCAGTGACTGGCGAGAAACACTTTCATTGAAAGGGGTTGCAAGCTTCCAAAAATTACGAGTCTCCAGAAATCTCAGCAAATATTTTTTCACCCAAACTAGATGATACTTTCAGGTAATGATCAGTACACTAAGCCCTCTTGGTTCCCCAAATTTCGTTCTTCTATGTTGAAGCGTTCGTTTCCAGTAACAGTTTGAATTTTGTCGTTTCACTCTGTTTTCTCCTATATTGATAGATGTATTTGGAACTCTAAATCAAACACGGTTTGTGCTAGCTTCTTGAAACTTGACACAGTAAAGCAGTTTCACATTGTAACTCTATGTTTTGTTTCCTTTTCATGTAGCTTTAAGCAGTGACTGGCGAGAAACACTTTCATTGAAAGGGGTTGCAAGCTTCCAAAAATTACGAGTCTCCAGAAATCTCAGCATATATTTTTTCACCCAAACTGGATGATACTTTCAGGTAATGATTAGTACACTAAGCCCACTTGGTTCTCCAAATTTCGTTCTTCTATGTTGAAGCGTTCGTTTCTAGTAACAGTTTGAATTTTGTCGTTTCACTCTGTTTTCTCCTATACTGATAGATGTATTTGGAACTCTAAATCAAACACGGTTTGTGCTAGCTTCTTGAAACTTGACACCGTAAAGCAGTTTCACATTCTAACACTATATTTTGTTTCCTTTTCATGTAGCCCTAAGCAGTGACTGGCGAGAAACACTTTCATTGAAAGGGGTTGCAAGCTTCCAAAAATTACGAGTCTCCAGAAATCTCAGCAAATATTTTTTCACCCAAACTGGATGATAGTTTCAGGTAATGATCAGAACACTAAGCCCACTTGGTTCTCCAAATTTCGTTCTTCTATGTTGAAGCGTTCGTTTCCAGTAATAGTTTCCATTCTGGCATTTCACTCTGTTTTCTCCTATATTGATAGATGTATTTGGAACTCTAAATCAAACACAGTTTGTGCTAGCTTCTTGAAACTTGACACAGTAAAGCAGTTTCACATTCTAACTCTATGTTTTGTTTCCTTTTCTTGTAGCCCTAAGCAGTGACGGGCGAGAAACACTTTCATTGAAAGGGGTTGCAAGCTTCCAAAAATTACGAGTCTCCAGAAATCTCAGCAAATATTTTTTCACCCAAAATGCATGATACGTTCAGGTAATGATCAGTACACTAAGCCCACTTGGTTCCCCAAATTTCGATCTTCTATGTTGAAGCGTTCGTTTCCAGTAACAGTTTCCATTCTAGCATTTCACTCTGTTTTCTCCTATATTGATAGATGTATTTGGAACTCTAAATCAAACACGGTTTGTGCTAGCTTCTTGAAACTTGACACAGTAATGCAGTTTCACATTCTAACAATATGTTTTGTTTCTTTTCCATGTAGCACTAAGCAGTGACTGGCGAGAAACACTTTCATTGAAAGGGGTTGCAAGCTTCCAAAAATTACGAGTCTCCAGAAATCTCAGCAAATATTTTTTCACCCAAACTGGATGATACTTTCAGGTAATTATCAGTACACTAAGCCCACTTGGTTTCCCAAATTTCGATCTTCTATGTTGAAGTGTTCGTTTCCAGTAACAGTTTCCATTCTGGCATTTCACTCTGTTTTCTCCTATATTGATAGATGTATTTGGAACTCTAAATCAAACACGGTTTGTGCTAGCTTCTTGAAACTTGACACAGTAAAGCAGTTTCACATTCTAACTCTATGTTTTGTTTCCTTTTCATGTAGCTTTAAGCAGTGACTGGCGAGAAACACTTTCATTGAAAGGGGTTGCAAGCTTCCAAAAATTACGAGTCTCCAGAAATCTCAGCAAATATTTTTTCACCCAAACTGGATGATACTTTCAGGTAATGATCAGTACACTAAGCCCACTCGGTTCTCCAAATTTCATTCTTCTATGTTGAAGCGTTCGTTTCCAGTAACAGTTTCCTTTCTGGCATTTCACTCTGTTTTCTCCTATATTTAGATGTATTTGGAACTCTAAATCAAACACGGTTTGTGCTAGCTTCTTGAAACTTGACACAGTAAAGCAGTTTCACATTGTAACTCTATGTTTTGTTTCCTTTTCATGTAGCTTTAAGCAGTGACTGGCGAGAAACACTTTCATTGAAAGGGGTTGCAAGCTTCCAAAAATTACGAGTCTCCAGAAATCTCAGCAAATAATTTTTCACCCAAACTGGATGATACTTTCAGGTAATGATCAGTACACTAAGCCCACTTGGTTCTCCAAATTTCATTATTCTATGTTGAAGCGTTCGTTTCCAGTAACAGTTTCCATTCTGGCATTTCACTCTGTTTTCTCCTATATTGATAGATGTATTTGGAACTCTAAATCAAACACGGTTTGTGCTAGCTTCTTGAAACTTGACACAGTAAAGCAGTTTCACATTCTAACTCTATGTTTTGTTTCCTTTTCATGTAGCCCTAAGCAGTGACTGGCGAGAAACACTTTCATTGAAAGGGGTTGCAAGCTTCCAAAAATTACGAGTCTCCAGAAATCTCAGCAAATATTTTTTCACCCAAACTGGATGATACTTTCAGGTAATGATCAGTACACTAAGCCCACTTGGTTCCCCAAATTTCGTTCTTCTATGTTGAAGCGTTCGTTTCCAGTAACAGTTTGAATTTTGTCGTTTCACTCTGTTTTCTCCTATATTGATAGATGTATTTGGAACTCTAAATCAAACACGGTTTGTGCTAGCTTCTTGAAACTTGACACACTAATGCAGTTTCACATTCTAACAATATGTTTTGTTTCCTTTTCATGTAGCCCTAAGCAGTGACTGGCGAGAAACACTTTCATTGAAAGGGGTTGCAAGCTTCCAAAAATTACGAGTCTCCAGAAATCTCAGCAAATATTTTTTCACCCAAACTGGATGATACTTTCAGGTAATGATCAGTACACTAAGCCCACTTGGTTTCACAAATTTCGTTCTTCTATGTTGAAGCGTTCGTTTCTAGTAACAATTTGAATTTTGTCGTTTCACTCTGTTTTCTCCTATATTGATAGATGTATTTGGAACTCTAAATCAAACACGGTTTGTGCTAGCTTCTTGAAACTTGACACAGTAAAGCAGTTTCAAATTCTAACTCTATGTTTTGTTTCCTTTTCATGTAGCCCTAAGCAGTGACTGGCGAGAAACACTTTCATTGAAAGGGGTTGCAAGCTTCCAAAAATTACGAGTCTCCAGAAATCTCAGCAAATATTTTTTCACCCAAACTGGATGATAGTTTCAGGTAATGATCAGAACACTAAGCCCACTTGGTTCTCCAAATTTCGTTCTTCTATGTTGAAGCGTTCGTTTCCAGTAACAGTTTCCATTCTGGCATTTCACTCTGTTTTCTCCTATATTGATAGATGTATTTGGAACTCTAAATCAAACACAGTTTGTGCTAGCTTCTTGAAACTTGACACAGTAAAGCAGTTTCACATTCTAACTCTATGTTTTGTTTCCTTTTCTTGTAGCCCTAAGCAGTGACGGGTGAGAAACACTTTCATTGAAAGGGGTTGCAAGCTTCCAAAAATTACTAGTCTCCAGAAATCTCAGCAAATATATTTTCACCCAAACTGGATGATACTTTCAGGTAATGATCAGTACACTTGGCCCACTTGGTTCTCCATATTTCGTTCTTCTATGTTGAAGCGTTCGTTTACACTAACAGTTTCCACTCTGGCATTTCACTCTGTTTTCTCCTATATTGATAGATGTATTTGGAACTCTAAATCAAACACGGTTTGTGCTAGCTTCTTGAAACTTGACACAGTAAAGCAGTTTCACAATCTAACTCTATGTTTTGTTTCTTTTTCATGTAGCCCTAAGCAGTGACTGGCGAGAAACACTTTCATTGAAAGGGGTTGCAAGCTTCCAAAAATTACGAGTCTCCAGAAATCTCAGCAAATATTTTTTCACCCAAACTGCATGATACTTTCAGGTAATGATCAGTACACTAAGCCCACTTGGTTCCCCAAATTTCGTTCTTCTATGTTGAAGCGTTCGTTTCCAGTAACAGTTTGAATTTTTGCGTTTCACTCTGTTTTCTCCTATATTGATAGATGTATTTGGAACTCTAAATCAAACACGGTTTGTGCTAGCTTCTTGAAACTTGACACAGTAAAGCAGTTTCACATTGTAACTCTATGTTTTGTTTCCTTTTCATGTAGCTTTAAGCAGTGACTGGCGAGAAACACCTTCATTGAAAGGGGTTGCAAGCTTCCAAAAATCACGAGTCTCCAGAAATCTCAGCAAATATTTTTTCACCCAAACTGGATGATACTTTCAGGTAATGATCAGTACACTTGGCCCACTTGGTTCTCCATATTTCGTTCATCTATGTTGAAGCGTTCGTTTACAGTAACAGTTTCCACTCTGGCATTACACCCTGTTTTCTCCTATATTGATAGATGTATTTGGAACTCTAAATCAAACACGGTTTGTGCTAGCTTCTTGAAACTTGACACAGTAATGCAGTTTCACATTCTAACAATATGTTTTGTTTCCTTTTCATGTAGCCCTAAGCAGTGACTGGCGAGAAACACTTTCATTGAAAGGGGTTGCAAGCTTCCAAAAATTACGAGTCTCCAGAAATCTCAGCAAATATTTTTTCACCCAAGCTGCATGATACTTTCAGGTAATGATCAGTACACTAAGCCCACGTGGTTCCCCAAATTTCGTTCTTCTATGTTGAAGCGTTCGTTTCCAGTAACAGTTTCCATTCTGGCATTTCACTCTGTTTTCTCCTATATTGATAGATGTATTTGGAACTCTAAATCAAACACGGTTTGTGCTAGCTTCTTGAAACTTGACACAGTAAAGCAGTTTCACATTCTAAATCTATGTTTTGTTTCTTTTTCATGTAGCCCTAAGCAGTGACTGGCGAGAAACACTTTCATTGAAAGGGGTTGCAAGCTTCCAAAAATTACGAGTCTCCAGAAATCTCAGCAAATATTTTTTCACCCAAACTGCATGATACTTTCAGGTAATGATCAGTACACTAAGCCCACTTGGTTCCCCAAATTTCGTTCTTCTATGTTGAAGCGATCGTTTCCAGTAACAGTTTGAATTTTTGCGTTTCACTCTGTTTTCTCCTATATTGATAGATGTATTTGGAACTCTAAATCAAACATGGTTTGTGCTAGCTTCTTGAAACTTGACACAGTAAAGCAGTTTCACATTCTAACTCTATGTTTTGTTTCCTTTTCATGTAGCTTTAAGCAGTGACTGGCGAGAAACACTTTCATTGAAAGGGGTTGCAAGCTTCCAAAAATTACGAGTCTCCAGAAATCTCAGCAAATATTTTTTCACCCAAACTGGATGATACTTTCAGGTAATGATCAGTACACTAAGCCCACTTGGTTCTCCAAATTTCATTATTCTATGTTGAAGCGTTCGTTTCCAGTAACAGTTTCCATTCTGGCATTTCACTCTGTTTTCTCCTATATTGATAGATGTATTTGGAACTCTAAATCAAACACGGTTTGTGCTAGCTTCTTGAAACTTGACACAGTAAAGCAGTTTCACATTCTAACTCTATGTTTTGTTTCCTTTTCATGTAGCCCTAAGCAGTGACTGGCGAGAAACACTTTCATTGAAAGGGGTTGCAAGCTTCCAAAAATTACGAGTCTCCAGAAATCTCAGCAAATATTTTTTCACCCAAACTGGATGATACTTTCAGGTAATGATCAGTACACTAAGCCCACTTGGTTCCCCAAATTTCGTTCTTCTATGTTGAAGCGTTCGTTTCCAGTAACAGTTTGAATTTTGTCGTTTCACTCTGTTTTCTCCTATATTGATAGATGTATTTGGAACTCTAAATCAAACACGGTTTGTGCTAGCTTCTTGAAACTTGACACAGTAAAGCAGTTTCACATTCTAACTCTATGTTTTGTTTCCTTTTCATGTAGCCCTAAGCAGTGACTGGCGAGAAACACTTTCATTGAAAGGGGTTGCAAGCTTCCAAAAATTACGAGTCTCCAGAAATCTCAGCAAATATTTTTTCACCCAAACTGGATGATACTTTCAGGTAATGATCAGTACACTAAGCCCACTTGGTTCCCCAAATTTCGATCTTCTATGTTGAAGCGTTCGTTTCCAGTAACAGTTTGAATTTTGTCGTTTCACTCTGTTTTCTCCTATATTGATAGATGTATTTGGAACTCTAAATCAAACACGGTTTGTGCTAGCTTCTTGAAACTTGACACAGTAAAGCAGTTTCACATTCTAACTCTATGTTTTGTTTCCTTTTCATGTAGCCCTAAGCAGTGACTGGCGAGAAACACTTTCATTGAAAGGGGTTGCAAGCTTCCAAAAATTACGAGTCTCCAGAAATCTCAGCAAATATTTTTTCACCCAAACTGGATGATAGTTTCAGGTAATGATCAGAACACTAAGCCCACTTGGTTCTCCAAATTTCGTTCTTCTATGTTGAAGCGTTCGTTTCCAGTAACAGTTTCCATTCTGGCATTTCACTCTGTTTTCTCCTATATTGATAGATGTATTTGGAACTCTAAATCAAACACAGTTTGTGCTAGCTTCTTGAAACTTGACACAGTAAAGCAGTTTCACATTCTAACTCTATGTTTTGTTTCCTTTTCTTGTAGCCCTAAGCAGTGACGGGCGAGAAACACTTTCATTGAAAGGGGTTGCAAGCTTCCAAAAATTACTAGTCTCCAGAAATCTCAGCAAATATATTTTCACCCAAAATGGATGATACTTTCAGGTAATGATCAGTACACTTGGCCCACTTGGTTCTCCATATTTCGTTCTTCTATGTTGAAGCGTTCGTTTACACTAACAGTTTCCACTCTGGCATTTCACTCTGTTTTCTCCTATATTGATAGATGTATTTGGAACTCTAAATCAAACACGGTTTGTGCTAGCTTCTTGAAACTTGACACAGTAATGCAGTTTCACATTCTAACAGTATGTTTTGTTTCCTTTTCATGTAGCCCTAAGCAGTGACTGGCGAGAAACACTTTCATTGAAAGGGGTTGCAAGCTTCCAAAAATTACGAGTCTCCAGAAATCTCAGCAAATATTTTTTCACCCAAACTGGATGATACTTTCAGGTAATGATCAGTACACTAAGCCCACTTGGTTCCCCAAATTTCGTTCTTCTATGTTGAAGCGTTCGTTTCTAGTAACAATTTGAATTTTGTCGTTTCACTCTGTTTTCTCCTATATTGATAGATGTATTTGGAACTCTAAATCAAACACGGTTTGTGCTAGCTTCTTGAAACTTGACACAGTAAAGCAGTTTCACATTCTAACTCTATGTTTTGTTTCCTTTTCTTGTAGCCCTAAGCAGTGACGGGCGAGAAACACTTTCATTGAAAGGGGTTGCAAGCTTCCAAAAATTACTAGTCTCCAAAAATCTCAGCAAATATATTTTCACCCAAACTGGATGATACTTTCAGGTAATGATCAGTACACTTGGCCCACTTGGTTCTCCATATTTCGTTCTTCTATGTTGAAGCGTTCGTTTACACTAACAGTTTCCACTCTGGCATTTCACTCTGTTTTCTCCTATATTGATAGATGTATTTGGAACTCTAAATCAAACACGGTTTGTGCTAGCTTCTTGAAACTTGACACAGTAAAGCAGTTTCACATTCTAACTCTATGTTTTGTTTCCTTTTCATGTAGCCCTAAGCAGTGACTGGCGAGAAACACTTTCATTGAAAGGGGTTGCAAGCTTCCAAAAATTACGAGTCTCCAGAAATCTCAGCAAATATTTTTTCACCCAAACTGGATGATACTTTCAGGTAATGATCAGTACACTAAGCCCACTTGGTTCCCCAAATTTCGTTCTTCTATGTTGAAGCGTTCGTTTCCAGTAACAGTTTGAATTTTGTCGTTTCACTCTGTTTTCTCCTATATTGATAGATGTATTTGGAACTCTAAATCAAACACGGTTTGTGCTAGCTTCTTGAAACTTGACACACTAATGCAGTTTCACATTCTAACAATATGTTTTGTTTCCTTTTCATGTAGCCCTAAGCAGTGACTGGCGAGAAACACTTTCATTGAAAGGGGTTGCAAGCTTCCAAAAATTACGAGTCTCCAGAAATCTCAGCAAATATTTTTTCACCCAAACTGGATGATACTTTCAGGTAATGATCAGTACACTAAGCCCACTTGGTTTCCCAAATTTCGTTCTTCTATGTTGAAGCGTTCGTTTCTAGTAACAATTTGAATTTTGTCGTTTCACTCTGTTTTCTCCTATATTGATAGATGTATTTGGAACTCTAAATCAAACACGGTTTGTGCTAGCTTCTTGAAACTTGACACAGTAAAGCAGTTTCAAATTCTAACTCTATGTTTTGTTTCCTTTTCATGTAGCCCTAAGCAGTGACTGGCGAGAAACACTTTCATTGAAAGGGGTTGCAAGCTTCCAAAAATTACGAGTCTCCAGAAATCTCAGCAAATATTTTTTCACCCAAACTGGATGATAGTTTCAGGTAATGATCAGAACACTAAGCCCACTTGGTTCTCCAAATTTCGTTCTTCTATGTTGAAGCGTTCGTTTCCAGTAACAGTTTCCATTCTGGCATTTCACTCTGTTTTCTCCTATATTGATAGATGTATTTGGAACTCTAAATCAAACACAGTTTGTGCTAGCTTCTTGAAACTTGACACAGTAAAGCAGTTTCACATTCTAACTCTATGTTTTGTTTCCTTTTCTTGTAGCCCTAAGCAGTGACGGGTGAGAAACACTTTCATTGAAAGGGGTTGCAAGCTTCCAAAAATTACTAGTCTCCAGAAATCTCAGCAAATATATTTTCACCCAAACTGGATGATACTTTCAGGTAATGATCAGTACACTTGGCCCACTTGGTTCTCCATATTTCGTTCTTCTATGTTGAAGCGTTCGTTTACACTAACAGTTTCCACTCTGGCATTTCACTCTGTTTTCTCCTATATTGATAGATGTATTTGGAACTCTAAATCAAACACGGTTTGTGCTAGCTTCTTGAAACTTGACACAGTAAAGCAGTTTCACAATCTAACTCTATGTTTTGTTTCTTTTTCATGTAGCCCTAAGCAGTGACTGGCGAGAAACACTTTCATTGAAAGGGGTTGCAAGCTTCCAAAAATTACGAGTCTCCAGAAATCTCAGCAAATATTTTTTCACCCAAACTGCATGATACTTTCAGGTAATGATCAGTACACTAAGCCCACTTGGTTCCCCAAATTTCGTTCTTCTATGTTGAAGCGTTCGTTTCCAGTAACAGTTTGAATTTTTGCGTTTCACTCTGTTTTCTCCTATATTGATAGATGTATTTGGAACTCTAAATCAAACACGGTTTGTGCTAGCTTCTTGAAACTTGACACAGTAAAGCAGTTTCACATTGTAACTCTATGTTTTGTTTCCTTTTCATGTAGCTTTAAGCAGTGACTGGCGAGAAACACCTTCATTGAAAGGGGTTGCAAGCTTCCAAAAATCACGAGTCTCCAGAAATCTCAGCAAATATTTTTTCACCCAAACTGGATGATACTTTCAGGTAATGATCAGTACACTTGGCCCACTTGGTTCTCCATATTTCGTTCATCTATGTTGAAGCGTTCGTTTACAGTAACAGTTTCCACTCTGGCATTACACCCTGTTTTCTCCTATATTGATAGATGTATTTGGAACTCTAAATCAAACACGGTTTGTGCTAGCTTCTTGAAACTTGACACAGTAATGCAGTTTCACATTCTAACAATATGTTTTGTTTCCTTTTCATGTAGCCCTAAGCAGTGACTGGCGAGAAACACTTTCATTGAAAGGGGTTGCAAGCTTCCAAAAATTACGAGTCTCCAGAAATCTCAGCAAATATTTTTTCACCCAAGCTGCATGATACTTTCAGGTAATGATCAGTACACTAAGCCCACGTGGTTCCCCAAATTTCGTTCTTCTATGTTGAAGCGTTCGTTTCCAGTAACAGTTTCCATTCTGGCATTTCACTCTGTTTTCTCCTATATTGATAGATGTATTTGGAACTCTAAATCAAACACGGTTTGTGCTAGCTTCTTGAAACTTGACACAGTAAAGCAGTTTCACATTCTAAATCTATGTTTTGTTTCTTTTTCATGTAGCCCTAAGCAGTGACTGGCGAGAAACACTTTCATTGAAAGGGGTTGCAAGCTTCCAAAAATTACGAGTCTCCAGAAATCTCAGCAAATATTTTTTCACCCAAACTGCATGATACTTTCAGGTAATGATCAGTACACTAAGCCCACTTGGTTCCCCAAATTTCGTTCTTCTATGTTGAAGCGATCGTTTCCAGTAACAGTTTGAATTTTTGCGTTTCACTCTGTTTTCTCCTATATTGATAGATGTATTTGGAACTCTAAATCAAACATGGTTTGTGCTAGCTTCTTGAAACTTGACACAGTAAAGCAGTTTCACATTCTAACTCTATGTTTTGTTTCCTTTTCATGTAGCTTTAAGCAGTGACTGGCGAGAAACACTTTCATTGAAAGGGGTTGCAAGCTTCCAAAAATTACGAGTCTCCAGAAATCTCAGCAAATATTTTTTCACCCAAACTGGATGATACTTTCAGGTAATGATCAGTACACTAAGCCCACTTGGTTCTCCAAATTTCATTATTCTATGTTGAAGCGTTCGTTTCCAGTAACAGTTTCCATTCTGGCATTTCACTCTGTTTTCTCCTATATTGATAGATGTATTTGGAACTCTAAATCAAACACGGTTTGTGCTAGCTTCTTGAAACTTGACACAGTAAAGCAGTTTCACATTCTAACTCTATGTTTTGTTTCCTTTTCATGTAGCCCTAAGCAGTGACTGGCGAGAAACACTTTCATTGAAAGGGGTTGCAAGCTTCCAAAAATTACGAGTCTCCAGAAATCTCAGCAAATATTTTTTCACCCAAACTGGATGATACTTTCAGGTAATGATCAGTACACTAAGCCCACTTGGTTCCCCAAATTTCGTTCTTCTATGTTGAAGCGTTCGTTTCCAGTAACAGTTTGAATTTTGTCGTTTCACTCTGTTTTCTCCTATATTGATAGATGTATTTGGAACTCTAAATCAAACACGGTTTGTGCTAGCTTCTTGAAACTTGACACAGTAAAGCAGTTTCACATTCTAACTCTATGTTTTGTTTCCTTTTCATGTAGCCCTAAGCAGTGACTGGCGAGAAACACTTTCATTGAAAGGGGTTGCAAGCTTCCAAAAATTACGAGTCTCCAGAAATCTCAGCAAATATTTTTTCACCCAAACTGGATGATACTTTCAGGTAATGATCAGTACACTAAGCCCACTTGGTTCCCCAAATTTCGATCTTCTATGTTGAAGCGTTCGTTTCCAGTAACAGTTTGAATTTTGTCGTTTCACTCTGTTTTCTCCTATATTGATAGATGTATTTGGAACTCTAAATCAAACACGGTTTGTGCTAGCTTCTTGAAACTTGACACAGTAAAGCAGTTTCACATTCTAACTCTATATTTTGTTTCCTTTTCATGTAGCCCTAAGCAGTGACTGGCGAGAAACACTTTCATTGAAAGGGGTTGCAAGCTTCCAAAAATTACGAGTCTCCAGAAATCTCAGCAAATATTTTTTCACCCAAACTGGATGATACTTTCAGGTAATGATCAGTACACTAAGCCCACTTGGTTCCCCAAATTTCGTTCTTCTATGTTGAAGCGTTCGTTTCCAGTAACAGTTTGAATTTTGTCGTTTCACTCTGTTTTCTCCTATATGATAGATGTATTTGGAACTCTAAATCAAACACGGTTTGTGCTAGCTTCTTGAAACTTGACACAGTAAAGCAGTTTCACATTCTAACTCTATGTTTTGTTTCCTTTTCATGTAGCCCTAAGCAGTGACTGGCGAGAAACACTTTCATTGAAAGGGGTTGCAAGCTTCCAAAAATTACGAGTCTCCAGAAATCTCAGCAAATATTTTTTCACCCAAACTGGATGATAGTTTCAGGTAATGATCAGAACACTAAGCCCACTTGGTTCTCCAAATTTCGTTCTTCTATGTTGAAGCGTTCGTTTCCAGTAACAGTTTCCATTCTGGCATTTCACTCTGTTTTCTCCTATATTGATAGATGTATTTGGAACTCTAAATCAAACACAGTTTGTGCTAGCTTCTTGAAACTTGACACAGTAAAGCAGTTTCACATTCTAACTCTATGTTTTGTTTCCTTTTCTTGTAGCCCTAAGCAGTGACGGGCGAGAAACACTTTCATTGAAAGGGGTTGCAAGCTTCCAAAAATTACTAGTCTCCAGAAATCTCAGCAAATATATTTTCACCCAAAATGGATGATACTTTCAGGTAATGATCAGTACACTTGGCCCACTTGGTTCTCCATATTTCGTTCTTCTATGTTGAAGCGTTCGTTTACACTAACAGTTTCCACTCTGGCATTTCACTCTGTTTTCTCCTATATTGATAGATGTATTTGGAACTCTAAATCAAACACGGTTTGTGCTAGCTTCTTGAAACTTGACACAGTAAAGCAGTTTCACATTCTAACTCTATGTTTTGTTTCCTTTTCTTGTAGCCCTAAGCAGTGACGGGCGAGAAACACTTTCATTGAAAGGGGTTGCAAGCTTCCAAAAATTACTAGTCTCCAAAAATCTCAGCAAATATATTTTCACCCAAACTGGATGATACTTTCAGGTAATGATCAGTACACTTGGCCCACTTGGTTCTCCATATTTCGTTCTTCTATGTTGAAGCGTTCGTTTCCAGTAACAGTTTCCACTCTGGCATTTCACTCTGTTTTCTCCTATATTGATAGATGTATTTGGAACTCTAAATCAAACACGGTTTGTGCTAGCTTCTTGAAACTTGACACAGTAAAGCAGTTTCACATTCTAACTCTATGTTTTGTTTCTTTTTCATGTAGCCCTAAGCATTGACTGGCGAGAAACACTTTCATTGAAAGGGTTGCAAGCTACCAAAAATTACGAGTCTCCAGAAATCTCAGCAAATATTTTTTCACCCAAACTGCATGATACTTTCAGGTAATGATCAGTACACTAAGCCCACTTGGTTCCCCAAATTTCGTTCTTCTATGTTGAAGCGTTCGTTTCCAGTAACAGTTTGAATTTTTGCGTTTCACTCTGTTTTCTCCTATATTGATAGATGTATTTGGAACTCTAAATCAAACACGGTTTGTGCTAGCTTCTTGAAACTTGACACAGTAATGCAGTTTCACATTCTAACAATATGTTTTGTTTCCTTTTCATGTAGCCCTAAGCAGTGACTGGCGAGAAACACTTTCATTGAAAGGGGTTGCAAGCTTCCAAAAATTACGAGTCTCCAGAAATCTCAGCAAATATTTTTTTCACCCAAACTGGATGATACTTTCAGGTAATGATCAGTACACTAAGCCCACTTGGTTCCCCAAATTTCGTTCTTCTATGTTGAAGCGTTCGTTTCCAGTAACAGTTTGAATTTTGTCGTTTCACTCTGTTTTCTCCTATATTGATAGATGTATTTGGAACACTAAATCAAACACGGTTTGTGCTAGCTTCTTGAAACTTGACACAGTAAAGCAGTTTCACATTCTAACTCTATGTTTTGTTTCCTTTTCATGTAGCTTTAAGCAGTGACTGGCGAGAAACACCTTCATTGAAAGGGGTTGCAAGCTTCCAAAAATCACGAGTCTCCAGAAATCTCAGCAAATATTTTTTCACCCAAACTGGATGATACTTTCAGGTAATGATCAGTACACTTGGCCCACTTGGTTCTCCATATTTCGTTCTTCTATGTTGAAGCGTTCGTTTACAGTAACAGTTTCCACTCTGGCATTACACTCTGTTTTCTCCTATATTGATAGATGTATTTGGAACTCTAAATCAAACACGGTTTGTGCTAGCTTCTTGAAACTTGACACAGTAATGCAGTTTCACATTCTAACAATATGTTTTGTTTCCTTTTCATGTAGCCCTAAGCAGTGACTGGCGAGAAACACTTTCATTTAAAGGGGTTGCAAGCTTCCAAAAATTACGAGTCTCCAGAAATCTCAGCAAATATTTTTTCACCCAAACTGGATGATACTTTCAGGTAATGATCAGTACACTAAGCCCACTTGGTTCCCCAAATTTCGTTCTTCTATGTTGAAGCGTTCGTTTCTAGTAACAATATGAATTTTGTCGTTTCACTCTGTTTTCTCCTATATTGATAGATGTATTTGGAACTCTAAATCAAACACGGTTTGTGCTAGCTTCTTGAAACTTGACACAGTAAAGCAGTTTCACATTCTAACTCTATGTTTTGTTTCCTTTTCATGTAGCCCTAAGCAGTGACTGGCGAGAAACACTTTCATTGAAAGGGGTTGCAAGCTTCCAAAAATTACGAGTCTCCAGAAATCTCAGCAAATATTTTTTCACCCAAACTGGATGATAGTTTCAGGTAATGATCAGAACACTAAGCCCACTTGGTTCTCCAAATTTCGTTCTTCTATGTTGAAGCGTTCGTTTCCAGTAACAGTTTCCATTCTGGCATTTCACTCTGTTTTCTCCTATATTGATAGATGTATTTGGAACTCTAAATCAAACACAGTTTGTGCTAGCTTCTTGAAACTTGACACAGTAAAGCAGTTTCACATTCTAACTCTATGTTTTGTTTCCTTTTCTTGTAGCCCTAAGCAGTGACGGGCGAGAAACACTTTCATTGAAAGGGGTTGCAAGCTTCCAAAAATTACGAGTCTCCAGAAATCTCAGCAAATATATTTTCACCCAAACTGGATGATACTTTCAGGTAATGATCAGTACACTTGGCCCACTTGGTTCTCCATATTTCGTTCTTCTATGTTGAAGCGTTCGTTTACACTAACAGTTTCCACTCTGGCATTTCACTCTGTTTTCTCCTATATTGATAGATGTATTTGGAACTCTAAATCAAACACGGTTTGTGCTAGCTTCTTGAAACTTGACACAGTAAAGCAGTTTCACATTCTAACTCTATGTTTTGTTTCTTTTTCATGTAGCCCTAAGCAGTGACTGGTGAGAAACACTTTCATTGAAAGGGGTTGCAAGCTTCCAAAAATTACGAGTCTCCAGAAATCTCAGCAAATATTTTTTCACCCAAACTGGATGATACTTTCAGGTAATGATCAGTACACTAAGCCCACTTGGTTCCCCAAATTTCGTTCTTCTATGTTGAAGCGTTCGTTTCTAGTAACAATTTGAATTTTGTCGTTTCACTCTGTTTTCTCCTATATTGATAGATGTATTTGGAACTCTAAATCAAACACGGTTTGTGCTAGCTTCTTGAAACTTGACACAGTAAAGTAGTTTCACATTCTAACTCTATGTTTTGTTTCCTTTTCATGTAGCCCTAAGCAGTGACTGGCGAGAAACACTTTCATTGAAAGGGGTTGCAAGCTTCCAAAAATTACGAGTCTCCAGAAATCTCAGCAAATATTTTTTCACCCAAACTGGATGATACTTTCAGGTAATGATCAGTACACTTGGCCCACTTGGTTCTCCATATTTCGTTCTTCTATGTTGAAGCGTTCGTTTACACTAACAGTTTCCACTCTGGCATTTCACTCTGTTTTCTCCTATATTGATAGATGTATTTGGAACTCTAAATCAAACACGGTTTGTGCTAGCTTCTTGAAACTTGACACAGTAAAGCAGTTTCACATTCTAACTCTATGTTTTGTTTCTTTTTCATGTAGCCCTAAGCAGTGACTGGCGAGAAACACTTTCATTGAAAGGGGTTGCAAGCTTCTAAAAATTACGAGTCTCCAGAAATCTCAGCAAATATTTTTTCACCCAAACTGCATGATACTTTCAGGTAATGATCAGTACACTAAGCCCACTTGGTTCCCCAAATTTCGTTCTTCTATGTTGAAGCGTTCGTTTCCAGTAACAGTTTGAATTTTTGCGTTTCACTCTGTTTTCTCCTATATTGATAGATGTATTTGGAACTCTAAATCAAACATGGTTTGTGCTAGCTTCTTGAAACTTGACACAGTAAAGCAGTTTCACATTCTAACTCTATGTTTTGTTTCCTTTTCATGTAGCCCTAAGCAGTGACTGGCGAGAAACACTTTCATTGAAAGGGGTTGCAAGCTTCCAAAAATTACGAGTCTCCAGAAATCTCAGCAAATATTTTTTCACCCAAACTAGATGATACTTTCAGGTAATGATCAGTACACTAAGCCCTCTTGGTTCCCCAAATTTCTTTCTTCTATGTTGAAGCGTTCGTTTCCAGTAACAGTTTGAATTTTGTCGTTTCACTCTGTTTTCTCCTATATTGATAGATGTATTTGGAACTCTAAATCAAACACGGTTTGTGCTAGCTTCTTGAAACTTGACACAGTAAAGCAGTTTCACATTGTAACTCTATGTTTTGTTTCCTTTTCATGTAGCTTTAAGCAGTGACTGGCGAGAAACACTTTCATTGAAAGGGGTTGCAAGCTTCCAAAAATTACGAGTCTCCAGAAATCTCAGCAAATATTTTTTCACCCAAACTGGATGATACTTTCAGGTAATGATCAGTACACTAAGCCCACTTGGTTCCCCAAATTTCGTTCTTCTATGTTGAAGCGTTCGTTTCCAGTAACAGTTAGAATTTTGGCGTTTCACTCTGTTTTCTCCTATATTGATAGATGTATTTGGAACTCTAAATCAAACACGGTTTGTGCTAGCTTCTTGAAACTTGACACAGTAAAGCAGTTTCACATTCTAACTCTAAGTTTTGTTTCCTTTTCATGTAGCCCTAAGCAGTGACTGGCGAGAAACACTTTCATTGAAAGGGGTTGCAAGCTTCCAAAAATTACGAGTCTCCAGAAATCTCAGCAAATATTTTTTCACCCAAACTGGATGATACTTTCAGGTAATGATCAGTACACTAAGCCCACTTGGTTCTCCAAATTTCGTTCTTCTATGTTGAAGCGTTCGTTTCCAGTAACAGTTTGAATTTTGTCGTTTCACTCTGTTTTCTCCTATATTGATAGATGTATTTGGAACACTAAATCAAACACGGTTTGTGCTAGCTTCTTGAAACTTGACACAGTAAAGCAGTTTCACATTCTAACTCTATGTTTTGTTTCCTTTTCATGTAGCTTTAAGCAGTGACTGGCGAGAAACACCTTCATTGAAAGGGGTTGCAAGCTTCCAAAAATCACGAGTCTTCAGAAATCTCAGCAAATATTTTTTCACCCAAACTGGATGATACTTTCAGGTAATGATCAGTACACTTGGCCCACTTGGTTCTCCATATTTCGTTCTTCTATGTTGAAGCGTTCGTTTACAGTAACAGTTTCCACTCTGGCATTACACTCTGTTTTCTCCTATATTGATAGATGTATTTGGAACTCTAAATCAAACACGGTTTGTGCTAGCTTCTTGAAACTTGACACAGTAATGCAGTTTCACATTCTAACAATATGTTTTGTTTCCTTTTCATGTAGCCCTAAGCAGTGACTGGCGAGAAACACTTTCATTGAAAGGGGTTGCAAGCTTCCAAAAATTACGAGTCTCCAGAAATCTCAGCAAATATTTTTTTCACCCAAACTGGATGATACTTTCAGGTAATGATCAGTACACTAAGCCCACTTGGTTCCCCAAATTTCGTTCTTCTATGTTGAAGCGTTCGTTTCCAGTAACAGTTTGAATTTTGTCGTTTCACTCTGTTTTCTCCTATATTGATAGATGTATTTGGAACACTAAATCAAACACGGTTTGTGCTAGCTTCTTGAAACTTGACACAGTAAAGCAGTTTCACATTCTAACTCTATGTTTTGTTTCCTTTTCATGTAGCTTTAAGCAGTGACTGGCGAGAAACACCTTCATTGAAAGGGGTTGCAAGCTTGCAAAAATCACGTCTCCAGAAATCTCAGCAAATATTTTTTCACCCAAACTGGATGATACTTTCAGGTAATGATCAGTACACTTGGCCCACTTGGTTCTCCATATTTCGTTCTTCTATGTTGAAGCGTTCGTTTCCACTAACAGTTTCCACTCTGGCATTTCACTCTGTTTTCTCCTGTATTGATAGATGTATTTGGAACTCTAAATCAAACACGGTTTGTGCTAGCTTCTTGAAACTTGACACAGTAAAGCAGTTTCACATTGTAACTCTATGTTTTGTTTCCTTTTCATGTAGCTTTAAGCAGTGACTGGCGAGAAACACTTTCATTGAAAGGGGTTGCAAGCTTCCAAAAATTACGAGTCTCCAGAAATCTCAGCAAATATTTTTTCACCCAAACTGGATGATACTTTCAGGTAATGATCAGTACACTAAGCCCACTTGGTTCTCCAAATTTCGTTCTTCTATGTTGAAGCGTTCGTTTCCAGTAACAGTTTCCATTCTGGCATTTCACTCTGTTTTCTCCTATATTGATAGATGTATTTGGAACTCTAAATCAAACACGGTTTGTGCTAGCTTCTTGAAACTTGACACAGTAAAGCAGTTTCACATTCTAACTCTATGTTTTGTTTCCTTTTCATGTAGCTTTAAGCAGTGACTGGCGAGAAACACTTTCATTGAAAGGGGTTGCAAGCTTCCAAAAATTACGAGTCTCCAGAAATCTCAGCAAATATTTTTTCACCCAAACTGGATGATACTTTCAGGTAATGATTAGTACACTAAGCCCACTTGGTTCTCCAAATTTCGTTCTTCTATGTTGAAGCGTTCATTTCTAGTAACAATTTGAATTTTGTCGTTTCACTCTGTTTTCTCCTATATTGATAGATGTATTTGGAACTCTAAATCAAACACGGTTTGTGCTAGCTTCTTGAAACTTGACACAGTAAAGCAGTTTCACATTCTAACTCTATGTTTTGTTTCCTTTTCATGTAGCCCTAAGCAGTGACTGGCGAGAAACACTTTCATTGAAAGGGGTTGCAAGCTTCCAAAAATTACGAGTTTCAAGAAATCTCAGCAAATATTTTTTCACCCAAACTGGATGATAGTTTCAGGTAATGATCAGAACACTAAGCCCACTTGGTTCTCCAAATTTCGTTCTTCTATGTTGAAGCGTTCGTTTCCAGTAACAGTTTCCATTCTGGCATTTCACTCTGTTTTCTCCTATATTGATAGATGTATTTGGAACTCTAAATCAAACACAGTTTGTGCTAGCTTCTTGAAACTTGACACAGTAAAGCAGTTTCACATTCTAACTCTATGTTTTGTTTCCTTTTCTTGTAGCCCTAAGCAGTGACGGGCGAGAAACACTTTCATTGAAAGGGGTTGCAAGCTTCCAAAAATTACGAGTCTCCAGAAATCTCAGCAAATATATTTTCACCCAAACTGGATGATACTTTCAGGTAATGATCAGTACACTTGGCCCACTTGGTTCTCCATATTTCGTTCTTCTATGTTGAAGCGTTCGTTTACACTAACAGTTTCCACTCTGGCATTTCACTCTGTTTTCTCCTATATTGATAGATGTATTTGGAACTCTAAATCAAACACGGTTTGTGCTAGCTTCTTGAAACTTGACACAGTAAAGCAGTTTCACATTCTAACTCTATGTTTTGTTTCTTTTTCATGTAGCCCTAAGCAGTGACTGGCGAGAAACACTTTCATTGAAAGGGGTTGCAAGCTTCCAAAAATTACGAGTCTCCAGAAATCTCAGCAAATATTTTTTCACCCAAACTGCATGATACTTTCAGGTAATGATCAGTACACTAAGCCCACTTGGTTCCCCAAATTTCGTTCTTCTATGTTGAAGCGTTCGTTTCCAGTAACAGTTTGAATTTTGTCGTTTCACTCTGTTTTCTCCTATATTGATAGATGTATTTGGAACACTAAATCAAACACGGTTTGTGCTAGCTTCTTGAAACTTGACACAGTAAAGCAGTTTCACATTCTAACTCTATGTTTTGTTTCCTTTTCATGTAGCTTTAAGCAGTGACTGGCGAGAAACACCTTCATTGAAAGGGGTTGCAAGCTTGCAAAAATCACAAGTCTCCAGAAATCTCAGCAAATATTTTTTCACCCAAACTGGATGATACTTTCAGGTAATGATCAGTACACTTGGCCCACTTGGTTCTCCATATTTCGTTCTTCTATGTTGAAGCGTTCGTTTCCACTAACAGTTTCCACTCTGGCATTTCACTCTGTTTTCTCCTATATTGATAGATGTATTTGGAACTCTAAATCAAACACGGTTTGTGCTAGCTTCTTGAAACTTGACACAGTAAAGCAGTTTCACATTGTAACTCTATGTTTTGTTTCCTTTTCATGTAGCTTTAAGCAGTGACTGGCGAGAAACACTTTCATTGAAAGGGGTTGCAAGCTTCCAAAATTTACGAGTCTCCAGAAATCTCAGCAAATATTTTTTCACCCAAACTGGATGATACTTTCAGGTAATGATCAGTACACTAAGCCCACTTGGTTCTCCAAATTTCGTTCTTCTATGTTGAAGCGTTCGTTTCCAGTAACAGTTTCCATTCTGGCATTTCACTCTGTTTTCTCCTATATTGATAGATGTATTTGGAACTCTAAATCAAACACGGTTTGTGCTAGCTTCTTGAAACTTGACACAGTAAAGCAGTTTCACATTCTAACTCTATGTTTTGTTTCTTTTTCATGTAGCCCTAAGCAGTGACTGGCGAGAAACACTTTCATTGAAAGGGGTTGCAAGCTTCCAAAAATTACGAGTCTCCAGAAATCTCAGCAAATATTTTTTCACCCAAACTGCATGATACTTTCAGGTAATGATCAGTACACTAAGCCCACTTGGTTCCCCAAATTTCGTTCTTCTATGTTGAAGCGTTCGTTTCCAGTAACAGTTTGAATTTTTGCGTTTCACTCTGTTTTCTCCTATATTGATAGATGTATTTGGAACTCTAAATCAAACACGGTTTGTGCTAGCTTCTTGAAACTTGACACAGTAAAGCAGTTTCACATTCTAACTCTGTGTTTTGTTTCCTTTTCTTGTAGCCCTAAGCAGTGACGGGCGAGAAACACTTTCATTGAAAGGGGTTGCAAGCTTCCAAAAATTACTAGTCTCCAGAAATCTCAGCAAATATATTTTCACCCAAACTGGATGATACTTTCAGGTAATGATCAGTACACTTGGCCCACTTGGTTCTCCATATTTCGTTCTTCTATGTTGAAGCGTTCGTTTACACTAACAGTTTCCACTCTGGCATTTCACTCTGTTTTCTCCTATATTGATAGATGTATTTGGAACTCTAAATCAAACACGGTTTGTGCTAGCTTCTTGAAACTTGACACAGTAAAGCAGTTTCACATTCTAACTCTATGTTTTGTTTCTTTTTCATGTAGACCTAAGCAGTGACTGGCGAGAAACACTTTCATTGAAAGGGGTTGCAAGCTTCCAAAAATTACGAGTCTCCAGAAATCTCAGCAAATATTTTTTCACCCAAACTGCATGATACTTTCAGGTAATGATCAGTACACTACGCCCACTTGGTTCCCCAAATTTCGTTCTTCTATGTTGAAGCGTTCGTTTCCAGTAACAGTTTGAATTTTGTCGTTTCACTCTGTTTTCTCCTATATTGATAGATGTATTTGGAACTCTAAATCAAACACGGTTTGTGCTAGCTTCTTGAAACTTGACACAGTAAAGCAGTTTCACATTCTAACTCTATGTTTTGTTTCCTTTTCATGTAGCTTTAAGCAGTGACTGGCGAGAAACACTTTCATTGAAAGGGGTTGCAAGCTTCCAAAAATTACGAGTCTCCAGAAATCTCAGCAAATATTTTTTCACCCAAACTGGATGATACTTTCAGGTAATGATCAGTACACTAAGCCCACTTGGTTCTCCAAATTTCATTCTTCTATGTTGAAGCGTTCGTTTCCAGTAACAGTTTCCATTCTGGCATTTCACTCTGTTTTCTCCTATATTGATAGATGTATTTGGAACTCTAAATCAAACACGGTTTGTGCTAGCTTCTTGAAACTTGACACAGTAAAGCAGTTTCACATTCTAACTCTATGTTTTGTTTCCTTTTCATGTAGCCCTAAGCAGTGACTGGCGAGAAACACTTTCATTGAAAGGGGTTGCAAGCTTCCAAAAATTACGAGTCTCCAGAAATCTCAGCAAATATTTTTTCACCCAAACTGGATGATACTTTCAGGTAATGATCAGTACACTAAGCCCACTTGGTTCCCCAAATTTCGTTCTTCTATGTTGAAGCGTTCGTTTCCAGTAACAGTTTGAATTTTGTCGTTTCACTCTGTTTTCTCCTATATTGATAGATGTATTTGGAACACTAAATCAAACACGGTTTGTGCTAGCTTCTTGAAACTTGACACAGTAAAGCAGTTTCACATTCTAACTCTATGTTTTGTTTCCTTTTCATGTAGCCCTAAGCAGTGACTGGCGAGAAACACTTTCATTGAAAGGGGTTGCAAGCTTCCAAAAATTACGAGTCTCCAGAAATCTCAGCAAATATTTTTTCACCCAAACTGGATGATAGTTTCAGGTAATGATCAGAACACTAAGCCCACTTGGTTCTCCAAATTTCGTTCTTCTATGTTGAAGCGTTCGTTTCCAGTAATAGTTTCCTTTCTGGCATTTCACTCTGTTTTCTCCTATATTGATAGATGTATTTGGAACTCTAAATCAAACACAGTTTGTGCTAGCTTCTTGAAACTTGACACAGTAAAGCAGTTTCACATTCTAACTCTATGTTTTGTTTCCTTTTCTTGTAGCCCTAAGCAGTGACGGGCGAGAAACACTTTCATTGAAAGGGGTTGCAAGCTTCCAAAAATTACTAGTCTCCAGAAATCTCAGCAAATATATTTTCACCCAAACTGGATGATACTTTCAGGTAATGATCAGTACACTTGGCCCACTTGGTTCTCCATATTTCGTTCTTCTATGTTGAAGCGTTCGTTTACACTAACAGTTTCCATTCTGGCATTTCACTCTGTTTTCTCCTATATTGATAGATGTATTTGGAACTCTAAATCAAACACGGTTTGTGCTAGCTTCTTGAAACTTGACACAGTAAAGCAGTTTCACATTCTAACTCTATGTTTTGTTTCTTTTTCATGTAGCCCTAAGCAGTGACTGGCGAGAAACACTTTCATTGAAAGGGGTTGCAAGCTTCCAAAAATTACGAGTCTCCAGAAATCGCAGCAAATATTTTTTCACCCAAACTGCATGATACTTTCAGGTAATGATCAGTACACTAAGCCCACTTGGTTCCCCAAATTTCGTTCTTCTATGTTGAAGTGTTCGTTTCCAGTAACAGTTTGAATTTTTGCGTTTCACTCTGTTTTCTCCTATATTGATAGATGTATTTGGAACTCTAAATCAAACACGGTTTGTGCTATCTTCTTGAAACTTGACACAGTAAAGCAGTTTCACATTCTAACTCTATGTTTTGTTTCCTTTTCATGTAGCCCTAAGCAGTGACTGGCGAGAAACACTTTCATTGAAAGGGGTTGCAAGCTTCCAAAAATTACGAGTCTTCAGAAATCTCAGCAAATATTTTTTCACCCAAACTAGATGATACTTTCAGGTAATGATCAGTACACTAAGCCCTCTTGGTTCCCCAAATTTCGTTCTTCTATGTTGAAGCGTTCGTTTCCACTAACAGTTTCCACTCTGGCATTTCACTCTGTTTTCTCCTATATTGATAGATGTATTTGGAACTCTAAATCAAACACGGTTTGTGCTAGCTTCTTGAAACTTGACACAGTAAAGCAGTTTCACATTGTAACTCTATGTTTTGTTTCCTTTTCATGTAGCTTTAAGCAGTGACTGGCGAGAAACACTTTCATTGAAAGGGGTTGCAAGCTTCCAAAAATTACGAGTCTCCAGAAATCTCAGCAAATATTTTTTCACCCAAGCTGCATGATACTTTCAGGTAATGATCAGTACACTAAGCCCACTTGGTTCCCCAAATTTCGTTCTTCTATGTTGAAGCGTTCGTTTCCAGTAACAGTTAGAATTTTGGCGTTTCACTCTGTTTTCTCCTATATTGATAGATGTATTTGGAACTCTAAATCAAACACGGTTTGTGCTAGCTTCTTGAAACTTGACACAGTAAAGCAGTTTCACATTCTAACTCTAAGTTTTGTTTCCTTTTCATGTAGCCCCAAGCAGTGACTGGCGAGAAACACTTTCATTGAAAGGGGTTGCAAGCTTCCAAAAATTACGAGTCTTCAGAAATCTCAGCAAATATTTTTTCACCCAAACTAGATGATACTTTCAGGTAATGATCAGTACACTAAGCCCTCTTGGTTCCCCAAATTTCGTTCTTCTATGTTGAAGCGTTCGTTTCCACTAACAGTTTCCACTCTGGCATTTCACTCTGTTTTCTCCTATATTGATAGATGTATTTGGAACTCTAAATCAAACACGGTTTGTGCTAGCTTCTTGAAACTTGACACAGTAAAGCAGTTTCACATTCTAACTCTATGTTTTGTTTCCTTTTCTAGTAGCCCTAAGCAGTGACTGGCGAGAAACACTTTCATTGAAAGGGGTTGCAAGCTTCCAAAAATTACGAGTCTCCAGAAATCTCAGCAAATATTTTTTCACCCAAACTGGATGATACTTTCAGGTAATGATCAGTACACTTGGCCCACTTGGTTCTCCATATTTCGTTCTTCTATGTTGAAGCGTTCGTTTACAGTAACAGTTTCCACTCTGGCATTACACTCTGTTTTCTCCTATATTGATAGATGTATTTGGAACTCTAAATCAAACACGGTTTGTGCTAGCTTCTTGAAACTTGACACAGTAATGCAGTTTCACATTCTAACAATATGTTTTGTTTCCTTTTCATGTAGCCCTAAGCAGTGACTGGCGAGAAACACTTTCATTGAAAGGGGTTGCAAGCTTCCAAAAATTACGAGTCTCCAGAAATCTCAGCAAATATTTTTTCACCCAAGCTGCATGATACTTTCAGGTAATGATCAGTACACTAAGCCCACTTGGTTCCCCAAATTTCGTTCTTCTATGTTGAAGCGTTCGTTTCCAGTAACAGTTAGAATTTTGGCGTTTCACTCTGTTTTCTCCTATATTGATAGATGTATTTGGAACTCTAAATCAAACACGGTTTGTGCTAGCTTCTTGAAACTTGACACAGTAAAGCAGTTTCACATTCTAACTCTAAGTTTTGTTTCCTTTTCATGTAGCCCTAAGCAGTGACTGGCGAGAAACACCTTCATTGAAAGGGGTTGCAAGCTTCCAAAAATTACGAGTCTCCAGAAATCTCAGCAAATATTTTTTCACCCAAACTGGATGATACTTTCAGGTAATGATCAGTACACTAAGCCCACTTGGTTCTCCAAATTTTCGTTCTTCTATGTTGAAGCGTTCGTTTCCAGTAACAGTTTGAATTTTGTCGTTTCACTCTGTTTTCTCCTATATTGATAGATGTATTTGGAACACTAAATCAAACACGGTTTGTGCTAGCTTCTTGAAACTTGACACAGTAAAGCAGTTTCACATTCTAACTCTATGTTTTGTTTCCTTTTCATGTAGCTTTAAGCAGTGACTGGCGAGAAACACCTTCATTGAAAGGGGTTGCAAGCTTCCAAAAATCACGAGTCTCCAGAAATCTCAGCAAATATTTTTTCACCCAAACTGGATGATACTTTCAGGTAATGATCAGTACACTTGGCCCACTTGGTTCTCCATATTTCGTTCTTCTATGTTGAAGCGTTCGTTTACAGTAACAGTTTCCACTCTGGCATTACACTCTGTTTTCTCCTATATTGATAGATGTATTTGGAACTCTAAATCAAACACGGTTTGTGCTAGCTTCTTGAAACTTGACACAGTAATGCAGTTTCACATTCTAACAATATGTTTTGTTTCCTTTTCATGTAGCCCTAAGCAGTGACTGGCGAGAAACACTTTCATTGAAAGGGGTTGCAAGCTTCCAAAAATTACGAGTCTCCAGAAATCTCAGCAAATATTTTTTCACCCAAGCTGCATGATACTTTCAGGTAATGATCAGTACACTAAGCCCACTTGGTTCCCCAAATTTCGTTCTTCTATGTTGAAGCGTTCGTTTCCAGTAACAGTTTGAATTTTGTCGTTTCACTCTGTTTTCTCCTATATTGATAGATGTATTTGGAACTCTAAATCAAACACGGTTTGTGCTAGCTTCTTGAAACTTGACACAGTAAAGCAGTTTCACATTCTAACTCTAAGTTTTGTTTCCTTTTCATGTAGCCCTAAGCAGTGACTGGCGAGAAACACCTTCATTGAAAGGGGTTGCAAGCTTCCAAAAATTACGAGTCTCCAGAAATCTCAGCAAATATTTTTTCACCCAAACTGGATGATACTTTCAGGTAATGATCAGTACACTAAGCCCACTTGGTTCTCCAAATTTTCGTTCTTCTATGTTGAAGCGTTCGTTTCCAGTAACAGTTTGAATTTTGTCGTTTCACTCTGTTTTCTCCTATATTGATAGATGTATTTGGAACACTAAATCAAACACGGTTTGTGCTAGCTTCTTGAAACTTGACACAGTAAAGCAGTTTCACATTCTAACTCTATGTTTTGTTTCCTTTTCATGTAGCTTTAAGCAGTGACTGGCGAGAAACACCTTCATTGAAAGGGGTTGCAAGCTTCCAAAAATCACGAGTCTCCAGAAATCTCAGCAAATATTTTTTCACCCAAACTGGATGATACTTTCAGGTAATGATCAGTACACTTGGCCCACTTGGTTCTCCATATTTCGTTCTTCTATGTTGAAGCGTTCGTTTACAGTAACAGTTTCCACTCTGGCATTACACTCTGTTTTCTCCTATATTGATAGATGTATTTGGAACTCTAAATCAAACACGGTTTGTGCTAGCTTCTTGAAACTTGACACAGTAATGCAGTTTCACATTCTAACAATATGTTTTGTTTCCTTTTCTTGTAGCCCTAAGCAGTGACTGGCGAGAAACACTTTCATTGAAAGGGGTTGCAAGCTTCCAAAAATTACGAGTCTCCAGAAATCTCAGCAAATATTTTTTCACCCAAGCTGCATGATACTTTCAGGTAATGATCAGTACACTAAGCCCACTTGGATCCCCAAATTTCGTTCTTCTATGTTGAAGCGTTCGTTTCCAGTAACAGTTAGAATTTTGGCATTTCACTCTGTTTTCTCCTATATTGATAGATGTATTTGGAACTCTAAATCAAACACGGTTTGTGCTAGCTTCTTGAAACTTGACACAGTAAAGCAGTTTCACATTCTAACTCTATGTTTTGATTCCTTTTCATGTAGCCCTAAGCAGTGACTGGCGAGAAACACTTTCATTGAAAGGGGTTGCAAGCTTCCAAAAATTACTAGTCTCCAAAAATCTCAGCAAATATTTTTTCACCCAAACTGGATGATACTTTCAGGTAATGATCAGTACACTTGGCCCACTTGGTTCTCCATATTTCGTTCTTCTATGTTGAAGCGTTCGTTTCCACTAACAGTTTCCACTCTGGCATTTCACTCTGTTTTCTCCTATATTGATAGATGTATTTGGAACTCTAAATCAAACACGGTTTGTGCTAGCTTCTTGAAACTTGACACAGTAAAGCAGTTTCACATTGTAACTCTATGTTTTGTTTCCTTTTCATGTAGCTTTAAGCAGTGACTGGCGAGAAACACTTTCATTGAAAGGGGTTGCAAGCTTCCAAAAATTACGAGTCTCCAGAAATCTCAGCAAATATTTTTTCACCCAAACTGGATGATACTTTCAGGTAATGATCAGTACACTAAGCCCACTTGGTTCTCCAAATTTCGTTCTTCTATGTTGAAGCGTTCGTTTCCAGTAACAGTTTCCATTCTGGCATTTCACTCTGTTTTCTCCTATATTGATAGATGTATTTGGAACTCTAAATCAAACACGGTTTGTGCTAGCTTCTTGAAACTTGACACAGTAAAGCAGTTTCACATTCTAACTCTATGTTTTGTTTCCTTTTCATGTAGCTTTAAGCAGTGACTGGCGAGAAACACTTTCATTGAAAGCGGTTGCAAGCTTCCAAAAATTACGAGTCTCCAGAAATCTCAGCAAATATTTTTTCACCCAAACTGGATGATACTTTCAGGTAATGATTAGTACACTAAGCCCACTTGGTTCTCCAAATTTCGTTCTTCTATGTTGAAGCGTTCATTTCTAGTAACAATTTGAATTTTGTCGTTTCACTCTGTTTTCTCCTATATTGATAGATGTATTTGGAACTCTAAATCAAACACGGTTTGTGCTAGCTTCTTGAAACTTGACACAGTAAAGCAGTTTCACATTCTAACTCTATGTTTTGTTTCCTTTTCATGTAGCCCTAAGCAGTGACTGGCGAGAAACACTTTCATTGAAAGGGGTTGCAAGCTTCCAAAAATTACGAGTTTCCAGAAATCTCAGCAAATATTTTTTCACCCAAACTGGATGATAGTTTCAGGTAATGATCAGAACACTAAGCCCACTTGGTTCTCCAAATTTCGTTCTTCTATGTTGAAGCGTTCGTTTCCAGTAACAGTTTCCATTCTGGCATTTCACTCTGTTTTCTCCTATATTGATAGATGTATTTGGAACTCTAAATCAAACACAGTTTGTGCTAGCTTCTTGAAACTTGACACAGTAAAGCAGTTTCACATTCTAACTCTATGTTTTGTTTCCTTTTCTTGTAGCCCTAAGCAGTGACGGGCGAGAAACACTTTCATTGAAAGGGGTTGCAAGCTTCCAAAAATTACTAGTCTCCAGAAATCTCAGCAAATATATTTTCACCCAAACTGGATGATACTTTCAGGTAATGATCAGTACACTTGGCCCACTTGGTTCTCCATATTTCGTTCTTCTATGTTGAAGCGTTCGTTTACACTAACAGTTTCCACTCTGGCATTTCACTCTGTTTTCTCCTATATTGATAGATGTATTTGGAACTCTAAATCAAACACGGTTTGTGCTAGCTTCTTGAAACTTGACACAGTAAAGCAGTTTCACATTCTAACTCTATGTTTTGTTTCTTTTTCATGTAGCCCTAAGCAGTGACTGGCGAGAAACACTTTCATTGAAAGGGGTTGCAAGCTTCCAAAAATTACGAGTCTCCAGAAATCTCAGCAAATATTTTTTCACCCAAACTGCATGATACTTTCAGGTAATGATCAGTACACTAAGCCCACTTGGTTCCCCAAATTTCGTTCTTCTATGTTGAAGCGTTCGTTTCCAGTAACAGTTTGAATTTTTGCGTTTCACTCTGTTTTCTCCTATATTGATAGATGTATTTGGAACTCTAAATCAAACACGGTTTGTGCTAGCTTCTTGAAACTTGACACAGTAAAGCAGTTTCACATTCTAACTCTATGTTTTGTTTCCTTTTCTTGTAGCCCTAAGCAGTGACGGGCGAGAAACACTTTCATTGAAAGGGGTTGCAAGCTTCCAAAAATTACTAGTCTCCAGAAATCTCATCAAATATATTTTCACCCAAACTGGATGATACTTTCAGGTAATGATCAGTACACTTGGCCCACTTGGTTCTCCATATTTCGTTCTTCTATGTTGAAGCGTTCGTTTACACTAACAGTTTCCACTATGGCATTTCACTCTGTTTTCTCCTATATTGATAGATGTATTTGGAACTCTAAATCAAACACAGTTTGTGCTAGCTTCTTGAAACTTGACACAGTAAAGCAGTTTCACATTCTAACTCTATGTTTTGTTTCTTTTTCATGTAGCCCTAAGCAGTGACTGGCGAGAAACACTTTCATTGAAAGGGGTTGCAAGCTTCCAAAAATTACGAGTCTCCAGAAATCTCAGCAAATATTTTTTCACCCAAACTGCATGATACTTTCAGGTAATGATCAGTACACTAAGCCCACTTGGTTCCCCAAATTTCGTTCTTCTATGTTGAAGCGTTCGTTTCCAGTAACAGTTTGAATTTTTGCGTTTCACTCTGTTTTCTCCTATATTGATAGATGTATTTGGAACTCTAAATCAAACACGGTTTGTGCTAGCTTCTTGAAACTTGACACAGTAAAGCAGTTTCACATTCTAACTCTATGTTTTGTTTCCTTTTCATGTAGGTTTAAGCAGTGACTGGCGAGAAACACTTTCATTGAAAGGGGTTGCAAGCTTCCAAAAATTACGAGTCTCCAGAAATCTCAGCAAATATTTTTTCACCCAAACTGGATGATACTTTCAGGTAATGATTAGTACACTAAGCCCACTTGGTTCTCCAAATTTCGTTCTTCTATGTTGAAGCGTTCATTTCTAGTAACAATTTGAATTTTGTCGTTTCACTCTGTTTTCTCCTATATTGATAGATGTATTTGGAACTCTAAATCAAACACGGTTTGTGCTAGCTTCTTGAAACTTGACACAGTAAAGCAGTTTCACATTCTAACTCTATGTTTTGTTTCCTTTTCATGTAGCCCTAAGCAGTGACTGGCGAGAAACACTTACATTGAAAGGGGTTGCAAGCTTCCAAAAATTACGAGTTTCCAGAAATCTCAGCAAATATTTTTTCACCCAAACTGGATGATAGTTTCAGGTAATGATCAGAACACTAAGCCCACTTGGTTCTCCAAATTTCGTTCTTCTATGTTGAAGCGTTCGTTTCCAGTAACAGTTTCCATTCTGGCATTTCACTCTGTTTTCTCCTATATTGATAGATGTATTTGGAACTCTAAATCAAACACAGTTTGTGCTAGCTTCTTGAAACTTGACACAGTAAAGCAGTTTCACATTCTAACTCTATGTTTTGTTTCCTTTTCTTGTAGCCCTAAGCAGTGACGGGCGAGAAACACTTTCATTGAAAGGGGTTGCAAGCTTCCAAAAATTACTAGTCTCCAGAAATCTCAGCAAATATATTTTCACCCAAACTGGATGATACTTTCAGGTAATGATCAGTACACTTGGCCCACTTGGTTCTCCATATTTCGTTCTTCTATGTTGAAGCGTTCGTTTACACTAACAGTTTCCACTCTGGCATTTCACTCTGTTTTCTCCTATATTGATAGATGTATTTGGAACTCTAAATCAAACACGGTTTGTGCTAGCTTCTTGAAACTTGACACAGTAAAGCAGTTTCACATTCTAACTCTATGTTTTGTTTCTTTTTCATGTAGCCCTAAGCAGTGACTGGCGAGAAACACTTTCATTGAAAGGGGTTGCAAGCTTCCAAAAATTACGAGTCTCCAGAAATCTCAGCAAATATTTTTTCACCCAAACTGCATGATACTTTCAGGTAATGATCAGTACACTAAGCCCACTTGGTTCCCCAAATTTCGTTCTTCTATGTTGAAGCGTTCGTTTCCAGTAACAGTTTGAATTTTTGCGTTTCACTCTGTTTTCTCCTATATTGATAGATGTATTTGGAACTCTAAATCAAACACGGTTTGTGCTAGCTTCTTGAAACTTGACACAGTAAAGCAGTTTCACATTCTAACTCTATGTTTTGATTCCTTTTCATGTAGCCCTAAGCAGTGACTGGCGAGAAACACTTTCATTGAAAGGGGTTGCAAGCTTCCAAAAATTACTAGTCTCCAAAAATCTCAGCAAATATTTTTTCACCCAAACTGGATGATACTTTCAGGTAATGATCAGTACACTTGGCCCACTTGGTTCTCCATATTTCGTTCTTCTATGTTGAAGCGTTCGTTTCCACTAACAGTTTCCACTCTGGCATTTCACTCTGTTTTCTCCTATATTGATAGATGTATTTGGAACTCTAAATCAAACACGGTTTGTGCTAGCTTCTTGAAACTTGACACAGTAAAGCAGTTTCACATTGTAACTCTATGTTTTGTTTCCTTTTCATGTAGCTTTAAGCAGTGACTGGCGAGAAACACTTTCATTGAAAGGGGTTGCAAGCTTCCAAAAATTACGAGTCTCCAGAAATCTCAGCAAATATTTTTTCACCCAAACTGGATGATACTTTCAGGTAATGATCAGTACACTAAGCCCACTTGGTTCTCCAAATTTCGTTCTTCTATGTTGAAGCGTTCGTTTCCAGTAACAGTTTCCATTCTGGCATTTCACTCTGTTTTCTCCTATATTGATAGATGTATTTGGAACTCTAAATCAAACACGGTTTGTGCTAGCTTCTTGAAACTTGACACAGTAAAGCAGTTTCACATTCTAACTCTATGTTTTGTTTCCTTTTCATGTAGCTTTAAGCAGTGACTGGCGAGAAACACTTTCATTGAAAGCGGTTGCAAGCTTCCAAAAATTACGAGTCTCCAGAAATCTCAGCAAATATTTTTTCACCCAAACTGGATGATACTTTCAGGTAATGATTAGTACACTAAGCCCACTTGGTTCTCCAAATTTCGTTCTTCTATGTTGAAGCGTTCATTTCTAGTAACAATTTGAATTTTGTCGTTTCACTCTGTTTTCTCCTATATTGATAGATGTATTTGGAACTCTAAATCAAACACGGTTTGTGCTAGCTTCTTGAAACTTGACACAGTAAAGCAGTTTCACATTCTAACTCTATGTTTTGTTTCCTTTTCATGTAGCCCTAAGCAGTGACTGGCGAGAAACACTTTCATTGAAAGGGGTTGCAAGCTTCCAAAAATTACGAGTTTCCAGAAATCTCAGCAAATATTTTTTCACCCAAACTGGATGATAGTTTCAGGTAATGATCAGAACACTAAGCCCACTTGGTTCTCCAAATTTCGTTCTTCTATGTTGAAGCGTTCGTTTCCAGTAACAGTTTCCATTCTGGCATTTCACTCTGTTTTCTCCTATATTGATAGATGTATTTGGAACTCTAAATCAAACACAGTTTGTGCTAGCTTCTTGAAACTTGACACAGTAAAGCAGTTTCACATTCTAACTCTATGTTTTGTTTCCTTTTCTTGTAGCCCTAAGCAGAGACGGGCGAGAAACACTTTCATTGAAAGGGGTTGCAAGCTTCCAAAAATTACTAGTCTCCAGAAATCTCAGCAAATATATTTTCACCCAAACTGGATGATACTTTCAGGTAATGATCAGTACACTTGGCCCACTTGGTTCTCCATATTTCGTTCTTCTATGTTGAAGCGTTCGTTTACACTAACAGTTTCCACTCTGGCATTTCACTCTGTTTTCTCCTATATTGATAGATGTATTTGGAACTCTAAATCAAACACGGTTTGTGCTAGCTTCTTGAAACTTGACACAGTAAAGCAGTTTCACATTCTAACTCTATGTTTTGTTTCTTTTTCATGTAGCCCTAAGCAGTGACTGGCGAGAAACACTTTCATTGAAAGGGGTTGCAAGCTTCCAAAAATTACGAGTCTCCAGAAATCTCAGCAAATATTTTTTCACCCAAACTGCATGATACTTTCAGGTAATGATCAGTACACTAAGCCCACTTGGTTCCCCAAATTTCGTTCTTCTATGTTGAAGCGTTCGTTTCCAGTAACAGTTTGAATTTTTGCGTTTCACTCTGTTTTCTCCTATATTGATAGATGTATTTGGAACTCTAAATCAAACACGGTTTGTGCTAGCTTCTTGAAACTTGACACAGTAAAGCAGTTTCACATTCTAACTCTATGTTTTGTTTCCTTTTCTTGTAGCCCTAAGCAGTGACGGGCGAGAAACACTTTCATTGAAAGGGGTTGCAAGCTTCCAAAAATTACTAGTCTCCAGAAATCTCAGCAAATATATTTTCACCCAAACTGGATGATACTTTCAGGTAATGATCAGTACACTTGGCCCACTTGGTTCTCCATATTTCGTTCTTCTATGTTGAAGCGTTCGTTTACACTAACAGTTTCCACTATGGCATTTCACTCTGTTTTCTCCTATATTGATAGATGTATTTGGAACTCTAAATCAAACACAGTTTGTGCTAGCTTCTTGAAACTTGACACAGTAAAGCAGTTTCACATTCTAACTCTATGTTTTGTTTCTTTTTCATGTAGCCCTAAGCAGTGACTGGCGAGAAACACTTTCATTGAAAGGGGTTGCAAGCTTCCAAAAATTACGAGTCTCCAGAAATCTCAGCAAATATTTTTTCACCCAAACTGCATGATACTTTCAGGTAATGATCAGTACACTAAGCCCACTTGGTTCCCCAAATTTCGTTCTTCTATGTTGAAGCGTTCGTTTCCAGTAACAGTTTGAATTTTTGCGTTTCACTCTGTTTTCTCCTATATTGATAGATGTATTTGGAACTCTAAATCAAACACGGTTTGTGCTAGCTTCTTGAAACTTGACACAGTAAAGCAGTTTCACATTCTAACTCTATGTTTTGTTTCCTTTTCATGTAGGTTTAAGCAGTGACTGGCGAGAAACACTTTAATTGAAAGGGGTTGCAAGCTTCCAAAAATTACGAGTCTCCAGAAATCTCAGCAAATATTTTTTCACCCAAACTGGATGATACTTTCAGGTAATGATTAGTACACTAAGCCCACTTGGTTCTCCAAATTTCGTTCTTCTATGTTGAAGCGTTCATTTCTAGTAACAATTTGAAATTTGTCGTTTCACTCTGTTTTCTCCTATATTGATAGATGTATTTGGAACTCTAAATCAAACACGGTTTGTGCTAGCTTCTTGAAACTTGACACAGTAAAGCAGTTTCACATTCTAACTCTATGTTTTGTTTCCTTTTCATGTAGCCCTAAGCAGTGACTGGCGAGAAACACTTTCATTGAAAGGGGTTGCAAGCTTCCAAAAATTACGAGTTTCCAGAAATCTCAGCAAATATTTTTTCACCCAAACTGGATGATAGTTTCAGGTAATGATCAGAACACTAAGCCCACTTGGTTCTCCAAATTTCGTTCTTCTATGTTGAAGCGTTCGTTTCCAGTAACAGTTTCCATTCTGGCATTTCACTCTGTTTTCTCCTATATTGATAGATGTATTTGGAACTCTAAATCAAACACGGTTTGTGCTAGCTTCTTGAAACTTGACACAGTAAAGCAGTTTCACATTCTAACTCTATGTTTTGTTTCCTTTTCTTGTAGCCCTAAGCAGTGACGGGCGAGAAACACTTTCATTGAAAGGGGTTGCAAGCTTCCAAAAATTACTAGTCTCCAGAAATCTCAGCAAATATATTTTCACCCAAACTGGATGATACTTTCAGGTAATGATCAGTACACTTGGCCCACTTGGTTCTCCATATTTCGTTCTTCTATGTTGAAGCGTTCGTTTACACTAACAGTTTCCACTCTGGCATTTCACTCTGTTTTCTCCTATATTGATAGATGTATTTGGAACTCTAAATCAAACACGGTTTGTGCTAGCTTCTTGAAACTTGACACAGTAAAGCAGTTTCACATTCTAACTCTATGTTTTGTTTCCTTTTCATGTAGCCCTAAGCAGTGACTGGCGAGAAACACTTTCATTGAAAGGGGTTGCAAGCTTCCAAAAATTACGAGTCTTCAGAAATCTCAGCAAATATTTTTTCACCCAAACTAGATGATACTTTCAGGTAATGATCAGTACACTAAGCCCTCTTGGTTCCCCAAATTTCGATCTTCTATGTTGAAGCGTTCGTTTCCAGTAACAGTTTGAATTTTGTCGTTTCACTCTGTTTTCTCCTATATTGATAGATGTATTTGGAACTCTAAATCAAACACGGTTTGTGCTAGCTTCTTGAAACTTGACACAGTAAAGCAGTTTCACATTCTAACTCTATGTTTTGTTTCCTTTTCATGTAGCTTTAAGCAGTGACTGGCGAGAAACACTTTCATTGAAAGGGGTTGCAAGCTTCCAAAAATTACGAGTCTCCAGAAATCTCAGCAAATATTTTTTCACCCAAACTGGATGATACTTTCAGGTAATGATCAGTACACTAAGCCCACTTGGTTCTCCAAATTTCATTCTTCTATGTTGAAGCGTTCGTTTCCAGTAACAGTTTCCATTCTGGCATTTCACTCTGTTTTCTCCTATATTGATAGATGTATTTGGAACTCTAAATCAAACACGGTTTGTGCTAGCTTCTTGAAACTTGACACAGTAAAGCAGTTTCACATTCTAACTCTATGTTTTGTTTCCTTTTCATGTAGCCCTAAGCAGTGACTGGCGAGAAACACTTTCATTGAAAGGGGTTGCAAGCTTCCAAAAATTACGAGTCTCCAGAAATCTCAGCAAATATTTTTTCACCCAAACTGGATGATACTTTCAGGTAATGATCAGTACACTAAGCCCACTTGGTTCCCCAAATTTCGTTCTTCTATGTTTAAGCGTTCGTTTCCAGTAACAGTTTGAATTTTGTCGTTTCACTCTGTTTTCTCCTATATTGATAGATGTATTTGGAACACTAAATCAAACACGGTTTGTGCTAGCTTCTTGAAACTTGACACAGTAAAGCAGTTTCACATTCTAACTCTATGTTTTGTTTCCTTTTCATGTAGCCCTAAGCAGTGACTGGCGAGAAACACTTTCATTGAAAGGGGTTGCAAGCTTCCAAAAATTACGAGTCTCCAGAAATCTCAGCAAATATTTTTTCACCCAAACTGGATGATAGTTTCAGGTAATGATCAGAACACTAAGCCCACTTGGTTCTCCAAATTTCGTTCTTCTATGTTGAAGCGTTCGTTTCCAGTAATAGTTTCCTTTCTGGCATTTCACTCTGTTTTCTCCTATATTGATAGATGTATTTGGAACTCTAAATCAAACACAGTTTGTGCTAGCTTCTTGAAACTTGACACAGTAAAGCAGTTTCACATTCTAACTCTATGTTTTGTTTCCTTTTCTTGTAGCCCTAAGCAGTGACGGGCGAGAAACACTTTCATTGAAAGGGGTTGCAAGCTTCCAAAAATTACTAGTCTCCAGAAATCGCAGCAAATATTTTTTCACCCAAACTGCATGATACTTTCAGGTAATGATCAGTACACTAAGCCCACTTGGTTCCCCAAATTTCGTTCTTCTATGTTGAAGTGTTCGTTTCCAGTAACAGTTTGAATTTTTGCGTTTCACTCTGTTTTCTCCTATATTGATAGATGTATTTGGAACTCTAAATCAAACACGGTTTGTGCTATCTTCTTGAAACTTGACACAGTAAAGCAGTTTCACATTCTAACTCTATGTTTTGTTTCCTTTTCATGTAGCCCTAAGCAGTGACTGGCGAGAAACACTTTCATTGAAAGGGGTTGCAAGCTTCCAAAAATTACGAGTCTTCAGAAATCTCAGCAAATATTTTTTCACCCAAACTAGATGATACTTTCAGGTAATGATCAGTACACTAAGCCCTCTTGGTTCCCCAAATTTCGTTCTTCTATGTTGAAGCGTTCGTTTCCACTAACAGTTTCCACTCTGGCATTTCACTCTGTTTTCTCCTATATTGATAGATGTATTTGGAACTCTAAATCAAACACGGTTTGTGCTAGCTTCTTGAAACTTGACACAGTAAAGCAGTTTCACATTGTAACTCTATGTTTTGTTTCCTTTTCATGTAGCTTTAAGCAGTGACTGGCGAGAAACACTTTCATTGAAAGGGGTTGCAAGCTTCCAAAAATTACGAGTCTCCAGAAATCTCAGCAAATATTTTTTCACCCAAACTGGATGATACTTTCAGGTAATGATCAGTACACTAAGCCCACTTGGTTCTCCAAATTTCATTCTTCTATGTTGAAGCGTTCGTTTCCAGTAACAGTTTCCATTCTGGCATTTCACTCTGTTTTCTCCTATATTGATAGATGTATTTGGAACTCTAAATCAAACACGGTTTGTGCTAGCTTCTTGAAACTTGACACAGTAAAGCAGTTTCACATTCTAACTCTATGTTTTGTTTCCTTTTCTAGTAGCCCTAAGCAGTGACTGGCGAGAAACACTTTCATTGAAAGGGGTTGCAAGCTTCCAAAAATTACGAGTCTCCAGAAATCTCAGCAAATATTTTTTCACCCAAACTGGATGATACTTTCAGGTAATGATCAGTACACTAAGCCCACTTGGTTCCCCAAATTTCGTTCTTCTATGTTGAAGCGTTCGTTTCCAGTAACAGTTTGAATTTTGTCGTTTCACTCTGTTTTCTCCTATATTGATAGATGTATTTGGAACACTAAATCAAACACGGTTTGTGCTAGCTTCTTGAAACTTGACACAGTAAAGCAGTTTCACATTCTAACTCTATGTTTTGTTTCCTTTTCATGTAGCTTTAAGCAGTGACTGGCGAGAAACACCTTCATTGAAAGGGGTTGCAAGCTTCTAAAAATCACGAGTCTCCAGAAATCTCAGCAAATATTTTTTCACCCAAGCTGCATGATACTTTCAGGTAATGATCAGTACACTAAGCCCACTTGGTTCCCCAAATTTCGTTCTTCTATGTTGAAGCGTTCATTTCCAGTAACAGTTAGAATTTTGGCGTTTCACTCTGTTTTCTCCTATATTGATAGATGTATTTGGAACTCTAAATCAAACACGGTTTGTGCTAGCTTCTTGAAACTTGACACAGTAAAGCAGTTTCACATTCTAACTCTAAGTTTTGTTTCCTTTTCATGTAGCCCTAAGCAGTGACTGGCGAGAAACACCTTCATTGAAAGGGGTTGCAAGCTTCCAAAAATTACGAGTCTCCAGAAATCTCAGCAAATATTTTTTCACCCAAACTGGATGATACTTTCAGGTAATGATCAGTACACTAAGCCCACTTGGTTCTCCAAATTTTCGTTCTTCTATGTTGAAGCGTTCGTTTCCAGTAACAGTTTGAATTTTGTCGTTTCACTCTGTTTTCTCCTATATTGATAGATGTATTTGGAACACTAAATCAAACACGGTTTGTGCTAGCTTCTTGAAACTTGACACAGTAAAGCAGTTTCACATTCTAACTCTATGTTTTGTTTCCTTTTCATGTAGCTTTAAGCAGTGACTGGCGAGAAACACCTTCATTGAAAGGGGTTGCAAGCTTCCAAAAATCACGAGTCTCCAGAAATCTCAGCAAATATTTTTTCACCCAAACTGGATGATACTTTCAGGTAATGATCAGTACACTTGGCCCACTTGGTTCTCCATATTTCGTTCTTCTATGTTGAAGCGTTCGTTTACAGTAACAGTTTCCACTCTGGCATTACACTCTGTTTTCTCCTATATTGATAGATGTATTTGGAACTCTAAATCAAACACGGTTTGTGCTAGCTTCTTGAAACTTGACACAGTAATGCAGTTTCACATTCTAACAATATGTTTTGTTTCCTTTTCATGTAGCCCTAAGCAGTGACTGGCGAGAAACACTTTCATTGAAAGGGGTTGCAAGCTTCCAAAAATTACGAGTCTCCAGAAATCTCAGCAAATATTTTTTCACCCAAGCTGCATGATACTTTCAGGTAATGATCAGTACACTAAGCCCACTTGGATCCCCAAATTTCGTTCTTCTATGTTGAAGCGTTCGTTTCCAGTAACAGTTAGAATTTTGGCATTTCACTCTGTTTTCTCCTATATTGATAGATGTATTTGGAACTCTAAATCAAACACGGTTTGTGCTAGCTTCTTGAAACTTGACACAGTAAAGCAGTTTCACATTCTAACTCTATGTTTTGATTCCTTTTCATGTAGCCCTAAGCAGTGACTGGCGAGAAACACTTTCATTGAAAGGGGTTGCAAGCTTCCAAAAATTACGAGTCTCCAGAAATCTCAGCAAATATTTTTTCACCCAAACTGGATGATAGTTTCAGGTAATGATCAGAACACTAAGCCCACTTGGTTCTCCAAATTTCGTTCTTCTATGTTGAAGCGTTCGTTTCCAGTAACAGTTTCCATTCTGGCATTTCACTCTGTTTTCTCCTATATTGATAGATGTATTTGGAACTCTAAATCAAACACGGTTTGTGCTAGCTTCTTGAAACTTGACACAGTAAAGCAGTTTCACATTCTAACTCTATGTTTTGTTTCTTTTTCATGTAGCCCTAAGCAGTGACTGGCGAGAAACACTTTCATTGAAAGGGGTTGCAAGCTTCCAAAAATTACGAGTCTCCAGAAATCTCAGCAAATATTTTTTCACCCAAACTGCATGATACTTTCAGGTAATGATCAGTACATTAAGCCCACTTGGTTCCCCAAATTTCGTTCTTCTATGTTGAAGCGTTCGTTTCCAGTAACAGTTTGAATTTTTGCGTTTCACTCTGTTTTCTCCTATATTGATAGATGTATTTGGAACTCTAAATCAAACACGGTTTGTGCTAGCTTCTTGAAACTTGACACAGTAAAGCAGTTTCACATTCTAACTCTATGTTTTGTTTCCTTTTCATGTAGCCCTAAGCAGTGACTGGCGAGAAACACTTTCATTGAAAGGGGTTGCAAGCTTCCAAAAATTACGAGTCTCCAGAAATCTCAGCAAATATTTTTTCACCCAAACTAGATGATACTTTCAGGTAATGATCAGTACACTAAGCCCTCTTGGTTCCCCAAATTTCTTTCTTCTATGTTGAAGCGTTCGTTTCCAGTAACAGTTTGAATTTTGTCGTTTCACTCTGTTTTCTCCTATATTGATAGATGTATTTGGAACTCTAAATCAAACACGGTTTGTGCTAGCTTCTTGAAACTTGACACAGTAAAGCAGTTTCACATTGTAACTCTATGTTTTGTTTCCTTTTCATGTAGCTTTAAGCAGTGACTGGCGAGAAACACTTTCATTGAAAGGGGTTGCAAGCTTCCAAAAATTACGAGTCTCCAGAAATCTCAGCAAATATTTTTTCACCCAAACTGGATGATACTTTCAGGTAATGATCAGTACACTAAGCCCACTTGGTTCTCCAAATTTCATTATTCTATGTTGAAGCGTTCGTTTCCAGTAACAGTTTCCATTCTGGCATTTCACTCTGTTTTCTCCTATATTGATAGATGTATTTGGAACTCTAAATCAAACACGGTTTGTGCTAGCTTCTTGAAACTTGACACAGTAAAGCAGTTTCACATTCTAACTCTATGTTTTGTTTCCTTTTCATGTAGCCCTAAGCAGTGACTGGCGAGAAACACTTTCATTGAAAGGGGTTGCAAGCTTCCAAAAATTACGAGTCTCCAGAAATCTCAGCAAATATTTTTTCACCCAAACTGGATGATACTATCAGGTAATGATCAGTACACTAAGCCCACTTGGTTCCCCAAATTTCGTTCTTCTATGTTGAAGCGTTCGTTTCCAGTAACAGTTTGAATTTTGTCGTTTCACTCTGTTTTCTCCTATATTGATAGATGTATTTGGAACTCTAAATCAAACACGGTTTGTGCTAGCTTCTTGAAACTTGACACACTAATGCAGTTTCACATTCTAACAATATGTTTTGTTTCCTTTTCATGTAGCCCTTAGCAGTGACTGGCGAGAAACACTTTCATTGAAAGGGGTTGCAAGCTTCCAAAAATTACGAGTCTCCAGAAATCTCAGCAAATATTTTTTCACCCAAACTGGATGATACTTTCAGGTAATGATCAGTACACTAAGCCCACTTGGTTCCCCAAATTTCGTTCTTCTATGTTGAAGCGTTCGTTTCTAGTAACAATTTGAATTTTGTCGTTTCACTCTGTTTTCTCCTATATTGATAGATGTATTTGGAACTCTAAATCAAACACGGTTCGTGCTAGCTTCTTGAAACTTGACACAGTAAAGCAGTTTCACATTCTAACTCTATGTTTTGTTTCCTTTTCATGTAGCCCTAAGCAGTGACTGGCGAGAAACACTTTCATTGAAAGGGGTTGCAAGCTTCCAAAAATTACGAGTCTCCAGAAATCTCAGCAAATATTTTTTCACCCAAACTGGATGATAGTTTCAGGTAATGATCAGAACACTAAGCCCACTTGGTTCTCCAAATTTCGTTCTTCTATGTTGAAGCGTTCGTTTCCAGTAACAGTTTCCATTCTGGCATTTCACTCTGTTTTCTCCTATATTGATAGATGTATTTGGAACTCTAAATCAAACACAGTTTGTGCTAGCTTCTTGAAACTTGACACAGTAAAGCAGTTTCACATTCTAACTCTATGTTTTGTTTCCTTTTCTTGTAGCCCTAAGCAGTGACGGGCGAGAAACACTTTCATTGAAAGGGGTTGCAAGCTTCCAAAAATTACTAGTCTCCAGAAATCTCAGCAAATATATTTTCACCCAAACTGGATGATACTTTCAGGTAATGATCAGTACACTTGGCCCACTTGGTTCTCCATATTTCGTTCTTCTATGTTGAAGCGTTCGTTTACACTAACAGTTTCCACTCTGGCATTTCACTCTGTTTTCTCCTATATTGATAGATGTATTTGGAACTCTAAATCAAACACGGTTTGTGCTAGCTTCTTGAAACTTGACACAGTAAAGCAGTTTCACAATCTAACTCTATGTTTTGTTTCTTTTTCATGTAGCCCTAAGCAGTGACTGGCGAGAAACACTTTCATTGAAAGGGGTTGCAAGCTTCCAAAAATTACGAGTCTCCAGAAATCTCAGCAAATATTTTTTCACCCAAACTGCATGATACTTTCAGGTAATGATCAGTACACTAAGCCCACTTGGTTCCCCAAATTTCGTTCTTCTATGTTGAATCGTTCGTTTCCAGTAACAGTTTGAATTTTTGCGTTTCACTCTGTTTTCTCCTATATTGATAGATGTATTTGGAACTCTAAATCAAACACGGTTTGTGCTAGCTTCTTGAAACTTGACACAGTAAAGCAGTTTCACATTGTAACTCTATGTTTTGTTTCCTTTTCATGTAGCTTTAAGCAGTGACTGGCGAGAAACACCTTCATTGAAAGGGGTTGCAAGCTTCCAAAAATCATGAGTCTCCAGAAATCTCAGCAAATATTTTTTCACCCAAACTGGATGATACTTTCAGGTAATGATCAGTACACTTGGCCCACTTGGTTCTCCATATTTCGTTCATCTATGTTGAAGCGTTCGTTTACAGTAACAGTTTCCACTCTGGCATTACACTCTGTTTTCTCCTATATTGATAGATGTATTTGGAACTCTAAATCAAACACGGTTTGTGCTAGCTTCTTGAAACTTGACACAGTAATGCAGTTTCACATTCTAACAATATGTTTTGTTTCCTTTTCATGTAGCCCTAAGCAGTGACTGGCGAGAAACACTTTCATTGAAAGGGGTTGCAAGCTTCCAAAAATTACGAGTCTCCAGAAATCTCAGCAAATATTTTTTCACCCAAGCTGCATGATACTTTCAGGTAATGATCAGTACACTAAGCCCACGTGGTTCCCCAAATTTCGTTCTTCTATGTTGAAGCGTTCGTTTCCAGTAACAGTTTCCATTCTGGCATTTCACTCTGTTTTCTCCTATATTGATAGATGTATTTGGAACTCTAAATCAAACACGGTTTGTGCTAGCTTCTTGAAACTTGACACAGTAAAGCAGTTTCACATTCTAAATCTATGTTTTGTTTCTTTTTCATGTAGCCCTAAGCAGTGACTGGCGAGAAACAGTTTCATTGAAAGGGGTTGCAAGCTTCCAAAAATTACGAGTCTCCAGAAATCTCAGCAAATATTTTTTCACCCAAACTGCATGATACTTTCAGGTAATGATCAGTACACTAAGCCCACTTGGTTCCCCAAATTTCGTTCTTCTATGTTGAAGCGTTCGTTTCCAGTAACAGTTTGAATTTTTGCGTTTCACTCTGTTTTCTCCTATATTGATAGATGTATTTGGAACTCTAAATCAAACATGGTTTGTGCTAGCTTCTTGAAACTTGACACAGTAAAGCAGTTTCACATTCTAACTCTATGTTTTGTTTCCTTTTCATGTAGCCCTAAGCAGTGACTGGCGAGAAACACTTTCATTGAAAGGGGTTGCAAGCTTCCAAAAATTACGAGTCTCCAGAAATCTCAGCAAATATTTTTTCACCCAAACTAGATGATACTTTCAGGTAATGATCAGTACACTAAGCCCTCTTGGTTCCCAAAATTTCTTTCTTCTATGTTGAAGCGTTCGTTTCCAGTAACAGTTTGAATTTTGTCGTTTCACTCTGTTTTCTCCTATATTGATAGATGTATTTGGAACTCTAAATCAAACACGGTTTGTGCTAGCTTCTTGAAACTTGACACAGTAAAGCAGTTTCACATTCTAACTCTATGTTTTGTTTCCTTTTCATGTAGCTTTAAGCAGTGACTGGCGAGAAACACTTTCATTGAAAGGGGTTGCAAGCTTCCAAAAATTACGAGTCTCCAGAAATCTCAGCAAATATTTTTTCACCCAAACTGGATGATACTTTCAGGTAATGATCAGTACACTAAGCCCACTTGGTTCTCCAAATTTCATTCTTCTATGTTGAAGCGTTCGTTTCCAGTAACAGTTTCCATTCTGGCATTTCACTCTGTTTTCTCCTATATTGATAGATGTATTTGGAACTCTAAATCAAACACGGTTTGTGCTAGCTTCTTGAAACTTGACACAGTAAAGCAGTTTCACATTCTAACTCTATGTTTTGTTTCCTTTTCTTGTAGCCCTAAGCAGTGACTGGCGAGAAACACTTTCATTGAAAGGGGTTGCAAGCTTCCAAAAATTACTAGTCTCCAAAAATCTCAGCAAATATATTTTCACCCATACTGGATGATACTTTCAGGTAATGATCAGTACACTTGGCCCACTTGGTTCTCCATATTTCGTTCTTCTATGTTGAAGCGTTCGTTTACACTAACAGTTTCCACTCTGGCATTTCACTCTGTTTTCTCCTATATTGATAGATGTATTTGGAACTCTAAATCAAACACGGTTTGTGCTAGCTTCTTGAAACTTGACACAGTAAAGCAGTTTCACATTCTAACTCTATGTTTTGTTTCTTTTTCATGTAGCCCTAAGCAGTGACTGGCGAGAAACACTTTCATTGAAAGGGGTTGCAAGCTACCAAAAATTACGAGTCTCCAGAAATCTCAGCAAATATTTTTTCACCCAAACTGCATGATACTTTCAGGTAATGATCAGTACACTAAGCCCACTTGGTTCCCCAAATTTCGTTCTTCTATGTTGAAGCGTTCGTTTCCAGTAACAGTTTGAATTTTTGTGTTTCACTCTGTTTTCTCCTATATTGATAGATGTATTTGGAACTCTAAATCAAACACGGTTTGTGCTAGCTTCTTGAAACTTGACACAGTAAAGCAGTTTCACATTCTAACAATATGTTTTGTTTCCTTTTCATGTAGCCCTAAGCAGTGACTGGCGAGAAACACTTTCATTGAAAGGGGTTGCAAGCTTCCAAAAATTACGAGTCTCCAGAAATCTCAGCAAATATTTTTTCACCCAAGCTGCATGATACTTTCAGGTAATGATCAGTACACTAAGCCCACTGGTTCCCCAAATTTCGTTCTTCTATGTTGAAGCGTTCGTTTCCAGTAACATTTAGAATTTTGGCGTTTCACTCTGTTTTCTCCTATATTGATAGATGTATTTGGAACTCTAAATCAAACACGGTTTGTGCTAGCTTCTTGAAACTTGACACAGTAAAGCAGTTTCACATTCTAACTCTAAGTTTTGTTTCCTTTTCATGTAGCCCTAAGCAGTGACTGGCGAGAAACACTTTCATTGAAAGGGGTTGCAAGCTTCCAAAAATTACGAGTCTCCAGAAATCTCAGCAAATATTTTTTCACCCAAACTGGATGATACTTTCAGGTAATGATCAGTACACTAAGCCCACTTGGTTCTCCAAATTTCGTTCTTCTATGTTGAAGCGTTCGTTTCCAGTAATAGTTTGAATTTTGTCGTTTCACTCTGTTTTCTCCTATATTGATAGATGTATTTGGAACACTAAATCAAACACGGTTTGTGCTAGCTTCTTGAAACTTGACACAGTAAAGCAGTTTCACATTCTAACTCTATGTTTTGTTTCCTTTTCATGTAGCTTTAAGCAGTGACTGGCAAGAAACACCTTCATTGAAAGGGGTTGCAAGCTTCCAAAAATCACGAGTCTTCAGAAATCTCAGCAAATATTTTTTCACCCAAACTGGATGATACTTTCAGGTAATGATCAGTACACTTGGCCCACTTGGTTCTCCATATTTCGTTCTTCTATGTTGAAGCGTTCGTTTACAGTAACAGTTTCCACTCTGGCATTACACTCTGTTTTCTCCTATATTGATAGATGTATTTGGAACTCTAAATCAAACACGGTTTGTGCTAGCTTCTTGAAACTTGACACAGTAATGCAGTTTCACATTCTAACAATATGTTTTGTTTCCTTTTCATGTAGCCCTAAGCAGTGACTGGCGAGAAACACTTTCATTGAAAGGGGTTGCAAGCTTCCAAAAATTACGAGTCTCCAGAAATCTCAGCAAATATTTTTTTCACCCAAACTGGATGATACTTTCAGGTAATGATCAGTACACTAAGCCCACTTGGTTCCCCAAATTTCGTTCTTCTATGTTGAAGCGTTCGTTTCCAGTAACAGTTTGAATTTTGTCGTTTCACTCTGTTTTCTCCTATATTGATAGATGTATTTGGAACACTAAATCAAACACGGTTTGTGCTAGCTTCTTGAAACTTGACACAGTAAAGCAGTTTCACATTCTAACTCTATGTTTTGTTTCCTTTTCATGTAGCTTTAAGCAGTGACTGGCGAGAAACACCTTCATTGAAAGGGGTTGCAAGCTTCCAAAAATCACGAGTCTCCAGAAATCTCAGCAAATATTTTTTCACCCAAACTGGATGATTCTTTCAGGTAATGATCAGTACACTTGGCCCACTTGGTTCTCCATATTTCGTTCTTCTATGTTGAAGCGTTCGTTTACAGTAACAGTTTCCACTCTGGCATTACACTCTGTTTTCTCCTATATTGATAGATGTATTTGGAACTCTAAATCAAACACGGTTTGTGCTAGCTTCTTGAAACTTGACACAGTAATGCAGTTTCACATTCTAACAATATGTTTTGTTTCCTTTTCATGTAGCCCTAAGCAGTGACTGGCGAGAAACACTTTCATTTAAAGGGGTTGCAAGCTTCCAAAAATTACGAGTCTCCAGAAATCTCAGCAAATATTTTTTCACCCAAACTGGATGATACTTTCAGGTAATGATCAGTACACTTGGCCCACTTGGTTCTCCATATTTCGTTGTTCTATGTTGAAGCGTTCGTTTCCACTAACAGTTTCCACTCTGGCATTTCACTCTGTTTTCTCCTATATTGATAGATGTATTTGGAACTCTAAATCAAACACGGTTTGTGCTAGCTTCTTGAAACTTGACACAGTAAAGCAGTTTCACATTGTAACTCTATGTTTTGTTTCCTTTTCATGTAGCTTTAAGCAGTGACTGGCGAGAAACACTTTCATTGAAAGGGGTTGCAAGCTTCCAAAAATTACGAGTCTCCAGAAATCTCAGCAAATATTTTTTCACCCAAACTGGATGATACTTTCAGGTAATGATCAGTACACTAAGCCCACTTGGTTCTCCAAATTTCATTCTTCTATGTTGAAGCGTTCGTTTCCAGTAACAGTTTCCATTCTGGCATTTCACTCTGTTTTCTCCTATATTGATAGATGTATTTGGAACTCTAAATCAAACACGGTTTGTGCTAGCTTCTTGAAACTTGACACAGTAAAGCAGTTTCACATTCTAACTCTATGTTTTGTTTCCTTTTCATGTAGCTTTAAGCAGTGACTGGCGAGAAACACTTTCATTGAAAGGGGTTGCAAGCTTCCAAAAATTACGAGTCTCCAGAAATCTCAGCAAATATTTTTTCACCCAAACTGGATGATACTTTCAGGTAATGATTAGTACACTAAGCCCACTTGGTTCTCCAAATTTCGTTCTTCTATGTTGAAGCGTTCATTTCTAGTAACAATTTGAATTTTGTCGTTTCACTCTGTTTTCTCCTATATTGATAGATGTATTTGGAACTCTAAATCAAACACGGTTTGTGCTAGCTTCTTGAAACTTGACACAGTAAAGCAGTTTCACATTCTAACTCTATGTTTTGTTTCCTTTTCATGTAGCCCTAAGCAGTGACTGGCGAGAAACACTTTCATTGAAAGGGGTTGCAAGCTTCCAAAAATTACGAGTCTTCAGAAATCTCAGCAAATATTTTTTCACCCAAACTAGATGATACTTTCAGGTAATGATCAGTACACTAAGCCCTCTTGGTTCCCCAAATTTCGATCTTCTATGTTGAAGCGTTCGTTTCCAGTAACAGTTTGAATTTTTGCGTTTCACTCTGTTTTCTCCTATATTGATAGATGTATTTGGAACTCTAAATCAAACACGGTTTGTGCTAGCTTCTTGAAACTTGACACAGTAAAGCAGTTTCAGATTCTAACTCTATGTTTTGTTTCCTTTTCATGTAGCTTTAAGCAGTGACTGGCGAGAAACACTTTCATTGAAAGGGGTTGCAAGCTTCCAAAAATTACGAGTCTCCAGAAATCTCAGCAAATATTTTTTCACCCAAACTGGATGATACTTTCAGGTAATGATCAGTACACTAAGCCCACTTGGTTCTCCAAATTTCATTCTTCTATGTTGAAGCGTTCGTTTCCAGTAACAGTTTCCATTCTGGCATTTCACTCTGTTTTCTCCTATATTGATAGATGTATTTGGAACTCTAAATCAAACACGGTTTGTGCTAGCTTCTTGAAACTTGACACAGTAAAGCAGTTTCACATTGTAACTCTATGTTTTGTTTCCTTTTCATGTAGCTTTAAGCAGTGACTGGCGAGAAACACTTTCATTGAAAGGGGTTGCAAGCTTCCAAAAATTACGAGTCTCCAGAAATCTCAGCAAATATTTTTTCACCCAAACTGGATGATACTTTCAGGTAATGATCAGTACACTAAGCCCACTTGGATCCCCAAATTTCGTTCTTCTATGTTGAAGCGTTCGTTTCCAGTAACAGTTTGAATTTTGTCGTTTCACTCTGTTTTCTCCTATATTGATAGATGTATTTGGAACACTAAATCAAACACGGTTTGTGCTAGCTTCTTGAAACTTGACACAGTAAAGCAGTTTCACATTCTAACTCTATGTTTTGTTTCCTTTTCATGTAGCCCTAAGCAGTGACTGGCGAGAAACACTTTCATTGAAAGGGGTTGCAAGCTTCCAAAAATTACGAGTCTCCAGAAATCTCAGCAAATATTTTTTCACCCAAACTGGATGATAGTTTCAGGTAATGATCAGAACACTAAGCCCACTTGGTTCTCCAAATTTCGTTCTTCTATGTTGAAGCGTTCGTTTCCAGTAATAGTTTCCTTTCTGGCATTTCACTCTGTTTTCTCCTATATTGATAGATGTATTTGGAACTCTAAATCAAACACAGTTTGTGCTAGCTTCTTGAAACTTGACACAGTAAAGCAGTTTCACATTCTAACTCTATGTTTTGTTTCCTTTTCTTGTAGCCCTAAGCAGTGACGGGCGAGAAACACTTTCATTGAAAGGGGTTGCAAGCTTCCAAAAATTACTAGTCTCCAGAAATCTCAGCAAATATATTTTCACCCAAACTGGATGATACTTTCAGGTAATGATCAGTACACTTGGCCCACTTGGTTCTCCATATTTCGTTCTTCTATGTTGAAGCGTTCGTTTACAGTAACAGTTTCCACTCTGGCATTACACTCTGTTTTCTCCTATATTGATAGATGTATTTGGAACTCTAAATCAAACACGGTTTGTGCTAGCTTCTTGAAACTTGACACAGTAATGCAGTTTCACATTCTAACAATATGTTTTGTTTCCTTTTCATGTAGCCCTAAGCAGTGACTGGCGAGAAACACTTTCATTGAAAGGGGTTGCAAGCTTCCAAAAATTACGAGTCTCCAGAAATCTCAGCAAATATTTTTTTCACCCAAACTGGATGATACTTTCAGGTAATGATCAGTACACTAAGCCCACTTGGTTCCCCAAATTTCGTTCTTCTATGTTGAAGCGTTCGTTTCCAGTAACAGTTTGAATTTTGTCGTTTCACTCTGTTTTCTCCTATATTGATAGATGTATTTGGAACACTAAATCAAACACGGTTTGTGCTAGCTTCTTGAAACTTGACACAGTAAAGCAGTTTCACATTCTAACTCTATGTTTTGTTTCCTTTTCATGTAGCTTTAAGCAGTGACTGGCGAGAAACACCTTCATTGAAAGGGGTTGCAAGCTTCCAAAAATCACGAGTCTCCAGAAATCTCAGCAAATATTTTTTCACCCAAACTGGATGATACTTTCAGGTAATGATCAGTACACTTGGCCCACTTGGTTCTCCATATTTCGTTCTTCTATGTTGAAGCGTTCGTTTACAGTAACAGTTTCCACTCTGGCATTACACTCTGTTTTCTCCTATATTGATAGATGTATTTGGAACTCTAAATCAAACACGGTTTGTGCTAGCTTCTTGAAACTTGACACAGTAATGCAGTTTCACATTCTAACAATATGTTTTGTTTCCTTTTCATGTAGCCCTAAGCAGTGACTGGCGAGAAACACTTTCATTTAAAGGGGTTGCAAGCTTCCAAAAATTACGAGTCTCCAGAAATCTCAGCAAATATTTTTTCACCCAAACTGGATGATACTTTCAGGTAATGATCAGTACACTTGGCCCACTTGGTTCTCCATATTTCGTTGTTCTATGTTGAAGCGTTCGTTTCCACTAACAGTTTCCACTCTGGCATTTCACTCTGTTTTCTCCTATATTGATAGATGTATTTGGAACTCTAAATCAAACACGGTTTGTGCTAGCTTCTTGAAACTTGACACAGTAAAGCAGTTTCACATTGTAACTCTATGTTTTGTTTCCTTTTCATGTAGCTTTAAGCAGTGACTGGCGAGAAACACTTTCATTGAAAGGGGTTGCAAGCTTCCAAAAATTACGAGTCTCCAGAAATCTCAGCAAATATTTTTTCACCCAAACTGGATGATACTTTCAGGTAATGATCAGTACACTAAGCCCACTTGGTTCTCCAAATTTCATTCTTCTATGTTGAAGCGTTCGTTTCCAGTAACAGTTTCCATTCTGGCATTTCACTCTGTTTTCTCCTATATTGATAGATGTATTTGGAACTCTAAATCAAACACGGTTTGTGCTAGCTTCTTGAAACTTGACACAGTAAAGCAGTTTCACATTCTAACTCTATGTTTTGTTTCCTTTTCATGTAGCTTTAAGCAGTGACTGGCGAGAAACACTTTCATTGAAAGGGGTTGCAAGCTTCCAAAAATTACGAGTCTCCAGAAATCTCAGCAAATATTTTTTCACCCAAACTGGATGATACTTTCAGGTAATGATTAGTACACTAAGCCCACTTGGTTCTCCAAATTTCGTTCTTCTATGTTGAAGCGTTCATTTCTAGTAACAATTTGAATTTTGTCGTTTCACTCTGTTTTCTCCTATATTGATAGATGTATTTGGAACTCTAAATCAAACACGGTTTGTGCTAGCTTCTTGAAACTTGACACAGTAAAGCAGTTTCACATTCTAACTCTATGTTTTGTTTCCTTTTCATGTAGCCCTAAGCAGTGACTGGCGAGAAACACTTTCATTGAAAGGGGTTGCAAGCTTCCAAAAATTACGAGTCTTCAGAAATCTCAGCAAATATTTTTTCACCCAAACTAGATGATACTTTCAGGTAATGATCAGTACACTAAGCCCTCTTGGTTCCCCAAATTTCGATCTTCTATGTTGAAGCGTTCGTTTCCAGTAACAGTTTGAATTTTGTCGTTTTACTCTGTTTTCTCCTATATTGATAGATGTATTTGGAACTCTAAATCAAACACGGTTTGTGCTAGCTTCTTGAAACTTGACACAGTAAAGCAGTTTCACATTCTAACTCTATGTTTTGTTTCCTTTTCATGTAGCTTTAAGCAGTGACTGGCGAGAAACACTTTCATTGAAAGGGGTTGCAAGCTTCCAAAAATTACGAGTCTCCAGAAATCTCAGCAAATATTTTTTCACCCAAACTGGATGATAGTTTCAGGTAATGATCAGAACACTAAGCCCACTTGGTTCTCCAAATTTCGTTCTTCTATGTTGAAGCGTTCGTTTCCAGTAATAGTTTCATTTCTGGCATTTCACTCTGTTTTCTCCTATATTGATAGATGTATTTGGAACTCTAAATCAAACACAGTTTGTGCTAGCTTCTTGAAACTTGACACAGTAAAGCAGTTTCACATTCTAACTCTATGTTTTGTTTCCTTTTCTTGTAGCCCAAAGCAGTGACGGGCGAGAAACACTTTCATTGAAAGGGGTTGCAAGCTTCCAAAAATTACTAGTCTCCAGAAATCTCAGCAAATATATTTTCACCCAAACTGGATGATACTTTCAGGTAATGATCAGTACACTTGGCCCACTTGGTTCTCCATATTTCGTTCTTCTATGTTGAAGCGTTCGTTTACACTAACAGTTTCCATTCTGGCATTTCACTCTGTTTTCTCCTATATTGATAGATGTATTTGGAACTCTAAATCAAACACGGTTTGTGCTAGCTTCTTGAAACTTGACACAGTAAAGCAGTTTCACATTCTAACTCTATGTTTTGTTTCTTTTTCATGTAGCCCTAAGCAGTGACTGGCGAGAAACACTTTCATTGAAAGGGGTTGCAAGCTTCCAAAAATTACGAGTCTCCAGAAATCGCAGCAAATATTTTTTCACCCAAACTGCATGATACTTTCAGGTAATGATCAGTACACTAAGCCCACTTGGTTCCCCAAATTTCGTTCTTCTATGTTGAAGTGTTCGTTTCCAGTAACAGTTTGAATTTTTGCGTTTCACTCTGTTTTCTCCTATATTGATAGATGTATTTGGAACTCTAAATCAAACACGGTTTGTGCTATCTTCTTGAAACTTGACACAGTAAAGCAGTTTCACATTCTAACTCTATGTTTTGTTTCCTTTTCATGTAGCCCTAAGCAGTGACTGGCGAGAAACACTTTCATTGAAAGGGGTTGCAAGCTTCCAAAAATTACGAGTCTTCAGAAATCTCAGCAAATATTTTTTCACCCAAACTAGATGATACTTTCAGGTAATGATCAGTACACTAAGCCCTCTTGGTTCCCCAAATTTCGTTCTTCTATGTTGAAGCGTTCGTTTCCACTAACAGTTTCCACTCTGGCATTTCACTCTGTTTTCTCCTATATTGATAGATGTATTTGGAACTCTAAATCAAACACGGTTTGTGCTAGCTTCTTGAAACTTGACACAGTAAAGCTGTTTCACATTGTAACTCTATGTTTTGTTTCCTTTTCATGTAGCTTTAAGCAGTGACTGGCGAGAAACACTTTCATTGAAAGGGGTTGCAAGCTTCCAAAAATTACGAGTCTCCAGAAATCTCAGCAAATATTTTTTCACCCAAACTGGATGATACTTTCAGGTAATGATCAGTACACTAAGCCCACTTGGTTCTCCAAATTTCATTCTTCTATGTTGAAGCGTTCGTTTCCAGTAACAGTTTCCATTCTGGCATTTCACTCTGTTTTCTCCTATATTGATAGATGTATTTGGAACTCTAAATCAAACACGGTTTGTGCTAGCTTCTTGAAACTTGACACAGTAAAGCAGTTTCACATTCTAACTCTATGTTTTGTTTCCTTTTCTAGTAGCCCTAAGCAGTGACTGGCGAGAAACACTTTCATTGAAAGGGGTTGCAAGCTTCCAAAAATTACGAGTCTCCAGAAATCTCAGCAAATATTTTTTCACCCAAACTGGATGATACTTTCAGGTAATGATCAGTACACTAAGCCCACTTGGTTCCCCAAATTTCGTTCTTCTATGTTGAAGCGTTCGTTTCCAGTAACAGTTTGAATTTTGTCGTTTCACTCTGTTTTCTCCTATATTGATAGATGTATTTGGAACACTAAATCAAACACGGTTTGTGCTAGCTTCTTGAAACTTGACACAGTAAAGCAGTTTCACATTCTAACTCTATGTTTTGTTTCCTTTTCATGTAGCTTTAAGCAGTGACTGGCGAGAAACACCTTCATTGAAAGGGGTTGCAAGCTTCCAAAAATCACGAGTCTCCAGAAATCCCAGCAAATATTTTTTCACCCAAACTGGATGATACTTTCAGGTAATGATCAGTACACTTGGCCCACTTGGTTCTCCATATTTCATTCTTCTATGTTGAAGCGTTCGTTTACAGTAACAGTTTCCACTCTGGCATTACACTCTGTTTTCTCCTATATTGATAGATGTATTTGGAACTCTAAATCAAACACGGTTTGTGCTAGCTTCTTGAAACTTGACACAGTAATGCAGTTTCACATTCTAACAATATGTTTTGTTTCCTTTTCATGTAGCCCTAAGCAGTGACTGGCGAGAAACACTTTCATTGAAAGGGGTTGCAAGCTTCCAAAAATTACGAGTCTCCAGAAATCTCAGCAAATATTTTTTCACCCAAGCTGCATGATACTTTCAGGTAATGATCAGTACACTAAGCCCACTTGGTTCCCCAAATTTCGTTCTTCTATGTTGAAGCGTTCGTTTCCAGTAACAGTTAGAATTTTGGCGTTTCACTCTGTTTTCTCCTATATTGATAGATGTATTTGGAACTCTAAATCAAACACGGTTTGTGCTAGCTTCTTGAAACTTGACACAGTAAAGCAGTTTCACATTCTAACTCTATGTTTTGTTTCCTTTTCATGTAGCTTTAAGCAGTGACTGGCGAGAAACACCTTCATTGAAAGGGGTTGCAAGCTTCCAAAAATCACGAGTCTCCAGAAATCTCAGCAAATATTTTTTCACCCAAACTGGATGATACTTTCAGGTAATGATCAGTACACTTGGCCCACTTGGTTCTCCATATTTCGTTCTTCTATGTTGAAGCGTTCGTTTACAGTAACAGTTTCCACTCTGGCATTACACTCTGTTTTCTCCTATATTGATAGATGTATTTGGAACTCTAAATCAAACACGGTTTGTGCTAGCTTCTTGAAACTTGACACAGTAATGCAGTTTCACATTCTAACAATATGTTTTGTTTCCTTTTCATGTAGCCCTAAGCAGTGACTGGCGAGAAACACTTTCATTGAAAGGGGTTGCAAGCTTCCAAAAATTACGAGTCTCCAGAAATCTCAGCAAATATTTTTTCACCCAAGCTGCATGATACTTTCAGGTAATGATCAGTACACTAAGCCCACTTGGATCCCCAAATTTCGTTCTTCTATGTTGAAGCGTTCGTTTCCAGTAACAGTTAGAATTTTGGCGTTTCACTCTGTTTTCTCCTATATTGATAGATGTATTTGGAACTCTAAATCAAACACGGTTTGTGCTAGCTTCTTGAAACTTGACACAGTAAAGCAGTTTCACATTCTAACTCTATTTTTTGATTCCTTTTCATGTAGCCCTAAGCAGTGACTGGCGAGAAACACTTTCATTGAAAGGGGTTGCAAGCTTCCAAAAATTACGAGTCTCCAGAAATCTCAGCAAATATTTTTTCACCCAAACTGGATGATAGTTTCAGGTAATGATCAGAACACTAAGCCCACTTGGTTCTCCAAATTTCGTTCTTCTATGTTGAAGCGTTCGTTTCCAGTAACAGTTTCCATTCTGGCATTTCACTCTGTTTTCTCCTATATTGATAGATGTATTTGGAACTCTAAATCAAACACGGTTTGTGCTAGCTTCTTGAAACTTGACACAGTAAAGCAGTTTCACATTCTAACTCTATGTTTTGTTTCTTTTTCATGTAGCCCTAAGCAGTGACTGGCGAGAAACACTTTCATTGAAAGGGGTTGCAAGCTTCCAAAAATTACGAGTCTCCAGAAATCTCAGCAAATATTTTTTCACCCAAACTGCATGATACTTTCAGGTAATGATCAGTACATTAAGCCCACTTGGTTCCCCAAATTTCGTTCTTCTATGTTGAAGCGTTCGTTTCCAGTAACAGTTTGAATTTTTGCGTTTCACTCTGTTTTCTCCTATATTGATAGATGTATTTGGAACTCTAAATCAAACACGGTTTGTGCTAGCTTCTTGAAACTTGACACAGTAAAGCAGTTTCACATTCTAACTCTATGTTTTGTTTCCTTTTCATGTAGCCCTAAGCAGTGACTGGCGAGAAACACTTTCATTGAAAGGGGTTGCAAGCTTCCAAAAATTACGAGTCTCCAGAAATCTCAGCAAATATTTTTTCACCCAAACTAGATGATACTTTCAGGTAATGATCAGTACACTAAGCCCTCTTGGTTCCCCAAATTTCGTTCTTCTATGTTGAAGCGTTCGTTTCCAGTAACAGTTTGAATTTTGTCGTTTCACTCTGTTTTCTCCTATATTGATAGATGTATTTGGAACTCTAAATCAAACACGGTTTGTGCTAGCTTCTTGAAACTTGACACAGTAAAGCAGTTTCACATTGTAACTCTATGTTTTGTTTCCTTTTCATGTAGCTTTAAGCAGTGACTGGCGAGAAACACTTTCATTGAAAGGGGTTGCAAGCTTCCAAAAATTACGAGTCTCCAGAAATCTCAGCAAATATTTTTTCACCCAAACTGGATGATACTTTCAGGTAATGATCAGTACACTAAGCCCACTTGGTTCTCCAAATTTCATTCTTCTATGTTGATGCATTCGTTTCCAGTAACAGTTTCCATTCTGGCATTTCACTCTGTTTTCTCCTATATTGATAGATGTATTTGGAACTCTAAATCAAACACGGTTTGTGCTAGCTTCTTGAAACTTGACACAGTAAAGCAGTTTCACATTCTAACTCTATGTTTTGTTTCCTTTTCATGTAGCCCTAAGCAGTGACTGGCGAGAAACACTTTCATTGAAAGGGGTTGCAAGCTTCCAAAAATTACGAGTCTCCAGAAATCTCAGCAAATATTTTTTCACCCAAACTGGATGATACTTTCAGGTAATGATCAGTACATTAAGCCCACTTGGTTCCCCAAATTTCGTTCTTCTATGTTGAAGCATTCGTTTCCAGTAACAGTTTGAATTTTGTCGTTTCACTCTGTTTTCTCCTATATTGATAGATGTATTTGGAACACTAAATCAAACACGGTTTGTGCTAGCTTCTTGAAACTTGACACAGTAAAGCAGTTTCACATTCTAACTCTATGTTTTGTTTCCTTTTCATGTAGCTTTAAGCAGTGACTGGCGAGAAACACCTTCATTGAAAGGGGTTGCAAGCTTCCAAAAATCACGAGTCTCCAGAAATCTCAGCAAATATTTTTTCACCCAAACTGGATGATACTTTCAGGTAATGATCAGTACACTTGGCCCACTTGGTTCTCCATATTTCGTTCATCTATGTTGAAGCGTTCGTTTACAGTAACAGTTTCCACTCTGGCATTACACTCTCTTTTCTCCTATATTGATGGATGTATTTGGAACTCTAAATCAAACACGGTTTGTGCTAGCTTCTTGAAACTTCACACAGTAATGCAGTTTCACATTCTAACAATATGTTTTGTTTCCTTTTCATGTAGCCCTAAGCAGTGACTGGCGAGAAACACTTTCATTGAAAGGGGTTGCAAGCTTCCAAAAATTACGAGTCTCCAGAAATCTCAGCAAATATTTTTTCACCCAAGCTGCATGATACTTTCAGGTAATGATCAGTACACTAAGCCCACGTGGTTCCCCAAATTTCGTTCTTCTGTGTTGAAGCGTTCGTTTCCAGTAACAGTTTCCATTCTGGCATTTCACTCTGTTTTCTCCTATATTGATAGATGTATTTGGAACTCTAAATCAAACACGGTTTGTGCTAGCTTCTTGAAACTTGACACAGTAAAGCAGTTTCACATTCTAAATCTATGTTTTGTTTCTTTTTCATGTAGCCCTAAGCAGTGACTGGCGAGAAACAGTTTCATTGAAAGGGGTTGCAAGCTTCCAAAAATTACGAGTCTCCAGAAATCTCAGCAAATATTTTTTCACCCAAACTGCATGATACTTTCAGGTAATGATCAGTACACTAAGCCCACTTGGTTCCCCAAATTTCGTTCTTCTATGTTGAAGCGTTCGTTTCCAGTAACAGTTTGAATTTTTGCGTTTCACTCTGTTTTCTCCTATATTGATAGATGTATTTGGAACTCTAAATCAAACATGGTTTGTGCTAGCTTCTTGAAACTTGACACAGTAAACCAGTTTCACATTCTAACTCTATGTTTTGTTTCCTTTTCATGTAGCCCTAAGCAGTGACTGGCGAGAAACACTTTCATTGAAAGGGGTTGCAAGCTTCCAAAAATTACGAGTCTCCAGAAATCTCAGCAAATATTTTTTCACCCAAACTAGATGATACTTTCAGGTAATGATCAGTACACTAAGCCCTCTTGGTTCCCCAAATTTCTTTCTTCTATGTTGAAGCGTTCGTTTCCAGTAACAGTTTGAATTTTGTCGTTTCACTCTGTTTTCTCCTATATTGATAGATGTATTTGGAACTCTAAATCAAACACGGTTTGTGCTAGCTTCTTGAAACTTGACACAGTAAAGCAGTTTCACATTGTAACTCTATGTTTTGTTTCCTTTTCATGTAGCTTTAAGCAGTGACTGGCGAGAAACACTTTCATTGAAAGGGGTTGCAAGCTTCCAAAAATTACGAGTCTCCAGAAATCTCAGCAAATATTTTTTCACCCAAACTGGATGATACTTTCAGGTAATGATCAGTACACTAAGCCCACTTGGTTCTCCAAATTTCATTATTCTATGTTGAAGCGTTCGTTTCCAGTAACAGTTTCCATTCTGGCATTTCACTCTGTTTTCTCCTATATTGATAGATGTATTTGGAACTCTAAATCAAACACGGTTTGTGCTAGCTTCTTGAAACTTGACACAGTAAAGCAGTTTCACATTCTAACTCTATGTTTTGTTTCCTTTTCATGTAGCCCTAAGCAGTGACTGGCGAGAAACACTTTCATTGAAAGGGGTTGCAAGCTTCCAAAAATTACGAGTCTCCAGAAATCTCAGCAAATATTTTTTCACCCAAACTGGATGATACTTTCAGGTAATGATCAGTACACTAAGCCCACTTGGTTCCCCAAATTTCGTTCTTCTATGTTGAAGCGTTCGTTTCCAGTAACAGTTTGAATTTTGTCGTTTCACTCTGTTTTCTCCTATATTGATAGATGTATTTGGAACTCTAAATCAAACACGGTTTGTGCTAGCTTCTTGAAACTTGACACACTAATGCAGTTTCACATTCTAACAATATGTTTTGTTTCGTTTTCATGTAGCCCTAAGCAGTGACTGGCGAGAAACACTTTCATTGAAAGGGGTTGCAAGCTTCCAAAAATTACGAGTCTCCAGAAATCTCAGCAAATATTTTTTCACCCAAACTGGATGATACTTTCAGGTAATGATCAGTACACTAAGCCCACTTGGTTCCCCAAATTTCGTTCTTCTATGTTGAAGCGTTCGTTTCTAGTAACAATTTGAATTTTGTCGTTTCACTCTGTTTTCTCCTATATTGATAGATGTATTTGGAACTCTAAATCAAACACGGTTTGTGCTAGCTTCTTGAAACTTGACACAGTAAAGCAGTTTCACATTCTAACTCTATGTTTTGTTTCCTTTTCATGTAGCCCTAAGCAGTGACTGGCGAGAAACACTTTCATTGAAAGGGGTTGCAAGCTTCCAAAAATTACGAGTCTCCAGAAATCTCAGCAAATATTTTTTCACCCAAACTGGATGATAGTTTCAGGTAATGATCAGAACACTAAGCCCACTTGGTTCTCCAAATTTCGTTCTTCTATGTTGAAGCGTTCGTTTCCAGTAACAGTTTCCATTCTGGCATTTCACTCTGTTTTCTCCTATATTGATAGATGTATTTGGAACTCTAAATCAAACACAGTTTGTGCTAGCTTCTTGAAACTTGACACAGTAAAGCAGTTTCACATTCTAACTCTATGTTTTGTTTCCTTTTCTTGTAGCCCTAAGCAGTGACGGGCGAGAAACACTTTCATTGAAAGGGGTTGCAAGCTTCCAAAAATTACTAGTCTCCAGAAATCTCAGCAAATATATTTTCACCCAAACTGGATGATACTTTCAGGTAATGATCAGTACACTTGGCCCACTTGGTTCTCCATATTTCGTTCTTCTATGTTGAAGCGTTCGTTTACACTAACAGTTTCCACTCTGGCATTTCACTCTGTTTTCTCCTATATTGATAGATGTATTTGGAACTCTAAATCAAACACGGTTTGTGCTAGCTTCTTGAAACTTGACACAGTAAAGCAGTTTCACAATCTAACTCTATGTTTTGTTTCTTTTTCATGTAGCCCTAAGCAGTGACTGGCGAGAAACACTTTCATTGAAAGGGGTTGCAAGCTTCCAAAAATTACGAGTCTCCAGAAATCTCAGCAAATATTTTTTCACCCAAACTGCATGATACTTTCAGGTAATGATCAGTACACTAAGCCCACTTGGTTCCCCAAATTTCGTTCTTCTATGTTGAAGCGTTCGTTTCCAGTAATAGTTTGAATTTTGTCGTTTCACTCTGTTTTCTCCTATATTGATAGATGTATTTGGAACACTAAATCAAACACGGTTTGTGCTAGCTTCTTGAAACTTGACACAGTAAAGCAGTTTCACATTCTAACTCTATGTTTTGTTTCCTTTTCATGTAGCTTTAAGCAGTGACTGGCGAGAAACACCTTCATTGAAAGGGGTTGCAAGCTTCCAAAAATCACGAGTCTTCAGAAATCTCAGCAAATATTTTTTCACCCAAACTGGATGATACTTTCAGGTAATGATCAGTACACTTGGCCCACTTGGTTCTCCATATTTCGTTCTTCTATGTTGAAGCGTTCGTTTACAGTAACAGTTTCCACTCTGGCATTACACTCTGTTTTCTCCTATATTGATAGATGTATTTGGAACTCTAAATCAAACACGGTTTGTGCTAGCTTCTTGAAACTTGACACAGTAATGCAGTTTCACATTCTAACAATATGTTTTGTTTCCTTTTCATGTAGCCCTAAGCAGTGACTGGCGAGAAACACTTTCATTGAAAGGGGTTGCAAGCTTCCAAAAATTACGAGTCTCCAGAAATCTCAGCAAATATTTTTTTCACCCAAACTGGATGATACTTTCAGGTAATGATCAGTACACTAAGCCCACTTGGTTCCCCAAATTTCGTTCTTCTATGTTGAAGCGTTCGTTTCCAGTAACAGTTTGAATTTTGTCGTTTCACTCTGTTTTCTCCTATATTGATAGATGTATTTGGAACACTAAATCAAACACGGTTTGTGCTAGCTTCTTGAAACTTGACACAGTAAAGCAGTTTCACATTCTAACTCTATGTTTTGTTTCCTTTTCATGTAGCTTTAAGCAGTGACTGGCGAGAAACACCTTCATTGAAAGGTGTTGCAAGCTTCCAAAAATCACGAGTCTCCAGAAATCTCAGCAAATATTTTTTCACCCAAACTGGATGATACTTTCAGGTAATGATCAGTACACTTGGCCCACTTGGTTCTCCATATTTCGTTCTTCTATGTTGAAGCGTTCGTTTACAGTAACAGTTTCCACTCTGGCATTACACTCTGTTTTCTCCTATATTGATAGATGTATTTGGAACTCTAAATCAAACACGGTTTGTGCTAGCTTCTTGAAACTTGACACAGTAATGCAGTTTCACATTCTAACAATATGTTTTGTTTCCTTTTCATGTAGCCCTAAGCAGTGACTGGCGAGAAACACTTTCATTTAAAGGGGTTGCAAGCTTCCAAAAATTACGAGTCTCCAGAAATCTCAGCAAATATTTTTTCACCCAAACTGGATGATACTTTCAGGTAATGATCAGTACACTTGGCCCACTTGGTTCTCCATATTTCGTTCTTCTATGTTGAAGCGTTCGTTTCCACTAACAGTTTCCACTCTGGCATTTCACTCTGTTTTCTCCTATATTGATAGATGTATTTGGAACTCTAAATCAAACACGGTTTGTGCTAGCTTCTTGAAACTTGACACAGTAAAGCAGTTTCACATTGTAACTCTATGTTTTGTTTCCTTTTCATGTAGCTTTAAGCAGTGACTGGCGAGAAACACTTTCATTGAAAGGGGTTGCAAGCTTCCAAAAATTACGAGTCTCCAGAAATCTCAGCAAATATTTTTTCACCCAAACTGGATGATACTTTCAGGTAATGATCAGTACACTAAGCTCACTTGGTTCTCCAAATTTCATTCTTCTATGTTGAAGCGTTCGTTTCCAGTAACAGTTTCCATTCTGGCATTTCACTCTGTTTTCTCCTATATTGATAGATGTATTTGGAACTCTAAATCAAACACGGTTTGTGCTAGCTTCTTGAAACTTGACACAGTAAAGCAGTTTCACATTCTAACTCTATGTTTTGTTTCCTTTTCATGTAGCTTTAAGCAGTGACTGGCGAGAAACACTTTCATTGAAAGGGGTTGCAAGCTTCCAAAAATTACGAGTCTCCAGAAATCTGAGCAAATATTTTTTCACCCAAACTGCATGATACTTTCAGGTAATGATCAGTACACTAAGCCCACTTGGTTCCCCAAATTTCGTTCTTCTATGTTGAAGCGTTCGTTTCCAGTAACAGTTTGAATTTTTGCGTTTCACTCTGTTTTCTCCTATATTGATAGATGTATTTGGAACTCTAAATCAAACACGGTTTGTGCTAGCTTCTTGAAACTTGACACAGTAAAGCAGTTTCACATTCTAACTCTATGTTTTGTTTCCTTTTCATGTAGCCCTAAGCAGTGACTGGCGAGAAACACTTTCATTGAAAGGGGTTGCAAGCTTCCAAAAATTACGAGTCTTCAGAAATCTCAGCAAATATTTTTTCACCCAAACTAGATGATACTTTCAGGTAATGATCAGTACACTAAGCCCTCTTGGTTCCCCAAATTTCGATCTTCTATGTTGAAGCGTTCGTTTCCAGTAACAGTTTGAATTTTGTCGTTTCACTCTGTGTTCTCCTATATTGATAGATGTATTTGGAACTCTAAATCAAACACGGTTTGTGCTAGCTTCTTGAAACTTGACACAGTAAAGCAGTTTCACATTCTAACTCTATGTTTTGTTTCCTTTTCATGTAGCTTTAAGCAGTGACTGGCGAGAAACACTTTCATTGAAAGGGGTTGCAAGCTTCCAAAAATTACGAGTCTCCAGAAATCTCAGCAAATATTTTTTCACCCAAACTGGATGATACTTTCAGGTAATGATTAGTACACTAAGCCCACTTGGTTCTCCAAATTTCGTTCTTCTATGTTGAAGCGTTCATTTCTAGTAACAATTTGAATTTTGTCGTTTCACTCTGTTTTCTCCTATATTGATAGATGTATTTGGAACTCTAAATCAAACACGGTTTGTGCTAGCTTCTTGAAACTTGACACAGTAAAGCAGTTTCACATTCTAACTCTATGTTTTGTTTCCTTTTCTTGTAGCCCTAAGCAGTGACGGGCGAGAAACACTTTCATTGAAAGGGGTTGCAAGCTTCCAAAAATTACGAGTCTCCAGAAATCTCAGCAAATATTTTTTCACCCAAACTGGATGATACTTTCAGGTAATGATCAGTACACTAAGCCCACTTGGTTCCCCAAATTTCGTTCTTCTATGTTGAAGCGTTCGTTTCCAGTAACAGTTTGAATTTTGTCGTTTCACTCTGTTTTCTCCTATATTGATAGATGTATTTGGAACACTAAATCAAACACGGTTTGTGCTAGCTTCTTGAAACTTGACACAGTAAAGCAGTTTCACATTCTAACTCTATGTTTTGTTTCCTTTTCATGTAGCCCTAAGCAGTGACTGGCGACAAACACTTTCATTGAAAGGGGTTGCAAGCTTCCAAAAATTACGAGTCTCCAGAAATCTCAGCAAATATTTTTTCACCCAAACTGGATGATAGTTTCAGGTAATGATCAGAACACTAAGCCCACTTGGTTCTCCAAATTTCTTTCTTCTATGTTGAAGCGTTCGTTTCCAGTAATAGTTTGAATTTTGTCGTTTCACTCTGTTTTCTCCTATATTGATAGATGTATTTGGAACACTAAATCAAACACGGTTTGTGCTAGCTTCTTGAAACTTGACACAGTAAAGCAGTTTCACATTCTAACTCTATGTTTTGTTTCCTTTTCATGTAGCTTTAAGCAGTGACTGGCGAGAAACACCTTCATTGAAAGGGGTTGCAAGCTTCCAAAAATCACGAGTCTTCAGAAATCTCAGCAAATATTTTTTCACCCAAACTGGATGATACTTTCAGGTAATGATCAGTACACTTGGCCCACTTGGTTCTCCATATTTCGTTCTTCTATGTTGAAGCGTTCGTTTACAGTAACAGTTTCCACGCTGGCATTACACTCTGTTATCTCCTATATTGATAGATGTATTTGGAACTCTAAATCAAACACGGTTTGTGCTAGCTTCTTGAAACTTGACACAGTAAAGCAGTTTCACATTCTAACTCTATGTTTTGTTTCCTTTTCATGTAGCCCTAAGCAGTGACTGGCGAGAAACACTTTCATTGAAAGGGGTTGCAAGCTTCCAAAAATTACGAGTCTCCAGAAATCTCAGCAAATATTTTTTCACCCAAACTGGATGATAGTTTCAGGTAATGATCAGAACACTAAGCCCACTTGGTTCTCCAAATTTCGTTCTTCTATGTTGAAGCGTTCGTTTCCAGTAATAGTTTGAATTTTGTCGTTTCACTCTGTTTTCTCCTATATTGATAGATGTATTTGGAACACTAAATCAAACACGGTTTGTGCTAGCTTCTTGAAACTTGACACAGTAAAGCAGTTTCACATTCTAACTCTATGTTTTGTTTCCTTTTCATGTAGCCCTAAGCAGTGACTGGCGAGAAACACTTTCATTGAAAGGGGTTGCAAGCTTCCAAAAATTACGAGTCTCCAGAAATCTCAGCAAATATTTTTTCACCCAAACTGGATGATACTTTCAGGTAATGATCAGTACACTAAGCCCACTTGGTTCCCCAAATTTCGTTCTTCTATGTTGAAGCGTTCGTTTCCAGTAACAGTTTGAATTTTGTCGTTTCACTCTGTTTTCTCCTATATTGATAGATGTATTTGGAACACTAAATCAAACACGGTTTGTGCTAGCTTCTTGAAACTTGACACAGTAAAGCAGTTTCACATTCTAACTCTATGTTTTGTTTCCTTTTCATGTAGCCCTAAGCAGTGACTGGCGAGAAACACTTTCATTGAAAGGGGTTGCAAGCTTCCAAAAATTACGAGTCTCCAGAAATCTCAGCAAATATTTTTTCACCCAAACTGGATGATAGTTTCAGGTAATGATCAGAACACTAAGCCCACTTGGTTCTCCACATTTCGTTCTTCTATGTTGAAGCGTTCGTTTCCAGTAATAGTTTCCTTTCTGGCATTTCACTCTGTTTTCTCCTATATTGATAGATGTATTTGGAACTCTAAATCAAACACAGTTTGTGCTAGCTTCTTGAAACTTGACACAGTAAAGCAGTTTCACATTCTAACTCTATGTTTTGTTTCCTTTTCTTGTAGCCCTAAGCAGTGACGGGCGAGAAACACTTTCATTGAAAGGGGTTGCAAGCTTCCAAAAATTACTAGTCTCCAGAAATCTCAGCAAATATATTTTCACCCAAACTGGATGATACTTTCAGGTAATGATCAGTACACTTGGCCCACTTGGTTCTCCATATTTCGTTCTTCTATGTTGAAGCGTTCGTTTACACTAACAGTTTCCATTCTGGCATTTCACTCTGTTTTCTCCTATATTGATAGATGTATTTGGAACTCTAAATCAAACACGGTTTGTGCTAGCTTCTTGAAACTTGACACAGTAAAGCAGTTTCACATTCTAACTCTATGTTTTGTTTCTTTTTCATGTAGCCCTAAGCAGTGACTGGCGAGAAACACTTTCATTGAAAGGGGTTGCAAGCTTCCAAAAATTACGAGTCTCCAGAAATCGCAGCAAATATTTTTTCACCCAAACTGCATGATACTTTCAGGTAATGATCAGTACACTAAGCCCACTTGGTTCCCCAAATTTCGTTCTTCTATGTTGAAGTGTTCGTTTCCAGTAACAGTTTGAATTTTTGCGTTTCACTCTGTTTTCTCCTATATTGATAGATGTATTTGGAACTCTAAATCAAACACGGTTCGTGCTATCTTCTTGAAACTTGACACAGTAAAGCAGTTTCACATTCTAACTCTATGTTTTGTTTCCTTTTCATGTAGCCCTAAGCAGTGACTGGCGAGAAACACTTTCATTGAAAGGGGTTGCAAGCTTCCAAAAATTACGAGTCTTCAGAAATCTCAGCAAATATTTTTTCACCCAAACTAGATGATACTTTCAGGTAATGATCAGTACACTAAGCCCTCTTGGTTCCCCAAATTTCGATCTTCTATGTTGAAGCGTTCGTTTCCAGTAACAGTTTGAATTTTGTCGTTTCACTCTGTTTTCTCCTATATTGATAGATGTATTTGGAACTCTAAATCAAACACGGTTTGTGCTAGCTTCTTGAAACTTGACACAGTAAAGCAGTTTCACATTCTAACTCTATGTTTTGTTTCCTTTTCATGTAGCTTTAAGCAGTGACTGGCGAGAAACACTTTCATTGAAAGGGGTTGCAAGCTTCCAAAAATTACGAGTCTCCAGAAATCTCAGCAAATATTTTTTCACCCAAACTGGATGATACTTTCAGGTAATGATCAGTACACTAAGCCCACTTGGTTCTCCAAATTTCATTCTTCTATGTTGAAGCGTTCGTTTCCAGTAACAGTTTCCATTCTGGCATTTCACTCTGTTTTCTCCTATATTGATAGATGTATTTGGAACTCTAAATCAAACACGGTTTGTGCTAGCTTCTTGAAACTTGACACAGTAAAGCAGTTTCACATTCTAACTCTATGTTTTGTTTCCTTTTCATGTAGCCCTAAGCAGTGACTGGCGAGAAACACTTTCATTGAAAGGGGTTGCAAGCTTCCAAAAATTACGAGTCTCCAGAAATCTCAGCAAATATTTTTTCACCCAAACTGGATGATACTTTCAGGTAATGATCAGTACACTAAGCCCACTTGGTTCCCCAAATTTCGTTCTTCTATGTTGAAGCGTTCGTTTCCAGTAACAGTTTGAATTTTGTCGTTTCACTCTGTTTTCTCCTATATTGATAGATGTATTTGGAACACTAAATCAAACACGGTTTGTGCTAGCTTCTTGAAACTTGACACAGTAAAGCAGTTTCACATTCTAACTCTATGTTTTGTTTCCTTTTCATGTAGCCCTAAGCAGTGACTGGCGAGAAACACTTTCATTGAAAGGGGTTGCAAGCTTCCAAAAATTACGAGTCTCCAGAAATCTCAGCAAATATTTTTTCACCCAAATTGGATGATAGTTTCAGGTAATGATCAGAACACTAAGCCCACTTGGTTCTCCAAATTTCGTTCTTCTATGTTGAAGCGTTCGTTTCCAGTAATAGTTTCCTTTCTGGCATTTCACTCTGTTTTCTCCTATATTGATAGATGTATTTGGAACTCTAAATCAAACACAGTTTGTGCTAGCTTCTTGAAACTTGACACAGTAAAGCAGTTTCACATTCTAACTCTATGTTTTGTTTCCTTTTCTTGTAGCCCTAAGCAGTGATGGGCGAGAAACACTTTCATTAAAAGGGGTTGCAAGCTTCCAAAAATTACTAGTCTCCAGAAATCTCAGCAAATATATTTTCACCCAAACTGGATGATACTTTCAGGTAATGATCAGTACACTTGGCCCACTTGGTTCTCCATATTTCGTTCTTCTATGTTGAAGCGTTCGTTTACACTAACAGTTTCCATTCTGGCATTTCACTCTGTTTTCTCCTATATTGATAGATGTATTTGGAACTCTAAATCAAACACGGTTTGTGCTAGCTTCTTGAAACTTGACACAGTAAAGCAGTTTCACATTCTAACTCTATGTTTTGTTTCTTTTTCATGTAGCCCTAAGCAGTGACTGGCGAGAAACACTTTCATTGAAAGGGGTTGCAAGCTTCCAAAAATTACGAGTCTCCAGAAATCGCAGCAAATATTTTTTCACCCAAACTGCATGATACTTTCAGGTAATGATCAGTACACTAAGCCCACTTGGTTCCCCAAATTTCGTTCTTCTATGTTGAAGTGTTCGTTTCCAGTAACAGTTTGAATTTTTGCGTTTCACTCTGTTTTCTCCTATATTGATAGATGTATTTGGAACTCTAAATCAAACACGGTTTGTGCTATCTTCTTGAAACTTGACACAGTAAAGCAGTTTCACATTCTAACTCTATGTTTTGTTTCCTTTTCATGTAGCCCTAAGCAGTGACTGGCGAGAAACACTTTCATTGAAAGGGGTTGCAAGCTTCCAAAAATTACGAGTCTTCAGAAATCTGAGCAAATATTTTTTCACCCAAACTAGATGATACTTTCAGGTAATGATCAGTACACTAAGCCCTCTTGGTTCCCCAAATTTCGTTCTTCTATGTTGAAGCGTTCGTTTCCACTAACAGTTTCCACTCTGGCATTTCACTCTGTTTTCTCCTATATTGATAGATGTATTTGGAACTCTAAATCAAACACGGTTTGTGCTAGCTTCTTGAAACTTGACACAGTAAAGCAGTTTCACATTGTAACTCTATGTTTTGTTTCCTTTTCATGTAGCTTTAAGCAGTGACTGGCAAGAAACACTTTCATTGAAAGGGGTTGCAAGCTTCCAAAAATTACGAGTCTCCAGAAATCTCAGCAAATATTTTTTCACCCAAACTGGATGATACTTTCAGGTAATGATCAGTACACTAAGCCCACTTGGTTCTCCAAATTTCATTCTTCTATGTTGAAGCGTTCGTTTCCAGTAACAGTTTCCATTCTGGCAATTCACTCTGTTTTCTCCTATATTGATAGATGTATTTGGAACTCTAAATCAAACACGGTTTGTGCTAGCTTCTTGAAACTTGACACAGTAAAGCAGTTTCACATTCTAACTCTAAGTTTTGTTTCCTTTTCATGTAGCCCTAAGCAGTGACTGGCGAGAAACACCTTCATTGAAAGGGGTTGCAAGCTTCCAAAAATTACGAGTCTCCAGAAATCTCAGCAAATATTTTTTCACCCAAACTGGATGATACTTTCAGGTAATGATCAGTACACTAAGCCCACTTGGTTCTCCAAATTTTCGTTCTTCTATGTTGAAGCGTTCGTTTCCAGTAACAGTTTGAATTTTGTCGTTTCACTCTGTTTTCTCCTATATTGATAGATGTATTTGGAACACTAAATCAAACACGGTTTGTGCTAGCTTCTTGAAACTTGACACAGTAAAGCAGTTTCACATTCTAACTCTATGTTTTGTTTCCTTTTCATGTAGCTTTAAGCAGTGACTGTCGAGAAACACCTTCATTGAAAGGGGTTGCAAGCTTCCAAAAATCACGAGTCTCCAGAAATCTCAGCAAATATTTTTTCACCCAAACTGGATGATACTTTCAGGTAATGATCAGTACACTTGGCCCACTTGGTTCTCCATATTTCGTTCTTCTATGTTGAAGCGTTCGTTTACAGTAACTGTTTCCACTCTGGCATTACACTCTGTTTTCTCCTATATTGATAGATGTATTTGGAACTCTAAATCAAACACGGTTTGTGCTAGCTTCTTGAAACTTGACACAGTAATGCAGTTTCACATTCTAACAATATGTTTTGTTTCCTTTTCATGTAGCCCTAAGCAGTGACTGGCGAGAAACACTTTCATTGAAAGGGGTTGCAAGCTTCCAAAAATTACGAGTCTCCAGAAATCTCAGCAAATATTTTTTCACCCAAGCTGCATGATACTTTCAGGTAATGATCAGTACACTAAGCCCACTTGGATCCCCAAATTTCGTTCTTCTATGTTGAAGCGTTCGTTTCCAGTAACAGTTAGAATTTTGGCGTTTCACTCTGTTTTCTCCTATATTGATAGATGTATTTGGAACTCTAAATCAAACACGGTTTGTGCTAGCTTCTTGAAACTTGACACAGTAAAGCAGTTTCACATTCTAACTCTATGTTTTGATTCCTTTTCATGTAGCCCTAAGCAGTGACTGGCGAGAAACACTTTCATTGAAAGGGGTTGCAAGCTTCCAAAAATTACGAGTCTCCAGAAATCTCAGCAAATATTTTTTCACCCAAACTGGATGATAGTTTCAGGTAATGATCAGAACACTAAGCCCACTTGGTTCTCCAAATTTCGTTCTTCTATGTTGAAGCGTTCGTTTCCAGTAACAGTTTCCATTCTGGCATTTCACTCTGTTTTCTCCTATATTGATAGATGTATTTGGAACTCTAAATCAAACACGGTTTGTGCTAGCTTCTTGAAACTTGACACAGTAAAGCAGTTTCACATTCTAACTCTATGTTTTGTTTCTTTTTCATGTAGCCCTAAGCAGTGACTGGCGAGAAACACTTTCATTGAAAGGGGTTGCAAGCTTCCAAAAATTACGAGTCTCCAGAAATCTCAGCAAATATTTTTTCACCCAAACTGCATGATACTTTCAGGTAATGATCAGTACATTAAGCCCACTTGGTTCCCCAAATTTCGTTCTTCTATGTTGAAGCGTTCGTTTCCAGTAACAGTTTGAATTTTTGCGTTTCACTCTGTTTTCTCCTATATTGATAGATGTATTTGGAACTCTAAATCAAACACGGTTTGTGCTAGCTTCTTGAAACTTGACACAGTAAAGCAGTTTCACATTCTAACTCTATGTTTTGTTTCCTTTTCATGTAGCCCTAAGCAGTGACTGGCGAGAAACACTTTCATTGAAAGGGGTTGCAAGCTTCCAAAAATTACGAGTCTCCAGAAATCTCAGCAAATATTTTTTCACCCAAACTAGATGATACTTTCAGGTAATGATCAGTACACTAAGCCCTCTTGGTTCCCCAAATTTCGTTCTTCTATGTTGAAGCGTTCGTTTCCAGTAACAGTTTGAATTTTGTCGTTTCACTCTGTTTTCTCCTATATTGATAGATGTATTTGGAACACTAAATCAAACACGGTTTGTGCTAGCTTCTTGAAACTTGACACAGTAAAGCAGTTTCACATTGTAACTCTATGTTTTGTTTCCTTTTCATGTAGCTTTAAGCAGTGACTGGCGAGAAACACTTTCATTGAAAGGGGTTGCAAGCTTCCAAAAATTACGAGTCTCCAGAAATCTCAGCAAATATTTTTTCACCCAAGCTGCATGATACTTTCAGGTAATGATCAGTACACTAAGCCCACTTGGTTCCCCAAATTTCGTTCTTCTATGTTGAAGCGTTCGTTTCCAGTAACAGTTAGAATTTTGGCGTTTCACTCTGTTTTCTCCTATATTGATAGATGTATTTGGAACTCTAAATCAAACACGGTTTGTGCTAGCTTCTTGAAACTTGACACAGTAAAGCAGTTTCACATTCTAACTCTAAGTTTTGTTTCCTTTTCATGTAGCCCTAAGCAGTGACTGGCGAGAAACACCTTCATTGAAAGGGGTTGCAAGCTTCCAAAAATTACGAGTCTCCAGAAATCTCAGCAAATATTTTTTCACCCAAACTGGATGATACTTTCAGGTAATGATCAGTACACTAAGCCCACTTGGTTCTCCAAATTTTCGTTCTTCTATGTTGAAGCGTTCGTTTCCAGTAACAGTTTGAATTTTGTCGTTTCACTCTGTTTTCTCCTATATTGATAGATGTATTTGGAACACTAAATCAAACACGGTTTGTGCTAGCTTCTTGAAACTTGACACAGTAAAGCAGTTTCACATTCTAACTCTATGTTTTGTTTCCTTTTCATGTAGCTTTAAGCAGTGACTGTCGAGAAACACCTTCATTGAAAGGGGTTGCAAGCTTCCAAAAATCACGAGTCTCCAGAAATCTCAGCAAATATTTTTTCACCCAAACTGGATGATACTTTCAGGTAATGATCAGTACACTTGGCCCACTTGGTTCTCCATATTTCGTTCTTCTATGTTGAAGCGTTCGTTTACAGTAACTGTTTCCACTCTGGCATTACACTCTGTTTTCTCCTATATTGATAGATGTATTTGGAACTCTAAATCAAACACGGTTTGTGCTAGCTTCTTGAAACTTGACACAGTAATGCAGTTTCACATTCTAACAATATGTTTTGTTTCCTTTTCATGTAGCCCTAAGCAGTGACTGGCGAGAAACACTTTCATTGAAAGGGGTTGCAAGCTTCCAAAAATTACGAGTCTCCAGAAATCTCAGCAAATATTTTTTCACCCAAGCTGCATGATACTTTCAGGTAATGATCAGTACACTAAGCCCACTTGGATCCCCAAATTTCGTTCTTCTATGTTGAAGCGTTCGTTTCCAGTAACAGTTAGAATTTTGGCGTTTCACTCTGTTTTCTCCTATATTGATAGATGTATTTGGAACTCTAAATCAAACACGGTTTGTGCTAGCTTCTTGAAACTTGACACAGTAAAGCAGTTTCACATTCTAACTCTATGTTTTGATTCCTTTTCATGTAGCCCTAAGCAGTGACTGGCGAGAAACACTTTCATTGAAAGGGGTTGCAAGCTTCCAAAAATTACGAGTCTCCAGAAATCTCAGCAAATATTTTTTCACCCAAACTGGATGATAGTTTCAGGTAATGATCAGAACACTAAGCCCACTTGGTTCTCCAAATTTCGTTCTTCTATGTTGAAGCGTTCGTTTCCAGTAACAGTTTCCATTCTGGCATTTCACTCTGTTTTCTCCTATATTGATAGATGTATTTGGAACTCTAAATCAAACACGGTTTGTGCTAGCTTCTTGAAACTTGACACAGTAAAGCAGTTTCACATTCTAACTCTATGTTTTGTTTCTTTTTCATGTAGCCCTAAGCAGTGACTGGCGAGAAACACTTTCATTGAAAGGGGTTGCAAGCTTCCAAAAATTACGAGTCTCCAGAAATCTCAGCAAATATTTTTTCACCCAAACTGCATGATACTTTCAGGTAATGATCAGTACATTAAGCCCACTTGGTTCCCCAAATTTCGTTCTTCTATGTTGAAGCGTTCGTTTCCAGTAACAGTTTGAATTTTTGCGTTTCACTCTGTTTTCTCCTATATTGATAGATGTATTTGGAACTCTAAATCAAACACGGTTTGTGCTAGCTTCTTGAAACTTGACACAGTAAAGCAGTTTCACATTCTAACTCTATGTTTTGTTTCCTTTTCATGTAGCCCTAAGCAGTGACTGGCGAGAAACACTTTCATTGAAAGGGGTTGCAAGCTTCCAAAAATTACGAGTCTCCAGAAATCTCAGCAAATATTTTTTCACCCAAACTAGATGATACTTTCAGGTAATGATCAGTACACTAAGCCCTCTTGGTTCCCCAAATTTCGTTCTTCTATGTTGAAGCGTTCGTTTCCAGTAACAGTTTGAATTTTGTCGTTTCACTCTGTTTTCTCCTATATTGATAGATGTATTTGGAACACTAAATCAAACACGGTTTGTGCTAGCTTCTTGAAACTTGACACAGTAAAGCAGTTTCACATTGTAACTCTATGTTTTGTTTCCTTTTCATGTAGCTTTAAGCAGTGACTGGCGAGAAACACTTTCATTGAAAGGGGTTGCAAGCTTCCAAAAATTACGAGTCTCCAGAAATCTCAGCAAATATTTTTTCACCCAAACTGGATGATACTTTCAGGTAATGATCAGTACACTAAGCCCACTTGGTTCTCCAAATTTCATTCTTCTATGTTGATGCGTTCGTTTCCAGTAACAGTTTCCATTCTGGCATTTCACTCTGTTTTCTCCTATATTGATAGATGTATTTGGAACTCTAAATCAAACACGGTTTGTGCTAGCTTCTTGAAACTTGACACAGTAAAGCAGTTTCACATTCTAACTCTATGTTTTGTTTCCTTTTCATGTAGCCCTAAGCAGTGACTGGCGAGAAACACTTTCATTGAAAGGGGTTGCAAGCTTCCAAAAATTACGAGTCTCCAGAAATCTCAGCAAATATTTTTTCACCCAAACTGGATGATACTTTCAGGTAATGATCAGTACATTAAGCCCACTTGGTTCCCCAAATTTCGTTCTTCTATGTTGAAGCATTCGTTTCCAGTAACAGTTTGAATTTTGTCGTTTCACTCTGTTTTCTCCTATATTGATAGATGTATTTGGAACACTAAATCAAACACGGTTTGTGCTAGCTTCTTGAAACTTGACACAGTAAAGCAGTTTCACATTCTAACTCTATGTTTTGTTTCCTTTTCATGTAGCTTTAAGCAGTGACTGGCGAGAAACACCTTCATTGAAAGGGGTTGCAAGCTTCCAAAAATCACGAGTCTCCAGAAATCTCAGCAAATATTTTTTCACCCAAGCTGCATGATACTTTCAGGTAATGATCAGTACACTAAGCCCACTTGGATCCCCAAATTTCGTTCTTCTATGTTGAAGCGTTCGTTTCCAGTAACAGTTAGAATTTTGGCGTTTCACTCTGTTTTCTCCTATATTGATAGATGTATTTGGAACTCTAAATCAAACACGGTTTGTGCTAGCTTCTTGAAACTTGACACAGTAAAGCAGTTTCACATTCTAACTCTATGTTTTGATTCCTTTTCATGTAGCCCTAAGCAGTGACTGGCGAGAAACACTTTCATTGAAAGGGGTTGCAAGCTTCCAAAAATTACGAGTCTCCAGAAATCTCAGCAAATATTTTTTCACCCAAACTGGATGATAGTTTCAGGTAATGATCAGAACACTAAGCCCACTTGGTTCTCCAAATTTCGTTCTTCTATGTTGAAGCGTTCGTTTCCAGTAACAGTTTCCATTCTGGCATTTCACTCTGTTTTCTCCTATATTGATAGATGTATTTGGAACTCTAAATCAAACACGGTTTGTGCTAGCTTCTTGAAACTTGACACAGTAAAGCAGTTTCACATTCTAACTCTATGTTTTGTTTCTTTTTCATGTAGCCCTAAGCAGTGACTGGCGAGAAACACTTTCATTGAAAGGGGTTGCAAGCTTCCAAAAATTACGAGTCTCCAGAAATCTCAGCAAATATTTTTTCACCCAAACTGCATGATACTTTCAGGTAATGATCAGTACATTAAGCCCACTTGGTTCCCCAAATTTCGTTCTTCTATGTTGAAGCGTTCGTTTCCAGTAACAGTTTGAATTTTTGCGTTTCACTCTGTTTTCTCCTATATTGATAGATGTATTTGGAACTCTAAATCAAACACGGTTTGTGCTAGCTTCTTGAAACTTGACACAGTAAAGCAGTTTCACATTCTAACTCTATGTTTTGTTTCCTTTTCATGTAGCCCTAAGCAGTGACTGGCGAGAAACACTTTCATTGAAAGGGGTTGCAAGCTTCCAAAAATTACGAGTCTCCAGAAATCTCAGCAAATATTTTTTCACCCAAACTAGATGATACTTTCAGGTAATGATCAGTACACTAAGCCCTCTTGGTTCCCCAAATTTCGTTCTTCTATGTTGAAGCGTTCGTTTCCAGTAACAGTTTGAATTTTGTCGTTTCACTCTGTTTTCTCCTATATTGATAGATGTATTTGGAACACTAAATCAAACACGGTTTGTGCTAGCTTCTTGAAACTTGACACAGTAAAGCAGTTTCACATTGTAACTCTATGTTTTGTTTCCTTTTCATGTAGCTTTAAGCAGTGACTGGCGAGAAACACTTTCATTGAAAGGGGTTGCAAGCTTCCAAAAATTACGAGTCTCCAGAAATCTCAGCAAATATTTTTTCACCCAAACTGGATGATACTTTCAGGTAATGATCAGTACACTAAGCCCACTTGGTTCTCCAAATTTCATTCTTCTATGTTGATGCGTTCGTTTCCAGTAACAGTTTCCATTCTGGCATTTCACTCTGTTTTCTCCTATATTGATAGATGTATTTGGAACTCTAAATCAAACACGGTTTGTGCTAGCTTCTTGAAACTTGACACAGTAATGCAGTTTCACATTCTAACAATATGTTTTGTTTCCTTTTCATGTAGCCCTAAGCAGTGACTGGCGAGAAACACTTTCATTGAAAGGGGTTGCAAGCTTCCAAAAATTACGAGTCTCCAGAAATCTCAGCAAATATTTTTTCACCCAAGCTGCATGATACTTTCAGGTAATGATCAGTACACTAAGCCCACTTGGTTCTCCAAATTTCATTATTCTATGTTGAAGCGTTCGTTTCCAGTAACAGTTTCCATTCTGGCATTTCACTCTGTTTTCTCCTATATTGATAGATGTATTTGGAACTCTAAATCAAACACGGTTTGTGCTAGCTTCTTGAAACTTGACACGGTAAAGCAGTTTCACATTCTAACTCTACGTTTTGTTTCCTTTTCATGTAGCCCTAAGCAGTGACTGGCGAGAAACACTTTCATTGAAAGGGGTTGCAAGCTTCCAAAAATTACGAGTCTCAAGAAATCTCAGCAAATATTTTTTCACCCAAACTGGATGATACTTTCAGGTAATGATCAGTACACTAAGCCCACTTGGTTCCCCAAATTTCGTTCTTCTATGTTGAAGCGTTCGTTTCCAGTAACAGTTTGAATTTTGTCGTTTCACTCTGTTTTCTCCTATATTGATAGATGTATTTGGAACTCTAAATCAAACACGGTTTGTGCTAGCTTCTTGAAACTTGACACACTAATGCAGTTTCACATTCTAACAATATGTTTTGTTTCCTTTTCATGTAGCCCTAAGCAGTGACTGGCGAGAAACACTTTCATTAAAAGGGGTTGCAAGCTTCCAAAAATTACGAGTCTCCAGAAATCTCAGCAAATATTTTTTCACCCAAACTGGATGATACTTTCAGGTAATGATCAGTACACTAAGCCCACTTGGTTCCCCAAATTTCGTTCTTCTATGTTGAAGCGTTCGTTTCTAGTAACAATTTGAATTTTGTCGTTTCACTCTGTTTTCTCCTATATTGATAGATGTATTTGGAACTCTAAATCAAACACGGTTTGTGCTAGCTTCTTGAAACTTGACACAGTAAAGCAGTTTCACATTCTAACTCTATGTTTTGTTTCCTTTTCATGTAGCCCTAAGCAGTGACTGGCGAGAAACACTTTCATTGAAAGGGGTTGCAAGCTTCCAAAAATTACGAGTCTCCAGAAATCTCAGCAAATATTTTTTCACCCAAACTGGATGATAGTTTCAGGTAATGATCAGAACACTAAGCCCACTTGGTTCTCCAAATTTCGTTCTTCTATGTTGAAGCGTTCGTTTCCAGTAACAGTTTCCATTCTGGCATTTCACTCTGTTTTCTCCTATATTGATAGATGTATTTGGAACTCTAAATCAAACACAGTTTGTGCTAGCTTCTTGAAACTTGACACAGTAAAGCAGTTTCACATTCTAACTCTATGTTTTGTTTCCTTTTCTTGTAGCCCTAAGCAGTGACGGGCGAGAAACACTTTCATTGAAAGGGGTTGCAAGCTTCCAAAAATTACTAGTCTCCAGAAATCTCAGCAAATATATTTTCACCCAAACTGGATGATACTTTCAGGTAATGATCAGTACACTTGGCCCACTTGGTTCTCCATATTTCGTTCTTCTATGTTGAAGCGTTCGTTTACACTAACAGTTTCCACTCTGGCATTTCACTCTGTTTTCTCCTATATTGATAGATGTATTTGGAACTCTAAATCAAACACGGTTTGTGCTAGCTTCTTGAAACTTGACACAGTAAAGCAGTTTCACAATCTAACTCTATGTTTTGTTTCTTTTTCATGTAGCCCTAAGCAGTGACTGGCGAGAAACACTTTCATTGAAAGGGGTTGCAAGCTTCCAAAAATTACGAGTCTCCAGAAATCTCAGCAAATATTTTTTCACCCAAACTGGATGATACTTTCAGGTAATCATCAGTACACTTGGCCCACTTGGTTCTCCATATTTCGTTCATCTATGTTGAAGCGTTCGTTTACAGTAACAGTTTCCACTCTGGCATTACACTCTGTTTTCTCCTATATTGATAGATGTATTTGGAACTCTAAATCAAACACGGTTTGTGCTAGCTTCTTGAAACTTGACACAGTAATGCAGTTTCACATTCTAACAATATGTTTTGTTTCCTTTTCATGTAGCCCTAAGCAGTGACTGGCGAGAAACACTTTCATTGAAAGGGGTTGCAAGCTTCCAAAAATTACGAGTCTCCAGAAATCTCAGCAAAGAATTTTTTCACCCAAGCTGCATGATACTTTCAGGTAATGATCAGTACACTAAGCCCACGTGGTTCCCCAAATTTCGTTCTTCTATGTTGAAGCGTTCGTTTCCAGTAACAGTTTCCATTCTGGCATTTCACTCTGTTTTCTCCTATATTGATAGATGTATTTGGAACTCTAAATCAAACACGGTTTGTGCTAGCTTCTTGAAACTTGACACAGTAAAGCAGTTTCACATTCTAAATCTATGTTTTGTTTCTTTTTCATGTAGCCCTAAGCAGTGACTGGCGAGAAATAGTTTCATTGAAAGGGGTTGCAAGCTTCCAAAAATTACGAGTCTCCAGAAATCTCAGCAAATATTTTTTCACCCAAACTGCATGATACTTTCAGGTAATGATCAGTACACTAAGCCCACTTGGTTCCCCAAATTTCGTTCTTCTATGTTGAAGCGTTCGTTTCCAGTAACAGTTTGAATTTTTGCGTTTCACTCTGTTTTCTCCTATATTTATAGATGTATTTGGAACTCTAAATCAAACATGGTTTGTGCTATCTTCTTGAAACTTGACACACTAATGCAGTTTCACATTCTAACAATATGTTTTGTTTCCTTTTCATGTAGCCCTAAGCAGTGACTGGCGAGAAACACTTTCATTGAAAGGGGTTGCAAGCTTCCAAAAATTACGAGTCTCCAGAAATCTCAGCAAATATTTTTTCACCCAAACTAGATGATACTTTCAGGTAATGATCAGTACACTAAGCGCTCTTGGTTCCCCAAATTTCTTTCTTCTATGTTGAAGCGTTCGTTTCCAGTAACAGTTTGAATTTTGTCGTTTCACTCTGTTTTCTCCTATATTGATAGATGTATTTGGAACTCTAAATCAAACACGGTTTGTGCTAGCTTCTTGAAACTTGACACAGTAAAGCAGTTTCACATTGTAACTCTATGTTTTGTTTCCTTTTCATGTAGCTTTAAGCAGTGACTGGCGAGAAACACTTTCATTGAAAGGGGTTGCAAGCTTCCAAAAATTACGAGTCTCCAGAAATCTCAGCAAATATTTTTTCACCCAAACTGGATGATACTTTCAGGTAATGATCAGTACACTAAGCCCACTTGGTTCTCCAAATTTCATTATTCTATGTTGAAGCGTTCGTTTCCAGTAACAGTTTCCATTCTGGCATTTCACTCTGTTTTCTCCTATATTGATAGATGTATTTGGAACTCTAAATCAAACACGGTTTGTGCTAGCTTCTTGAAACTTGACACAGTAAAGCAGTTTCACATTCTAACTCTATGTTTTGTTTCCTTTTCTTGTAGCCCTAAGCAGTGACGGGCGAGAAACACTTTCATTGAAAGGGGTTGCAAGCTTCCAAAAATTACTAGTCTCCAAAAATCTCAGCAAATATATTTTCACCCAAACTGGATGATACTTTCAGGTAATGATCAGTACACTTGGCCCACGTGGTTCTCCATATTTCGTTCTTCTATGTTGAAGCGTTCGTTTACACTAACAGTTTCCACTCTGGCATTTCACTCTGTTTTCTCCTATATTGATAGATGTATTTGGAACTCTAAATCAAACACGGTTTGTGCTAGCTTCTTGAAACTTGACACAGTAATGCAGTTTCACATTCTAACAATATGTTTTGTTTCCTTTTCATGTAGCCCTAAGCAGTGACTGGCGAGAAACACTTTCATTGAAAGGGGTTGCAAGCTTCCAAAAATTACGAGTCTCCAGAAATCTCAGCAAATATTTTTTCACCCAAGCTGCATGATACTTTCAGGTAATGATCAGTACACTAAGCCCACTTGGTTCCCCAAATTTCGTTCTTCTATGTTGAAGCGTTCGTTTCCAGTAACAGTTAGAATTTTGGCGTTTCACTCTGTTTTCTCCTATATTGATAGATGTATTTGGAACTCTAAATCAAACACGGTTTGTGCTAGCTTCTTGAAACTTGATACAGTAAAGCAGTTTCACATTCTAACTCTAAGTTTTGTTTCCTTTTCATGTAGCCCTAAGCAGTGACTGGCGAGAAACACTTTCATTGAAAGGGGTTGCAAGCTTCCAAAAATTACGAGTCTCCAGAAATCTCAGCAAATATTTTTTCACCCAAACTGCATGATACTTTCAGGTAATGATCAGTACACTAAGCCCACTTGGTTCTCCAAATTTCGTTCTTCTATGTTGAAGCGTTCGTTTCCAGTAATAGTTTGAATTTTGTCGTTTCACTCTGTTTTCTCCTATATTGATAGATGTATTTGGAACACTAAATCAAACACGGTTTGTGCTAGCTTCTTGAAACTTGACACAGTAAAGCAGTTTCACATTCTAACTCTATGTTTTGTTTCCTTTTCATGTAGCTTTAAGCAGTGACTGGCGAGAAACACCTTCATTGAAAGGGGTTGCAAGCTTCCAAAAATCACGAGTCTTCAGAAATCTCAGCAAATATTTTTTCACCCAAACTGGATGATACTTTCAGGTAATGATCAGTACACTTGGCCCACTTGGTTCTCCATATTTCGTTCTTCTATGTTGAAGCGTTCGTTTACAGTAACAGTTTCCACTCTGGCATTACACTCTGTTTTCTCCTATATTGATAGATGTATTTGGAACTCTAAATCAAACACGGTTTGTGCTAGCTTCTTGAAACTTGACACAGTAATGCAGTTTCACATTCTAACAATATGTTTTGTTTCCTTTTCATGTAGCCCTAAGCAGTGACTGGCGAGAAACACTTTCATTGAAAGGGGTTGCAAGCTTCCAAAAATTACGAGTCTCCAGAAATCTCAGCAAATATTTTTTTCACCCAAACTGGATGATACTTTCAGGTAATGATCAGTACACTAAGCCCACTTGGTTCCCCAAATTTCGTTCTTCTATGTTGAAGCGTTCGTTTCCAGTAACAGTTTGAATTTTGTCGTTTCACTCTGTTTTCTCCTATATTGATAGATGTATTTGGAACACTAAATCAAACACGGTTTGTGCTAGCTTCTTGAAACTTGACACAGTAAAGCAGTTTCACATTCTAACTCTATGTTTTGTTTCCTTCTCATGTAGCTTTAAGCAGTGACTGGCGAGAAACACCTTCATTGAAAGGGGTTGCAAGCTTCCAAAAATCACGAGTCTCCAGAAATCTCAGCAAATATTTTTTCACCCAAACTGGATGATACTTTCAGGTAATGATCAGTACACTTGGCCCACTTGGTTCTCCATATTTCGTTCTTCTATGTTGAAGCGTTCGTTTACAGTAACAGTTTCCACTCTGGCATTACACTCTGTTTTCTCCTATATTGATAGATGTATTTGGAACTCTAAATCAAACACGGTTTGTGCTAGCTTCTTGAAACTTGACACAGTAATGCAGTTTCACATTCTAACAATATGTTTTGTTTCCTTTTCATGTAGCCCTAAGCAGTGACTGGCGAGAAACACTTTCATTTAAAGGGGTTGCAAGCTTCCAAAAATTACGAGTCTCCAGAAATCTCAGCAAATATTTTTTCACCCAAACTGGATGATACTTTCAGGTAATGATCAGTACACTAAGCCCACTTGGTTCCCCAAATTTCGTTCTTCTATGTTGAAGCGTTCGTTTCTAGTAACAATATGAATTTTGTCGTTTCACTCTGTTTTCTCCTATATTGATAGATGTATTTGGAACTCTAAATCAAACACGGTTTGTGCTAGCTTCTTGAAACTTGACACAGTAAAGCAGTTTCACATTCTAACTCTATGTTTTGTTTCCTTTTCTTGTAGCCCTAAGCAGTGACTGGCGAGAAACACTTTCATTGAAAGGGGTTGCAAGCTACCAAAAATTACGAGTCTCCAGAAATCTCAGCAAATATTTTTTCACCCAAACTGCATGATACTTTCAGGTAATGATCAGTACACTAAGCCCACTTGGTTCCCCAAATTTCGTTCTTCTATGTTGAAGCGTTCGTTTCCAGTAACAGTTTGAATTTTTGCGTTTCACTCTGTTTTCTCCTATATTGATAGATGTATTTGGAACTCTAAATCAAACACGGTTTGTGCTAGCTTCTTGAAACTTGACACAGTAAAGCAGTTTCACATTCTAACAATATGTTTTCTTTCCTTTTCATGTAGCCCTAAGCAGTGACTGGCGAGAAACACTTTCATTGAAAGGGGTTGCAAGCTTCCAAAAATTACGAGTCTCCAGAAATCTCAGCAAATATTTTTTCACCCAAGCTGCATGATACTTTCAGGTAATGATCAGTACACTAAGCCCACTTGGTTCCCCAAATTTCGTTCTTCTATGTTGAAGCGTTCGTTTCCAGTAACAGTTAGAATTTTGGCGTTTCACTCTGTTTTCTCCTATATTGATAGATGTATTTGGAACTCTAAATCAAACACGGTTTGTGCTAGCTTCTTGAAACTTGACACAGTAAAGCAGTTTCACATTCTAACTCTAAGTTTTGTTTCCTTTTCATGTAGCCCTAAGCAGTGACTGGCGAGAAACACTTTCATTGAAAGGGGTTGCAAGCTTCCAAAAATTACGAGTCTCCAGAAATCTCAGCAAATATTTTTTCACCCAAACTGGATGATACTTTCAGGTAATGATCAGTACACTAAGCCCACTTGGTTCTCCAAATTTCGTTCTTCTATGTTGAAGCGTTCGTTTCCAGTAATAGATTGAATTTTGTCGTTTCACTCTGTTTTCTCCTATATTGATAGATGTATTTGGAACACTAAATCAAACACGGTTTGTGCTAGCTTCTTGAAACTTGACACAGTAAAGCAGTTTCACATTCTAACTCTATGTTTTGTTTCCTTTTCATGTAGCTTTAAGCAGTGACTGGCGAGAAACACCTTCATTGAAAGGGGTTGCAAGCTTCCAAAAATCACGAGTCTTCAGAAATCTCAGCAAATATTTTTTCACCCAAACTGGATGATACTTTCAGGTAATGATCAGTACACTTGGCCCACTTGGTTCTCCATATTTCGTTCTTCTATGTTGAAGCGTTCGTTTACAGTAACAGTTTCCACTCTGGCATTACACTCTGTTTTCTCCTATATTGATAGATGTATTTGGAACTCTAAATCAAACACGGTTTGTGCTAGCTTCTTGAAACTTGACACAGTAATGCAGTTTCACATTCTAACAATATGTTTTGTTTCCTTTTCATGTAGCCCTAAGCAGTGACTGGCGAGAAACACTTTCATTTAAAGGGGTTGCAAGCTTCCAAAAATTACGAGTCTCCAGAAATCTCAGCAAATATTTTTTCACCCAAACTGGATGATACTTTCAGGAAATGATCAGTACACTAAGCCCACTTGGTTCCCCAAATTTCGTTCTTCTATGTTGAAGCGTTCGTTTCTAGTAACAATATGAATTTTGTCGTTTCACTCTGTTTTCTCCTATATTGATAGATGTATTTGGAACTCTAAATCAAACACGGTTTGTGCTAGCTTCTTGAAACTTGACACAGTAAAGCAGTTTCACATTCTAACTCTATGTTTTGTTTCCTTTTCATGTAGCCCTAAGCAGTGACTGGCGAGAAACACTTTCATTGAAAGGGGTTGCAAGCTTCCAAAAATTACTAGTCTCCAAAAATCTCAGCAAATATATTTTCACCCAAACTGGATGATACTTTCAGGTAATGATCAGTACACTTGGCCCACTTGGTTCTCCATATTTCGTTCTTCTATGTTGAAGCGTTCGTTTACACTAACAGTTTCCACTCTGGCATTTCACTCTGTTTTCTCCTATATTGATAGATGTATTTGGAACTCTAAATCAAACACGGTTTGTGCTAGCTTCTTGAAACTTGACACAGTAAAGCAGTTTCACATTCTAACTCTATGTTTTGTTTCTTTTTCATGTAGCCCTAAGCAGTGACTGGCGAGAAACACTTTCATTGAAAGGGGTTGCAAGCTACCAAAAATTACGAGTCTCCAGAAATCTCAGCAAATATTTTTTCACCCAAACTGCATGATACTTTCAGGTAATGATCAGTACACTAAGCCCACTTGGTTCCCCAAATTTCGTTCTTCTATGTTGAAGCGTTCGTTTCCAGTAACAGTTTGAATTTTTGCGTTTCACTCTGTTTTCTCCTATATTGATAGATGTATTTGGAACTCTAAATCAAACACGGTTTGTGCTAGCTTCTTGAAACTTGACACAGTAAAGCAGTTTCACATTCTAACTCTATGTTTTGTTTCCTTTTCATGTAGCCCTAAGCAGTGACTGGCGAGAAACACTTTCATTGAAAGGGGTTGCAAGCTTCCAAAAATTACGAGTCTTCAGAAATCTCAGCAAATATTTTTTCACCCAAACTAGATGATACTTTCAGGTAATGATCAGTACACTAAGCCCTCTTGGTTCCCCAAATTTCGTTCTTCTATGTTGAAGCGTTCGTTTACACTAACAGTTTCCACTCTGGCATTTCACTCTGTTTTCTCCTATATTGATAGATGTATTTGGAACTCTAAATCAAACACGGTTTGTGCTAGCTTCTTGAAACTTGACACAGTAAAGCAGTTTCACATTCTAACTCTATGTTATGTTTCCTTTTCATGTAGCCCTAAGCAGTGACTGGCGAGAAACACTTTCATTGAAAGGGGTTGCAAGCTTCCAAAAATTACGAGTCTCCAGAAATCTCAGCAAATATTTTTTCACCCAAACTGGATGATACTTTCAGGTAATGATCAGTACACTAAGCCCACTTGGTTCTCCAAATTTCATTCTTCTATGTTGAAGCGTTCGTTTCCAGTAACAGTTTCCATTCTGGCATTTCACTCTGTTTTCTCCTATATTGATAGATGTATTTGGAACTCTAAATCAAACACGGTTTGTGCTAGCTTCTTGAAACTTGACACAGTAAAGCAGTTTCACATTCTAACTCTATGTTTTGTTTCCTTTTCATGTAGCCCTAAGCAGTGACTGGCGAGAAACACTTTCATTGAAAGGGGTTGCAAGCTTCCAAAAATTACGAGTCTCCAGAAATCTCAGCAAATATTTTTTCACCCAAACTGGATGATACTTTCAGGTAATGATCAGTACACTAAGCCCACTTGGTTCCCCAAATTTCGTTCTTCTATGTTGAAGCGTTCGTTTCCAGTAACAGTTTGAATTTTGTCGTTTCACTCTGTTTTCTCCTATATTGATAGATGTATTTGGAACACTAAATCAAACACGGTTTGTGCTAGCTTCTTGAAACTTGACACAGTAATGCAGTTTCACATTCTAACAATATGTTTTGTTTCCTTTTCATGTAGCCCTAAGCAGTGACTGGCGAGAAACACTTTCATTGAAAGGGGTTGCAAGCTTCCAAAAATTACGAGTCTCCAGAAATCTCAGCAAATATTTTTTCACCCAAGCTGCATGATACTTTCAGGTAATGATCAGTACACTAAGGCCACTTGGTTCCCCAAATTTCGTTCTTCTATGTTGAAGCGTTCGTTTCCAGTAACAGTTAGAATTTTGGCGTTTCACTCTGTTTTCTCCTATATTGATAGATGTATTTGGAACTCTAAATCAAACACGGTTTGTGCTAGCTTCTTGAAACTTGACACAGTAAAGCAGTTTCACATTCTAACTCTAAGTTTTGTTTCCTTTTCATGTAGCCCTAAGCAGTGACTGGCGAGAAACACTTTCATTGAAAGGGGTTGCAAGCTTCCAAAAATTACGAGTCTCCATAAATCTCAGCAAATATTTTTTCACCCAAACTGGATGATACTTTCAGGTAATGATCAGTACACTAAGCCCACTTGGTTCTCCAAATTTCGTTCTTCTATGTTGAAGCGTTCGTTTCCAGTAACAGTTTGAATTTTGTCGTTTCACTCTGTTTTCTCCTATATTGATAGATGTATTTGGAACACTAAATCAAACACGGTTTGTGCTAGCTTCTTGAAACTTGACACAGTAAAGCAGTTTCACATTCTAACTCTATGTTTTGTTTCCTTTTCATGTAGCTTTAAGCAGTTACTGGCGAGAAACACCTTCATTGAAAGGGGTTGCAAGCTTCCAAAAATCACGAGTCTCCAGAAATCTCAGCAAATATTTTTTCACCCAAACTGGATGATACTTTCAGGTAATGATCAGTACACTTGGCCCACTTGGTTCTCCATATTTCGTTCTTCTATGTTGAAGCGTTCGTTTACAGTAACAGTTTCCACTCTGGCATTACACTCTGTTTTCTCCTATATTGATAGATGTATTTGGAACTCTAAATCAAACACGGTTTGTGCTAGCTTCTTGAAACTTGACAAAGTAATGCAGTTTCACATTCTAACAATATGTTTTGTTTCCTTTTCATGTAGCCCTAAGCAGTGACTGGCGAGAAACACTTTCATTGAAAGGGGTTGCAAGCTTCCAAAAATTACGAGTCTCCAGAAATCTCAGCAAATATTTTTTCACCCAAGCTGCATGATACTTTCAGGTAATGATCAGTACACTAAGCCCACTTGGTTCCCCAAATTTCGTTCTTCTATGTTGAAGCGTTCGTTTCCAGTAACAGTTAGAATTTTGGCGTTTCACTCTGTTTTCTCCTATATTGATAGATGTATTTGGAACTCTAAATCAAACACGGTTTGTGCTAGCTTCTTGAAACTTGACACAGTAAAGCAGTTTCACATTCTAACTCTATGTTTTGTTTCCTTTTCATGTAGCTTTAAGCAGTTACTGGCGAGAAACACCTTCATTGAAAGGGGTTGCAAGCTTCCAAAAATTACGAGTCTCCAGAAATCTCAGCAAATATTTTTTCACCCAAACTGGATGATAGTTTCAGGTAATGATCAGAACACTAAGCCCACTTGGTTCTCCAAATTTCGTTCTTCTATGTTGAAGCGTTCGTTTCCAGTAACAGTTTCCATTCTGGCATTTCACTCTGTTTTCTCCTATATTGATAGATGTATTTGGAACTCTAAATCAAACACAGTTTGTGCTAGCTTCTTGAAACTTGACACAGTAAAGCAGTTTCACATTCTAACTCTACGTTTTGTTTCCTTTTCTTGTAGCCCTAAGCAGTGACGGGCGAGAAAAACTTTCATTGAAAGGGGTTGCAAGCTTCCAAAAATTACTAGTCTCAAGAAATCTCAGCAAATATTTTTTCACCCAAACTGGATGATACTTTCAGGTAATGATCAGTACACTTGGCCCACTTGGTTCTCCATATTTCGTTCTTCTATGTTGAAGCGTTCGTTTACACTAACAGTTTCCACTCTGGCATTTCACTCTGTTTTCTCCTATATTGATAGATGTATTTGGAACTCTAAATCAAACACGGTTTGTGCTAGCTTCTTGAAACCTGACACAGTAAAGCAGTTTCACATTCTAACTCTATGTTTTGTTTCCTTTTCATGTAGCCCTAAGCAGTGACTGGCGAGAAACACTATCATTGAAAGGGGTTGCAAGCTTCCAAAAATTACGAGTCTCCAGAAATCTCAGCAAATATTTTTTCACCCAAGCTGCATGATACTTTCAGGTAATGATCAGTACACTAATCCCTCTTGGTTCCCCAAATTTCGTTCTATTATGTTGAAGCGTTCGTTTCCAGTAACAGTTTGAATTTTGTCGTTTCACTCTGTTTTCTCCTATATTGATAGATGTATTTGGAACACTAAATCAAACACGGTTTGTGCTAGCTTCTTGAAACTTGACACAGTAAAGCAGTTTCACATTCTAACTCTAAGTTTTGTTTCCTTTTCATGTAGCTTTAAGCAGTGACTGGCGAGAAACACTTTCATTGAAAGGGGTTGCAAGCTTCCAAAAATTACGAGTCTCCAGAAATCTCAGCAAATATTTTTTCACCCAAACTGGATGATTTTCAGGTAATGATTAGTACACTAAGCCCACTTGGTTCTCCAAATTTCGTTCTTCTATGTTGAAGCGTTCGTTTCTAGTAACAGTTTGAATTTTGTCGTTTGACTCTGTTTTCTCCTATATTGATAGATGTATTTGGAACTCTAAATCAAACACGGTTTGTGCTAGCTTCTTGAAACTTGACACAGTAAAGCAGTTTCACATTCTAACTCTATGTTTTGTTTCCTTTTCATGTAGCCCTAAGCAGTGACTGGCGAGAAACACTTTCATTGAAAGGGGTTGCAAGCTTCCAAAAATTACGAGTCTCCAGAAATCTCAGCAAATATTTTTTCACCCAAACTGGATGATAGTTTCAGGTAATGATCAGAACACTAAGCCCACTTGGTTCTCCAAATTTCGTTCTTCTATGTTGAAGCGTTCGTTTCCAGTAACAGTTTCCATTCTGGCATTTCACTCTGTTTTCTCCTATATTGATAGATGTATTTGGAACTCTAAATCAAACACAGTTTGGGCTAGCTTCTTGAAACTTGACACAGTAAAGCAGTTTCACATTCTAACTCTATGTTTTGTTTCCTTTTCTTGTAGCCCTAAGCAGTGACGGGCGAGAAACACTTTCATTGAAAGGGGTTGCAAGCTTCCAAAAATTACGAGTCTCCAGAAATCTCAGCAAATATTTTTTCACCCAAGCTGCATGATACTTTCAGGTAATGATCAGTACACTAAGCCCACTTGGTTCCCCAAATTTCGTTCTTCTATGTTGAAGCGTTCGTTTCCAGTAACAGTTAGAATTTTGGCGTTTCACTCTGTTTTCTCCTATATTGATAGATGTATTTGGAACTCTAAATCAAACACGGTTTGTGCTAGCTTCTTGAAACTTGACACAGTAAAGCAGTTTCACATTCTAACTCTAAGTTTTGTTTCCTTTTCATGTAGCCCTAAGCAGTGACTGGCGAGAAACACTTTCATTGAAAGGGGTTGCAAGCTTCCAAAAATTACGAGTCTCCAGAAATCTCAGCAAATATTTTTTCACCCAAACTGGATGATACTTTCAGGTAATGATCAGTACACTAAGCCCACTTGGTTCTCCAAATTTCGTTCTTCTATGTTGAAGCGTTCGTTTCCAGTAACAGTTTGAATTTTGTCGTTTCACTCTGTTTTCTCCTATATTGATAGATGTATTTGGAACACTAAATCAAACACGGTTTGTGCTAGCTTCTTGAAACTTGACACAGTAAAGCAGTTTCACATTCTAACTCTATGTTTTGTTTCCTTTTCATGTAGCTTTAAGCAGTGACTGGCGAGAAACACCTTCATTGAAAGGGGTTGCAAGCTTCCAAAAATCACGAGTCTCCAGAAATCTCAGCAAATATTTTTTCACCCAAACTGGATGATACTTTCAGGTAATGATCAGTACACTTGGCCCACTTGGTTCTCCATATTTCGTTCTTCTATGTTGAAGCGTTCGTTTACAGTAACAGTTTCCACTCTGGCATTACACTCTGTTTTCTCCTATATTGATAGATGTATTTGGAACTCTAAATCAAACACGGTTTGTGCTAGCTTCTTGAAACTTGACACAGTAATGCAGTTTCACATTCTAACAATATGTTTTGTTTCCTTTTCATGTAGCCCTAAGCAGTGACTGGCGAGAAACACTTTCATTGAAAGGGGTTGCAAGCTTCCAAAAATTACGAGTCTCCAGAAATCTCAGCAAATATTTTTTCACCCAAGCTGCATGATACTTTCAGGTAATGATCAGTACACTAAGCCCACTTGGTTCCCCAAATTTCGTTCTTCTATGTTGAAGCGTTCGTTTCCAGTAACAGTTAGAATTTTGGCGTTTCACTCTGTTTTCTCCTATATTGATAGATGTATTTGGAACTCTAAATCAAACACGGTTTGTGCTAGCTTCTTGAAACTTGACACAGTAAAGCAGTTTCACATTCTAACTCTATGTTTTGTTTCCTTTTCATGTAGCTTTAAGCGGTTACTGGCGAGAAACACCTTCATTGAAAGGGGTTGCAAGCTTCCAAAAATTACGAGTCTCCAGAAATCTCAGCAAATATTTTTTCACCCAAACTGGATGATAGTTTCAGGTAATGATCAGAACACTAAGCCCACTTGGTTCTCCAAATTTCGTTCTTCTATGTTGAAGCGTTCGTTTCCAGTAACAGTTTCCATTCTGGCATTTCACTCTGTTTTCTCCTATATTGATAGATGTATTTGGAACTCTAAATCAAACACAGTTTGTGCTAGCTTCTTGAAACTTGACACAGTAAAGCAGTTTCACATTCTAACTCTATGTTTTGTTTCCTTTTCTTGTAGCCCTAAGCAGTGACGGGCGAGAAAAACTTTCATTGAAAGGGGTTGCAAGCTTCCAAAAATTACTAGTCTCAAGAAATCTCAGCAAATATTTTTTCACCCAAACTGGATGATACTTTCAGGTAATGATCAGTACACTTGGCCCACTTGGTTCTCCATATTTCGTTCTTCTATGTTGAAGCGTTCGTTTACACTAACAGTTTCCACTCTGGCATTTCACTCTGTTTTCTCCTATATTGATAGATGTATTTGGAACTCTAAATCAAACACGGTTTGTGCTAGCTTCTTGAAACCTGACACAGTAAAGCAGTTTCACATTCTAACTCTATGTTTTGTTTCCTTTTCATGTAGCCCTAAGCAGTGACTGGCGAGAAACACTTTCATTGAAAGGGGTTGCAAGCTTCCAAAAATTACGAGTCTCCAGAAATCTCAGCAAATATTTTTTCACCCAAACTAGATGATACTTTCAGGTAATGATCAGTACACTAAGCCCTCTTGGTTCCCCAAATTTTGTTCTTTTATGTTGAAGCGTTCGTTTCCAGTAACAGTTTGAATTTTGTCGTTTCACTCTGTTTTCTCCTATATTGATAGATGTATTTGGAACACTAAATCAAACACGGTTTGTGCTAGCTTCTTGAAACTTGACACAGTAAAGCAGTTTCACATTGTAACTCTATGTTTTGTTTCCTTTTCATGTAGCTTTAAGCAGTGACTGGCGAGAAACACTTTCATTGAAAGGGGTTGCAAGCTTCCAAAAATTACTAGTCTCAAGAAATCTCAGCAAATATTTTTTCACCCAAACTGGATGATACTTTCAGGTAATGATTAGTACACTAAGCCCACTTGGTTCTCCAAATTTCGTTCTTCTATGTTGAAGCGTTCGTTTCTAGTAAAAGTTTGAATTTTGTCGTTTGACTCTGTTTTCTCCTATATTGATAGATGTATTTGGAACTCTAAATCAAACACGGTTTGTGCTAGCTTCTTGAAACTTGACACAGTAAAGCAGTTTCACATTCTAACTCTATGTTTTGTTTCCTTTTCATGTAGCCCTAAGCAGTGACTGGCGAGAAACACTTTCATTGAAAGGGTTGCAAGCTTCCAAAAATTACGAGTCTCCAGAAATCTCAGCAAATATTTTTTCACCCAAACTGGATGATAGTTTCAGGTAATGATCAGAACACTAAGCCCACTTGGTTCTCCAAATTTCGTTCTTCTATGTTGAAGCGTTCGTTTCCAGTAACAGTTTCCATTCTGGCATTTCACTCTGTTTTCTCCTATATTGATAGATGTATTTGGAACTCTAAATCAAACACGGTTTGTGCTAGCTTCTTGAAACTTGACACAGTAAAGCAGTTTCACATTCTAACTCTATGTTTTGTTTCTTTTTCATGTAGCCCTAAGCAGTGACTGGCGAGAAACACTTTCATTGAAAGGGGTTGCAAGCTTCCAAAAATTACGAGTCTCCAGAAATCTCAGCAAATATTTTTTCACCCAAACTGCATGATACTTTCAGGTAATGATCAGTACACTAAGCCCACTTGGTTCCCCAAATTTCGTTCTTCTATGTTGAAGCGTTCGTTTCCAGTAACAGTTTCCATTCTGGCATTTCACTCTGTTTTCTCCTATATTGATAGATGTATTTGGAACTCTAAATCAAACACAGTTTGTGCTAGCTTCTTGAAACTTGACACAGTAAAGCAGTTTCACATTCTAACTCTATGTTTTGTTTCGTTTTCTTGTAGCCCTAAGCAGTGACGGGCGAGAAACACTTTCATTGAAAGGGGTTGCAAGCTTCCAAAAATTACTAGTCTCCAGAAATCTCAGCAAATATTTTTTCACCCAAACTGGATGATACTTTCAGGTAATGATCAGTACACTTGGCCCACTTGGTTCTCCATATTTCGTTCTTCTATGTTGAAGCGTTCGTTTACACTAACAGTTTCCACTCTGGCATTTCACTCTGTTTTCTCCTATATTGATAGATGTATTTGGAACTCTAAATCAAACACAGTTTGTGCTAGCTTCTTGAAACTTGACACAGTAAAGCAGTTTCACATTCTAACTCTTTGTTTTGTTTCCTTTTCATGTAGCCCTAAGCAGTGACTGGCGAGAAACACTTTCATTGAAAGGGGTTGCAAGCTTCCAAAAATTACGAGTCTCCAGAAATCTCAGCAAATATTTTTTCACCCAAACTGGATGATACTTTCAGGTAATGATCAGTACACTTGGCCCACTTGGTTCTCCATATTTTGTTCTTCTATGTTGAAGCGTTCGTTTACACTAACAGTTTCCACTCTGGCATTTCACTCTGTTTTCTCCTATATTGATAGATGTTTTTGGAACTCTAAATCAAACACGGTTTGTGCTAGCTTCTTGAAACTTGACACAGTAAAGCAGTTTCACATTCTAACTCTATGTTTTGTTTCTTTTTCATGTAGCCCTAAGCAGTGACTGGCGAGAAACACTTTCATTGAAAGGGGTTGCAAGCTTCCAAAAATTACGAGTCTCCAGTAATCTCAGCAAATATTTTTTCACCCAAACTGCATGATACTTTCAGGTAATGATCAGTACACTAAGCCCACTTGGTTCCCCAAATTTCGTTCTTCTATGTTGAAGCGTTCGTTTCCAGTAACAGTTTGAATTTTTGCGTTTCACTCTGTTTTCTCCTATATTGATAGATGTATTTGGAACTCTAAATCAAACACGGTTTGTGCTAGCTTCTTGAAACTTGACACAGTAAAGCAGTTTCACATTCTAACTCTATGTTTTGTTTCCTTTTCATGTAGCCCTAAGCAGTGACTGGCGAGAAACACTTTCATTGAAAGGGGTTGCAAGCTTCCAAAAATTACGAGTCTCCAGAAATCTCAGCAAATATTTTTTCACCCAAACTAGATGATACTTTCAGGTAATGATCAGTACACTAAGCCCTCTTGGTTCCCCAAATTTCGTTCTTCTATGTTGAAGCGTTCGTTTCCAGTAACAGTTTGAATTTTGTCTTTTCACTCTGTTTTCTCCTATATTGATAGATGTATTTGGAACTCTAAATCAAACACGGTTTGTGCTAGCTTCTTGAAACTTGACACAGTAAAGCAGTTTCACATTGTAACTCTATGTTTTGTTTCCTTTTCATGTAGCTTTAAGCAGTGACTGGCGAGATACACTTTCATTGAAAGGGGTTGCAAGCTTCCAAAAATTACGAGTCTCCAGAAATCTCAGCATATATTTTTTCACCCAAACGGGATGATACTTTCAGGTAATGATTAGTACACTAAGCCCACTTGGTTCTCCAAATTTCGTTCTTCTATGTTGAAGCGTTCGTTTCTAGTAACAGTTTGAATTTTGTCGTTTCACTCTGTTTTCTCCTATATTGATAGATGTATTTGGAACTCTAAATCAAACACGGTTTGTGCTAGCTTCTTGAAACTTGACACCGTAAAGCAGTTTCACATTCTAACACTATATTTTGTTTCCTTTTCATGTAGCCCTAAGCAGTGACTGGCGAGAAACACTTTCATTGAAAGGGGTTGCAAGCTTCCAAAAATTACGAGTCTCCAGAAATCTCAGCAAATATTTTTTCACCCAAACTGGATGATAGTTTCAGGTAATGATCAGAACACTAAGCCCACTTGGTTCTCCAAATTTCGTTCTTCTATGTTGAAGTGTTCGTTTCCAGTAATAGTTTCCATTCTGGCATTTCACTCTGTTTTCTCCTATATTGATAGATGTATTTGGAACTCTAAATCAAACACAGTTTGTGCTAGCTTCTTGAAACTTGACACAGTAAAGCAGTTTCACATTCTAACTCTATGTTTTGTTTCCTTTTCTTGTAGCCCTAAGCAGTGACGGGCGAGAAACACTTTCATTGAAAGGGGTTGCAAGCTTCCAAAAATTACGAGTCTCCAGAAATCTCAGCAAATATTTTTTCACCCAAAATGCATGATACGTTCAGGTAATGATCAGTACATTAAGCCCACTTGGTTCCCCAAATTTCGATCTTCTATGTTGAAGCGTTCGTTTCCAGTAACAGTTTCCATTCTGGCATTTCACTCTGTTTTCTCCTATATTGATAGATGTATTTGGAACTCTAAATCAAACACGGTTTGTGCTAGCTTCTTGAAACTTGACACAGTAATGCAGTTTCACATTCTAACAATATGTTTTGTTTCTTTTCCATGTAGCCCTAAGCAGTGACTGGCGAGAAACACTTTCATTGAAAGGGGTTGCAAGATTCCAAAAATTACGAGTCTCCAGAAATCTCAGCAAATATTTTTTCACCCAAACTGGATGATACTTTCAGGTAATTATCAGTACACTAAGCCCACTTGGTTTCCCAAATTTCGATCTTCTATGTTGAAGTGTTCGTTTCCAGTAACAGTTTCCATTCTGGCATTTCACTCTGTTTTCTCCTATATTGATAGATGTATTTGGAACTCTAAATCAAACACGGTTTGTGCTAGCTTCTTGAAACTTGACACAGTAAAGCAGTTTCACATTCTAACTCTATGTTTTGTTTCCTTTTCATGTAGCCCTAAGCAGTGACTGGCGAGAAACACTTTCATTGAAAGGGGTTGCAAGCTTCCAAAAATTACGAGTCTCCAGAAATCTCAGCAAATATTTTTTCACCCAAGCTGCATGATACTTTCAGGTAATGATCAGTACACTAAGCCCACTTGGTTCCCCAAATTTCGTTCTTCTATGTTGAAGCGTTCGTTTCCAGTAACAGTTAGAATTTTGGCGTTTCACTCTGTTTTCTCCTATATTGATAGATGTATTTGGAACTTTAAATCAAACACGGTTTGTGCTAGCTTCTTGAAACTTGACACAGTAAAGCAGTTTCACATTCTAACTCTATGTTTTGTTTCCTTTTCATGTAGCTTTAAGCAGTTACTGGCGAGAAACACCTTCATTGAAAGGCGTTGCAAGCTTCCAAAAATTACGAGTCTCCAGAAATCTCAGCAAATATTTTTTCACCCAAACTGGATGATAGTTTCAGGTAATGATCAGAACACTAAGCCCACTTGGTTCTCCAAATTTCGTTCTTCTATGTTGAAGCGTTCGTTTCCAGTAACAGTTTCCATTCTGGCATTTCACTCTGTTTTCTCCTATATTGATAGATGTATTTGGAACTCTAAATCAAACACGGTTTGTGCTAGCTTCTGGAAACTTGACACAGTAAAGCAGTTTCACATTCTAACTCTATGTTTTGTTTCCTTTTCATGTAGCCCTAAGCAGTGACTGGCGAGAAACACTTTCATTGAAAGGGGTTGCAAGCTTCCAAAAATTACGAGTCTCCAGAAATCTCAGCAAATATTTTTTCACCCAAACTGGATGATACTTTCAGGTAATGATCAGTACACTAAGCCCACTTGGTTCTCCAAATTTCGTTCTTCTATGTTGAAGCGTTCGTTTCCAGTAACAGTTTGAATTTTGTCGTTTCACTCTGTTTTCTCCTATATTGATAGATGTATTTGGAACACTAAATCAAACACGGTTTGTGCTAGCTTCTTGAAACTTGACACAGTAAAGCAGTTTCACATTCTAACTCTATGTTTTGTTTCCTTTTCATGTAGCTTTAAGCAGTGACTGGCGAGAAACACCTTCATTGAAAGGGGTTGCAAGCTTCCAAAAATCACGAGTCTCCAGAAATCTCAGCAAATATTTTTTCACCCAAACTGGATGATACTTTCAGGTAATGATCAGTACACTTGGCCCACTTGGTTCTCCATATTTCGTTCTTCTATGTTGAAGCGTTCGTTTACAGTAACAGTTTCCACTCTGGCATTACACTCTGTTTTCTCCTATATTGATAGATGTATTTGGAACTCTAAATCAAACACGGTTTGTGCTAGCTTCTTGAAACTTGACACAGTAATGCAGTTTCACATTCTAACAATATGTTTTGTTTCCTTTTCATGTAGCCCTAAGCAGTGACTGGCGAGAAACACTTTCATTGAAAGGGGTTGCAAGCTTCCAAAAATTACGAGTCTCCAGAAATCTCAGCAAATATTTTTTCACCCAAGCTGCATGATACTTTCAGGTAATGATCAGTACACTAAGCCCACTTGGTTCCCCAAATTTCGTTCTTCTATGTTGAAGCGTTCGTTTCCAGTAACAGTTAGAATTTTGGCGTTTCACTCTGTTTTCTCCTATATTGATAGATGTATTTGGAACACTAAATCAAACACGGTTTGTGCTAGCTTCTTGAAACTTGACACAGTAAAGCAGTTTCACATTCTAACTCTATGTTTTGTTTCCTTTTCTTGTAGCCCTAAGCAGTGACGGGCGAGAAAAACTTTCATTGAAAGGGGTTGCAAGCTTCCAAAAATTACTAGTCTCAAGAAATCTCAGCAAATATTTTTTCACCCAAACTGGATGATACTTTCAGGTAATGATCAGTACACTTGGCCCACTTGGTTCTCCATATTTCGTTCTTCTATGTTGAAGCGTTCGTTTACACTAACAGTTTCCACTCTGGCATTTCACTCTGTTTTCTCCTATATTGATAGATGTATTTGGAACTCTAAATCAAACACGGTTTGTGCTAGCTTCTTGAAACCTGACACAGTAAAGCAGTTTCACATTCTAACTCTATGTTTTGTTTCCTTTTCATGTAGCCCTAAGCAGTGACTGGCGAGAAACACTATCATTGAAAGGGGTTGCAAGCTTCCAAAAATTACGAGTCTCCAGAAATCTCAGCAAATATTTTTTCACCCAAACTAGATGATACTTTCAGGTAATGATCAGTACACTAAGCCCTCTTGGTTCTCCAAATTTCGTTCTATTATGTTGAAGCGTTCGTTTCCAGTAACAGTTTGAATTTTGTCGTTTCACTCTGTATTCTCCTATATTGATAGATGTATTTGGAACACTAAATCAAACACGGTTTGTGCTAGCTTCTTGAAACTTGACACAGTAAAGCAGTTTCACATTCTAACTCTAAGTTTTGTTTCCTTTTCATGTAGCTTTAAGCAGTGACTGGCGAGAAACACTTTCATTGAAAGGGGTTGCAAGCTTCCAAAAATTACGAGTCTCCAGAAATCTCAGCAAATATTTTTTCACCCAAACTGGATGATACTTTCAGGTAATGATTAGTACACTAAGCCCACTTGGTTCTCCAAATTTCGTTCTTCTATGTTGAAGCGTTCGTTTCTAGTAACAGTTTGAATTTTGTCGTTTGACTCTGTTTTCTCCTATATTGATAGATGTATTTGGAACTCTAAATCAAACACGGTTTGTGCTAGCTTCTTGAAACTTGACACAGTAAAGCAGTTTCACATTCTAACTCTATGTTTTGTTTCCTTTTCATGTAGCCCTAAGCAGTGACTGGCGAGAAACACTTTCATTGAAAGGGGTTGCAAGCTTCCAAAAATTACGAGTCTCCAGAAATCTCAGCAAATATTTTTTCACCCAAACTGGATGATAGTTTCAGGTAATGATCAGAACACTAAGCCCACTTGGTTCTCCAAATTTCGTTCTTCTATGTTGAAGCGTTCGTTTCCAGTAACAGTTTCCATTCTGGCATTTCACTCTGTTTTCTCCTATATTGATAGATGTATTTGGAACTCTAAATCAAACACAGTTTGTGCTATCTTCTTGAAACTTGACACAGTAAAGCAGTTTCACATTCTAACTCTATGTTTTGTTTCCTTTTCTTGTAGCCCTAAGCAGTGACGGGCGAGAAACACTTTCATTGAAAGGGGTTGCAATCTTCCAAAAATTACGAGTCTCCAGAAATCTCAGCAAATATTTTTTCACCCAAGCTGCATGATACTTTCAGGTCATGATCAGTACACTAAGCCCACTTGGTTCCCCAAATTTCGTTCTTCTATGTTGAAGCGTTCGTTTCCAGTAACAGTTAGAATTTTGGCCTTTCACTCTGTTTTCTCCTATATTGATAGATGTATTTGGAACTCTAAATCAAACACGGTTTGTGCTAGCTTCTTGAAACTTGACACAGTAAAGCAGTTTCACATTCTAACTCTAAGTTTTGTTTCCTTTTCATGTAGCCCTAAGCAGTGACTGGCGAGAAACACTTTCATTGAAAGGGGTTGCAAGCTTCCAAAAATTACGAGTCTCCAGAAATCTCAGCAAATATTTTTTCACCCAAACTGGATGATACTTTCAGGTAATGATCAGTACACTAAGCCCACTTGGTTCTCCAAATTTCGTTCTTCTATGTTGAAGCGTTCGTTTCCAGTAACAGTTTGAATTTTGTCGTTTCACTCTGTTTTCTCCTATATTGATAGATGTATTTGGAACACTAAATCAAACACGGTTTGTGCTAGCTTCTTGAAACTTGACACAGTAAAGCAGTTTCACATTCTAACTCTATGTTTTGTTTCCTTTTCATGTAGCTTTAAGCAGTGACTGGCGAGAAACACCTTCATTGAAAGGGGTTGCAAGCTTCCAAAAATCACGAGTCTCCAGAAATCTCAGCAAATATTTTTTCACCCAAACTGGATGATACTTTCAGGTAATGATCAGTACACTTGGCCCACTTGGTTCTCCATATTTCGTTCTTCTATGTTGAAGCGTTCGTTTACAGTAACAGTTTCCACTCTGGCATTACACTCTGTTTTCTCCTATATTGATAGATGTATTTGGAACTCTAAATCAAACACGGTTTGTGCTAGCTTCTTGAAACTTGACACAGTAATGCAGTTTCACATTCAAACAATATGTTTTGTTTCCTTTTCATGTAGCCCTAAGCAGTGACTGGCGAGAAACACTTTCATTGAAAGGGGTTGCAAGCTTCCAAAAATTACGAGTCTCCAGAAATCTCAGCAAATATTTTTTCACCCAAGCTGCATGATACTTTCAGGTAATGATCAGTACACTAAGCCCACTTGGTTCCCCAAATTTCGTTCTTCTATGTTGAAGCGTTCGTTTCCAGTAACAGTTAGAATTTTGGCGTTTCACTCTGTTTTCTCCTATATTGAGAGATGTATTTGGAACTCTAAATCAAACACGGTTTGTGCTAGCTTCTTGAAACTTGACACAGTAAAGCAGTTTCACATTCTAACTCTATGTTTTGTTTCCTTTTCATGTAGCTTTAAGCAGTTACTGGCGAGAAACACCTTCATTGAAAGGGGTTGCAAGCTTCCAAAAATTACGAGTCTCCAGAAATCTCAGCAAATATTTTTTCACCCAAACTGGATGATAGTTTCAGGTAATGATCAGAACCCTAAGCCCACTTGGTTCTCCAAATTTCGTTCTTCTATGTTGAAGCGTTCGTTTCCAGTAACAGTTTCCATTCTGGCATTTCACTCTGTTTTCTCCTATATTGATAGATGTATTTGGAACTCTAAATCAAACACAGTTTGTGCTAGCTTCTTGAAACTTGACACAGTAAAGCAGTTTCACATTCTAACTCTATGTTTTGTTTCCTTTTCTTGTAGCCCTAAGCAGTGCCGGGCGAGAAAAACTTTCATTGAAAGGGGTTGCAAGCTTCCAAAAATTACTAGTCACAAGAAATCTCAGCAAATATTTTTTCACCCAAACTGGATGATACTTTCAGGTAATGATCAGTACACTTGGCCCACTTGGTTCTCCATATTTCGTTCTTCTATGTTGAAGCGTTCGTTTACACTAACAGTTTCCACTCTGGCATTTCACTCTGTTTTCTCCTATATTGATAGATGTATTTGGAACTCTAAATCAAACACGGTTTGTGCTAGCTTCTTGAAACCTGACACAGTAAAGCAGTTTCACATTCTAACTCTATGTTTTGTTTCCTTTTCATGTAGCCCTAAGCAGTGACTGGCGAGAAACACTTTCATTGAAAGGGGTTGCAAGCTTCCAAAAATTACGAGTCTCCAGAAATCTCAGCAAATATTTTTTCACCCAAACTAGATGATACTTTCAGGTAATGATCAGTACACTAAGCCCTCTTGGTTCCCCAAATTTCGTTCTATTATGTTGAAGCGTTCGTTTCCAGTAACAGTTTGAATTTTGTCGTTTCACTCTGTTTTCTCCTATATTGATAGATGTATTTGGAACACTAAATCAAACACGGTTTGTGCTAGCTTCTTGAAACTTGACACAGTAAAGCAGTTTCACATTGTAACTCTATGTTTTGTTTCCTTTTCATGTAGCTTTAAGCAGTGACTGGCGAGAAACACTTTCATTGAAAGGGGTTGCAAGCTTCCAAAAATTACGAGTCTCCAGAAATCTCAGCAAATATTTTTTCACCCAAACTGGATGATACTTTCAGGTAATGATTAGTACACTAAGCCCACTTGGTTCTCCAAATTTCGCTCTTCTATGTTGAAGCGTTCGTTTCTAGTAACAGTTTGAATTTTGTCGTTTGACTCTGTTTTCTCCTATATTGATAGATGTATTTGGAACTCTAAATCAAACACGGTTTGTGCTAGCTTCTTGAAACTTGACACAGTAAAGCAGTTTCACATTCTATCTCTATGTTTTGTTTCCTTTTCATGTAGCCCTAAGCAGTGACTGGCGAGAAACACTTTCATTGAAAGGGGTTGCAAGCTTCCAAAAATTACGAGTCTCCAGAAATCTCAGCAAATATTTTTTCACCCAAACTGGATGATAGTTTCAGGTAATGATCAGAACACTAAGCCCACTTGGTTCTCCAAATTTCGTTCTTCTATGTTGAAGCGTTCGTTTCCAGTAACAGTTTCCATTCTGGCATTTCACTCTGTTTTCTCCTATATTGATAGATGTATTTGGAACTCTAAATCAAACACAGTTTGTGCTAGCTTCTTGAAACTTGACACAGTAAAGCAGTTTCACATTCTAACTCTATGTTTTGTTTCCTTTTCTTGTAGCCCTAAGCAGTGACGGGCGAGAAACACTTTCATTGAAAGGGGTTGCAAGCTTCCAAAAATTACGAGTCTCCAGAAATCTCAGCAAATATTTTTTCACCCAAACTGGATGATACTTTCAGGTAATGATCAGTACACTTGGCCCACTTGGTTCTCCATATTTCGTTCTTCTATGTTGAAGCGTTCGTTTACACTAACAGTTTCCACTCTGGCATTTCACTCTGTTTTCTCCTATATTGATAGATGTATTTGGAACTCTAAATCAAACACGGTTTGTGCTAGCTTCTTGAAACTTGACACAGTAAAGCAGTTTCACATTCTAACTCTATGTTTTGTTTCTTTTTCATGTAGCCCTAAGCAGTGACTGGCGAGAAACACTTTCATTGAAAGGGGTTGCAAGCTTCCAAAAATTACGAGTCTCCAGAAATCTCAGCAAATATTTTTTCACCCAAACTGCATGATACTTTCAGGTAATGATCAGTACACTAAGCCCACTTGGTTCCCCAAATTTCGTTCTTCTATGTTGAAGCGTTCGTTTCCAGTAACAGTTTCCATTCTGGCATTTCACTCTGTTTTCTCCTATATTGATAGATGTATTTGGAACTCTAAATCAAACACAGTTTGTGCTAGCTTCTTGAAACTTGACACAGTAAAGCAGTTTCACATTCTAACTCTTTGTTTTGTTTCCTTTTCATGTAGCCCTAAGCAGTGACTGGCGAGAAACACTTTCATTGAAAGGG